>NC_136069.1:181801799-182324299 GCF_964261635.1 Lissotriton helveticus
TATTAATTTTGATTCTTTATTAGAATGTGTATCCTCCCCGGAGGTTTGTGAATTTGCCCATTTCCAGTCCTTAAAAACTACTAAAGAATCTTAAGGCAATTGACCCTTAATAAAAACAGGGTCAGATGGAGGAGGTTTTCTTTCTTGTCCACCCTAGGTGTTAGGATACATGCTCTAAGTGGATCCTTCAAAATATCGTCAGCATGCCTCATCATTTATTTTAACATAGGCAAGGATTGTGATGTTCTGTGTGTTTTTCCTAAGGTTTCAAATATGAAATCCTCATCTTGGGCTTCTTTATGTAAAGTCACCCTGTGGTAAGTGGCTGCTCTAGCAATCAGCTCCTGATATGCAGTATTAACATCAGGAGGGGAAGGTTTAGCTGGCTATAGATAAGGGTCTGTGTCGTCAGGTGGGTCTATATTGTAGTCATCACTCGAATCAGGTGGTAGCTGAATATAGGTGTCATCATCTTCTACTATATCAGGATTTGTATTTAAAGAACCCGGTGGTGTGATGTGTAAAGGGTCTGAAGCTCGTATAATAGGTACTGGTGAAGAAGGTGGTGGTGTTTGAGGAATGTTAATAGGACTAGTAGAAATGTCCTTTTTCTTTTTGAGGGGAATCTTATATTCAGTGTCTAATGTGGCCTGTGTCAGGATTTATAAGCATTGGATTCAGCTTTTGTTTCATTGTCTCTAAAATAGGCATCGGTGCTTTTAAAGGAGCTTCTTTATGTTTCAGTGCCGAACTTTTCGCTATAGAGCTGGATTTGTACCTTTTGTCTTTGGATAAGGAGTGTTTCGGAACAAAGAGGTATCATCTCGACTCGAGCCCGAACTGGAAGGCTTGACTGGCTGTTTGGTGCCGAGACAGAAGGCGGGCATTGGAATCAGAGTCAAGGTGCCTATCATGGCCTGTTGGCAGTGGTGAGCCAATAACCTTTTGTTTAGTTGGGGTGGGCTTGGTGGGCAAAGGGGCTTTGTTACTCACGGCACCCTGTCCAGCTGGAATGTCATGGGACTATAGTTTAATCTCCAACTTGGAATCAGAATCCTGGGTAGAGAAGGCCTCCACCGCTTTCACTGCTGACGCTTCCATGTCTTCTTGTTCAATATCTTCACTGAGCCTGAATCCATTTTTTTTGCTCACCATGCCATTCCAGTTTCAACCCAGCCATATGCAAATCAGTCTTGACCCTGTGCCCAATAGGAAATGCCAGGCCAGGTCCTCCCTGAACTGGAAACAAGCATCCTAGGACCAGTTTTCATGTGTTGCAGTTACACTATTTACATTATATGCACTTTGTGATCTGTATGGTACATGTTCTAGGCAGTAGGCACATTAACCCTATTTCAATGAGTCAAAACATCCACTAGACTAAACACCTTCTGTCTCTACTAAGAACATGAATCACTGGGGTTATCATGACATTTTAGTTGTTGCCGAAAATTGTTTGGAGGCCAGGAAAAAGGCAGCAAGGGCTTTTAAAACCATATTATACTTGCAAACACGATGCCCCCACCTGAAGTCAGCGCTGGCCGCGGTCCGTGCAGGTAAGAGCGGTGGGTGGTGGGGCCGGGTAAAGGGGGATTTTGAGGGACAATGCAGAGGGAAAATTAATTCTTTTATTTAATTCCCCCTCTGAATCATCCCTCGAAATCCCCCCTTATTTGACCCCGCTGCTCCACTGCTGTTACCTGCACGACCGGACCTCAGTGACGGTTACATTCACTCTATGGTGTGCTGCTTCATAGGCCTGCCTGCAAGACTGAAGGTGAATTTCAGAATGAATTGTGGCGGACAGGCCTTCAAGGTTAGCCCACACTTGCCACTGCTAGGGTCCGCCTGCTGGTGCGAAGACACCAGGGCTTCTAAGGTCTTGTGGGGCCTTCTAAGGTCTAGTATGGGAATGTGCCACTCAGGAGAGTGGTATGGTGGACTGGTCATGAAGTTTGAACCTGGTTCTCCAGTTCCAAATTCAGCACCTCTCACCACAATGCCCTCTCCTCTCCCCCACTGAACACCATACTGCCCCACTGAGAGAAACTTGCACTGCACTGACCCGCTTTAAACACCTGGATATGACTCAATTCAAATCACGCACTAGACAAGAGAAATATGCTACTAAAAAAAAAATGTAACAACATTCCAGAAAAATAAAACACTCTTAGGGAATACAAGATTAAGTAAAGCATGTGAAATGTAAGCAGGAAACAACATGGTTACCTTTTTCTTTTTACACTCATTATTCAGAAATTAGTGAGTGCTTTTGCCTGAAAAGTTAAGGCCATGACTACAGGGCATAGAAGGGACCTGTTTCAATGCCCATTGCTTATATCCTTACAAAACAAGCCGTATGGTTTAAAAAGACCACGTTTGTGAACACAAAGCTGCTGTACATATTTTGTTTTCCAATTCACCCATCAAGCAGGTATTTCAGTACCTCCAGAAATAGTGCACTTTCCCACCCAGGGTAAGCAATGTTGAGAGATGAGAAAACAAAAGTAGCGTTTCACTGGCATACACTGTAAAGTGATGCTAATGGGTTTAGGTGTGAATACATCAATCTGGCCCCCTTGCAACCACCCTGTCTTGCTTTAGTTTCTTAGTTATTTTTCATATTCTGAATGTTTTATTTCTCTCCAACCCGAGGCTGCACACTTAGAAATTGAAAAATATCAGAAAAAGAGACATTTCCAGCAAACGTGTTTTCATAGCTGCCAAGGTTTCAGATTGCTGTGTGTGACATTCTCATAATTTCAGTGAAATTATGAGTGACATTTCAATGGCTATGAGTGACATTGTCTCGCAGTGGGCAAAATCAAGTAATGAAGATTAGGGAAACAGATAAATATCAGAAATTACACCAATTTGAGCAACAAGAAACTCTAACGAGGTCTTAAAACTGCAGCAAAGCACCAGAAATGGAAGGGCACTAACCGGAGACCAGTCCAGCCTAGGTTGAACCCTGTGGGAAGGCGTCCGGCTGCCAAAAGCTGTAAGAGGCACAACCATGCTAGAATGTGCCCTATACAAATACCACTTTCACAACATGACATTTGCACTGGATAGCGGCCCACGTGGCACAGTTTACGACCACTGGGCGGTTTGGCGTCAAAGGCATCGGCTCTTATGCACTCTTGCAGGGGTTTGAGGTCCCACCGGCTGTTCTAACTCCATCCAACCTCCTCTAGGCACTTTGCTTTCTCTTGGCTCTACTCCCCACACTAATATTTGCAAGGATTTTAGGGCACGCTGGAACACATGCACTGAACCTTCTGGTTGAGATTCTGGCACAAAGGTTGGTGATGAAACGCAGCGTGCACAAGCCCTGTTGTGGAGTACGTTTTTATCTGTGCAAATGGGAGAGGAGTTGGTCTAACGGCTAGGGCGCTCGACCTCGGACCTGGGCATCTGGGTTAGAATCTCAGTAACGGCGCTAAACATCCTGTGATTCTGGGCAAATCACTTAATCTCCCCGTGTCTAACAAAAATGAATATGTGTCCTCATGTAACGTAACTGGTGCTATGTAAAGCGCTCTGAGACCCGATTCAGGTCAAGTTTGCGCTATATAAAACTCTGCAAAATAAAAAATAAATAAAAAACTAGTATTAATTGACTATCAAGCTCAAACCTAGGGGTGACCTCTCTTTCTCCGCCCACATTCAACAAGTAACGGCTGGTTGCCTAAATAAACTTAGAAATGTACGTACATTTCTGGACTTACTACCCGAAGACTGTCGCAAAATAGTGGTCCATGCCACAGTAACATCTAGGCTGGACTATGCCAATGGCCTTTACTTGGGCTTACCGAAGTATGCGATCCAGCGATTGCAACTGGTGCAAAATGTGGCGGCAAGGCTGCTCAAACGCACAAGTTACTACTTACGATATATCTGTAAGAGACATTAGTTAGTGATAGAATCCTTACCTTAGAATATCCCCAGGCGTCAGACTGGATCCGGAAAATTTTGCGTAGCAATACACCTGTGCGCCGGCAGGCGTCGTCCGCGGCTCCGCGTCCATCGTCGGCGTCGTTAGCACCGGAATGACGTCTTCGGAGTACTTAGACACCTCCCTCGCGCGCAGACGTCAGTTCTGATACACAGCTTTTCCGCGCCAGATACGCAGAGTCATGATAGAACCAACACTGGTGCCATGAAACTAGGGCCCTGAAAGGGGATGACCTTAACCCTAGATATCGTTTCGCAGAACGGGGAGGATGGGAGGGTCGGTAAGGAATCTATCACTAACTAATGTCTCTTACAGATATATCATTACACAAGTAGTAACTTGTGCATCTGAAAGAGACACGTTAGTGATAGATTCCTTACCTTAGAATAGATACCCCAGCAATACCAACCCCGGTGGTGAGTCTGCGAACCAATAATCACACCAAAAAGTCCTGGAGGACGGAACGGCCAAAGAAGCCATCCCTCCGGACTTGGCTGTCCAGGCAGTAGTGTCTCGCAAACGTGTGCAGCGAGGCCCACGTAGCTGCCTGACAAATGTCCTGCAAGGGCACTCCTCGGCCCAGGGCAGTCGTAGTCGCCGTGGCCCGAGTGGAATGAGTTCGCAGCCCAACAGGAGGTTCCTTCTTGGCCAAAGAGTAACACGCCTGGATGCACAAGATGATCCTACGAGAGATGGTCCGCTTGTGCACCGCCCGTCCCTGCTTAGCGCCCACGTAACCAACAAAGAGTTGGTCATCCACCCAGAACTGGCGTGTACGATCCAGATAGTAAGAGAGCGCACGTTTTGGGTCCAGACGGTGGAGCCTCTCTTCCTCTTTCGAGGGATGCGGAGGCAGAAAGAAGGTGGGCAAGGTGATGGACTGCCGATGTGGAAGGCCGTGACAACCTTGGGCAGGAAAGAGGGTCTCGTCCGCAACACAACCGTGTCCGGCTAGAAGGAGAGGAAAGGAGGTGTGGAAGAAAGAGCCTGGAGCTCACTCACTCTCGTGGCAGAGGTGATGGCAACCAGGAAAGCACTCTTCAAAGTAAGAAGACGGAGAGGAAAGTTATGGAGCGGCTCAAAGGTAGCACACATTAGATAAGTAAGTACAAGGTACAAGTCCCACTGGGGCATCACGAAAGGAAGCGGAGGAAACATGTGTGTGATGCCCTTCAAAAACCTATTTAAAATTGGGGACTTGAACAAAGATGGCTAATCAGGTAGCCTTAAGAAGGCGGAAAGGGAAGAAAGGTAGCCCTTGATAGTGCCCAGAGCAGAGCCCTGCTGGGCAAGAGAAAAAAGGAAGAGGAGAACCTCAGAAAGGGGGGCAGAGAGTGGATCCACAGCCTTTGCTGTGCACCATGCCACAAATCTGTTCCACCTGCAGGCATATACAGACTTTGTGGAGGGATGCCTGGCTGCCAGAATGACATTACAGACTTCAGGAGGCAAGTCAAATGGCCTCAACTGTCGCCGCTCAATCTCCAAGCTTGTAGGTAGAGACTGGACAGGTTCGGGTGGAGGACCGTCCCCTGTTGCTGCGACAGAAGGTCCTCCTGAAGAGGCAGACGAATCGGGGGATCGACAGACATGCTGAGTAGCTCTGGATACCAATATCTTCGTGCCCAGTCCGGAGCCACAAGGATAACCTAGGCCTGGTCGCGCCGGTTCTTCTTCAGCACTCTGGGCAGAAGTGGTATAGGCGGAAAGGCGTACAATAGACCGCAACTCCACTCGCGACGAAAAGCATCTCCGAGCGAGTGCCGCCTTGGAAATTCCAACGCGCAGAACTGATGACATTGCGCGTTCTCTTCTGTGGCGAATAGATCTAACCAAGGCTCTCCCCACTGCTGAAAGAGACCTTGCGCCACGTCCGAGTTCAGACGCCATTCGTGATCCATCATGCACCGACGGCTGAGTTTGTCCTCCCTGGCGTCCAGTGAACCTGCCAGGTGTTGAACCACCAGGGTCACGCCCTGATGTTCCAGCCACTGCCAGAGGCGCAGAGCCTCCTGGCATAGGGTCCACGACCCCACCCCGCCCTGTTTGTTGCAGTACCACATGGCGGTGGTGTTGTCCGTGGACACTGCACCACAGTCCCCCGGACAGAGGGGAGCAAAGCCTTCAGTGCAAGACGGATCGCCTGCACCTCCAGAAGGTTGATGTGGAGCTGGGACTCCGCCGGAGACCAGAGGCCTCTGATCTCCGCCTCTCCCATGTGGCCCCCCCAGCCCTGGAGGGACGCGTCCGTCACAAGTGGTGCTCCGGTTGGGGTAGGGAGAGGGATCTGCCGCTGACCCAATCGCGGTCCGTGAGACACCACTGCAACTGTCTTGCAGTGCCCTCAGAGATCAAGACATGGTTGGACAAGTTGCCCTGATGCTGGGCCCATTGATACTTCAGGTCCCACTACAGAGCCCGCATCCGCCACCGGGCTTGATGCACCTGAAGGATTCAGGAGGCCATCAGCCCCAGAAGCCGCTGCGTCAACCTGACCGAGACCCGGGATAAAGGCTGAAAGATTGGATTCAGAGCCTGAATATCCCGAACCCGCTGTTCGGGAGGATAAACCCGAAACTGCGCCGAGTCTGGAACCGCTCCGATTAAGAGGAGCTTCTGAGAGGGACACAGGTGTGACTTCGGCACATTGATGGAAAACGCCCGCTGGTGCAGGAGGTCGGCCGTAGTCTGGAGGTGGCTGACGACTGTCTGGGGCGAGCCAGCCTTCAACAACCAGTCGTCGAGGTAGGGGAAGACTGAAACCCCTAACCTGCGCAGATGAGCTGCGACCACCGCCATCACTTTCGTGAACACCCGTGGGGCGCTGGTAAGGCCGAAGGGGAGCACGGTAAACTGAAAGCGCTCGTGGCCTACCGTGAACCGCAGGTAACGCCGGTGGGCCGGCAGGACGGGGATGTGGAAATCATCGTCCTGCAAGTCCAACGCTACCATCCAGTCTACTGGGTCGAGGGCAGCTAAGACCTGAGCCAAAGTCAGCATCTTGAACTTCTCCTTCCGGAGGAAGCCGTTGACGTTCCGTAGGTCCAAGATAGGGCCTTCTTGGGTACCAGAAAGTAGTGGGAGAAACAACCCACCCTACTTCTGGCCCAGGAACGCGCTCAATGGCCCCCTTGGCCAAGAGGGTTGTAACTTCCTCTTGCAGAAGTTGCAAGTGATCCCCCGACATGCGATGGCATTGTGGTGGCATGGCTGGAGGGGTCGTCTCGAAGGGGAGGGAGTAGCCTCTTCGGACGATTTGCAGCACCCACCTGTCCGACGTGACAGTGCGCCAGTGGAAGAGGTGATTGTGAGAAGTTGGCCTGGTATATGATGTCCACTATTCTAGTGAACACCTTGCACCAGTCCAAACAACCCTTGTGGTGATGATTGTAAGTCAACCTTATAGACCAGCTATCCTAGAGGTAGCGTGGACAGAACAGTCTTAGGCTAAAAGACTCTTGAGGGCGTGTAAAGCCAGCTGTTTTACCATATGTAACCCCTTGAATATCAAATGAAAGGACACCACACAGGATATATATATAAAATATATATGTATTTATTTACTAACACACTCCTCTGAACTCTGTATGAGATCAGAGGCAAAAGCACATAACAAGTTACTTAGTCAGAATACGTTAAGTTGCAAAAAATACAGTTAGGCCCTAGGGGCGAAGCAAACCATATACTAAGTAAGTGGTATAAGAACCACGTCACGAGGATAGCATAGGCCTAGGGCCTAGAGAATCGCTGGGGCTACACTATCTGAACCTTAGGTGAGGAGTAGGAGGCCCACAGGCGGCGCGTGCAGTGTCTTTACACACACGGGTGAGTCAATGTTAAGTCAATGGGGACTTAGAGTTTAGAAAAAGAAGGATTTAGGACACTTCCGGTCTAGCTAGAAGGAAACAACTAAAAACCTAGACACTTGGATAGTCAATACCCTTGGGAGCACCGAAGTACTCACGTTACCTCACTCACAGGAAGCGGGTGCATAGGTGTGAAGATGTGTCGGGTTTCGCTGTTGAAGTCTATGGAGCCTGTGAAGAAAGATGCTGCAGGCGACCAGGAGGAAGATGTCCGGGTGGATCCAAGGGCGGATCGAGGATGAAGAAGACCTGAAAGCAGAGGGGACAGAGTCTGGGTCACTAGCCAGTGAAAGGGTGGAACCAGGAAGGAACCAGACGACGCCGAGGAGCAATCAGGTGCTAACATGAAGCTTGTCTCTTCAGCCATGCGGACCAGGAGGCGTTGAGGACGACGAGATGCTGGAGAGGAGCTGTCCCACGAAGGTTCTCACAGATGGAGGGGTCAACTGCCGGATTGGAGTCAACAAGCCTTGGCAAAGGCAACCCACGGAGGATTCAAAGAAGGCTTCTGGTGCAGACCAGCAAGGTCTGAGGTGCCTCACCTTTGCAGGGAGGCAAGGGCCAGTCTGGAGCAACCAGACCAGCGAGTTGGTTTCAAAGGATTGTCGTCACAGAGGCTACTAGCCAACGGGCCAGCAACTGGAAAACGCGTCGAGCAGAACACAAGCAGAAGGGCCCCACGCAGGACTCGTGGAGTGTGGAGGGCTGATCTTCGGTGCAGGTGGAGCTCGGATTCGGGGCTTCTCAATCCCCAGTGCACAGCTTCGAGGATAACTCAGGAGCTGCACAGTTAGCAAGTCGTGGACTTTTCAAGATGGCCGGTCCCACGTGTCTTGTCGCCTCCACGGATCTCAGCTATGCTGCAGACGTGAAGAGAGGGTCAGAGACGTCTGGAAGTCTGGGTCTTGTCAGGCTCTGTGCTCGGGTCCCGGCGGGAGCGTCGACAAAGCAAGCCGTTGATTTGCTGGATGGTGCCTGGTTGCCCAGGGTGGTCACTGTGAGAAGTTGGCCTGATATGCAGTGCTCACTATTCTAGTGATCACTATGTATCATTCCAACGACCCTTATTGATGATCGGTTGTAAGTCAACCTGATAGACCAGCTATCCTAGTAGCATGGACACGAGCAGTCTTTAGGCTAAACTCTAGAGGGCGTGTTAAGCCAGCTGTTTTACCATCACATTTACCCCTTGAACACCAAGTGAAAGGACACCACACAAGTTGTTATGAGAATAATCTATATCTATTCATAACAAGACTACCCTGAACTCTTTATGAGTCAGGGAGCTAAGCACATAACAAAACTCTTAAAGAAATACTGAAAGTCGCACAATTTACACAGATGCCCGAGGGGCACGAAAAACCATATATTACAAAAGTGGAATGCGAAATTACTAGCAGGTAAGTACTACTCTCATAGGCTTTGGGATCGCTAGGACTATTCTACTGAACCTTCAGATTACAAGCAGGAGGCCTAGGGACGTCGTGTGCAGAGTGGGAACTCTCACGCGTAATGCGGAACAAAGTCTATGGATCCTAGTAAATGCAAAGTTACAGCTATCGGACGAATCCGACTAGATAGAGCTGAAACGACAAAGGATCTGGACACTTAGATAGTTAAGCTATGCTGGAGCACCGAAATGCTCAGGTTACCTAGCCCAGGGGCTGCAGCTGCATAGGTCTGAAAAGACGTCGGGAATCCTCGTTGCAGTCTATGGAGCCTGAAAGAAGAAGTTACTGGCAGGCGACCAGTGATGAAGTTTGTGGTGATCCAAGCCTGGATCGATGAAGATGGATACCTGTAAGCAGAGGGGACCAAGTTCTGAATCACTAGCCAGTGATTAAGTGGGCACCAGGATGGCACCGGACGAAGTCACCTCGACCAGGTGAGTGGGCGACGCTGGGCTCTGCAGTCTCTCGGACCAGGAGGCGTTGTCGGCGACCAGGATGGAGGTGCGAGCTGTCCCACGGAGGTATCTGCTGTCGACGTCGCTGGACCCAGGATTGGGGCAACAACTCTTCGCAAATGCAAGCCCACGCGGTGGACTCAAAATGGCGTCTGGAGTGAACCAGGAGGGTCCGGGGTGCTCCTCTGTTGGAGGGGAGCAAGGGCCAGTCTGGAGCAACCAGACCAGCGGGGTTGTGGTCATGGTCAGAAGGGCCACTAGCCAACGGGCAAGTGACCTGGACAACGTGGTGAGCAGCAAAGAGCAGAAGGGCCCCACGCAGATCTCGTGGATGCAAGGGGGCTGGACTTCGGTGCTGGAGCTGCTCAGGGTCGGGGCTTCTCGAACCCCAAAGCACTCACGTGAGGATCCCTCAGTAGTCGTGCTGGGCAAGCGTCGTGCAGTCTTGAAGATGGCTGGTCCCTCGAGGTCTCGTCACACCCACGAATCTCAGCTGGGCTGATGATGCAGGTAGAGGTCAGAGGTGCCAGGGAAGCCGGTTCTCGTCGAGCTGGGCAGTCTTGATCCGGAGGAGAGACTTACAGCAAACCGCGATGCTTGGATGGTGCCTGCTGCTGCAGGGTGACTACTCCTTAGTCACAAGGGAGAAATCTTAGGAAGAAGTCTTGAGTTCCTTTCGTGGAAAGTAGTTTCAGGATTCAAAGATGATCTAATTTGGAAGGGGGCCTGCTCCTACCTTTATCCTGAGAAAAGGGGCTGGCACGCGACTAAGTCCTGCCCTATGGGTGGGACTAGGAGGGGGTGGTTACACCCCTCTCCTATGCCGGACTTTCCCCAGCTCAGGGGCTGGTGTGCCCCTGGAACTGGTTCAAGCCGGCCTATGCACAGTGAGCACCGGGGTGCCACTTGCAGTCACCTTCCTCTCAAGCCCTGCCTACCTGGGATACACAAAATCCTGTCTGGGACGGTGCTGGCACCGCCCCTGGCAGGAAACCCTTTGTCCTTGCCTCCCGCGCTGGAAGGACTCCCAGCAGCAGGAGGGCAGACTTGTGTCTCGGTGGCAGCGTCCATCTTGTGGAGCTGAGGCTGTGTTCGACTTTAACCGGGGTTACAGGTTACCAACATGTCTTCTCCCTCTAGAGGGGTGGAATGCTACCCCCGTCGCCAGAACTGGCGGGGGGATAGTATTCCAAAGCGTATGACACCTTACACGACATGTTTAGATAATGTCAGGCCAAAGTTACTGTCGCAGGGTTTCTGTTCTCACACAGAACTGTGCACAGAGGAGTGGAACCTCGGCGAATTAGGGTGTCCCAAAACTCACCTTAGCAACCACCTCACCCCTTACCGAGCTAGCTACAGTGTCTCATTGGACGTATCAAACTCCCAATGTTTAGACAAACCAGAACATGAACTTATAGTACCTCAGGGTACGTGGAACTCATGAACACTCTTTCGTTATATTATCATTACAAACCAGAACATGGAGTAAAGAAGACACATGTGCATTTGAAATGTTTATTTACTAATGCCGTCTTCTCAGGCGCAGTATCTTAGATAATACAAGTATACTTATTATCAGTAGCAAAATTATCAGCATAGTTACTAAGACATAAAAAGCGAATGGTGACAGCATGTTAACATGCTGTAATGAATAAGAGTTAACAACACTTATATCTCACCCTCCCTAACACATATATTATATTATTAGCTAAGAAGGTCTCTTTGGGTTGTTTTAGGGCGGGCCCATACCTTAGTGTCCTAGCATGAAGGAATCACATCAGCATACACCAGCTCTCTCTGCATGTGCACCGCATCAAGTGTGTTATATGTGTTTCGTGCAAAGCAATATCAATCCCGCCTGAAGCCGGAGTTGGCAAAGGCTGCACTTGTGTTATGACTATGAAGGCGTGGAGATCAGACCTCATAACAATTCCATATCGTGTTGTTCCTGAAACTTCAGCACTCTTCGTGCAGACATAGTTTATTAAGCAAAGCTGATATCAGAGCAATAACATATTATTCTCACATACACCACGGCAAACTACTAGGTTGAAAGCTAAGTCAACAATTAAGTGTCGTGTGCAGAAGTTGCAAGAAAGAAAAATGGCGTTTAAACCTCAAATGTACCTATGCCAACTTAACACGATATAAGGATATACAGGAGCTATATGACACCCCCCCATGATCCGAGAACGGACAAAATATGATAACAGAAGTGCCATCTCATGAGAGCAGAACTCAACAGTAAACGAGCATGAATTGAAAATAAAGAATAAAAAGGTAATGCTAAAAAATAGCCCAAAAATCTAATGTGGCTCAAGCCAATAGGCAAGACAAAATTAAAAATTCATGACAAATAAATCAACGACATGCTATAAATCTGCAAGTCAAGATGAAGCAGTGTCTATGACAAAACTGTATATGAAAAGTAAGTAGCAACAGCCTCCAATAGGAAGTCACTGTCATCCGAAAACAGTTCAGCCATCCAATTTAAAAGATGAAAGGAACATACGTGTTCTTCCAGCACCGGATTCTCTATAACCATCAGAGGACAGCTCGGTGGGTTTTCAAGAAAACTCAGTTCCAAGAAATTCCGTGCTGCAGACAACACATCCCAGGGACCAATTAGTCCATGCGCCACTGCTAAGGCCATAATCCTCTCGTCAGAACAAACCAACTCGTGAGCAATGATAGGACTCATCAGTTGATTAAAATCGACGTCAGAAGAAACCGGTCCGCAGAGACACAAATCAATGGCCCACTGGAAATCACAGGTCAGGCAGTGAAAAACAGGCTGGACACAGGTGAAATAGGAGAATCGAAAAGATAATCCAAATGCCGTGCTCAAAGTCGCCAACGGCAGTGTGCCATAATATTCAAGCATGCGATTGCGGAACCGCGTCAGCAGCAGTTGCGCGTGGTCTTGCACAGGATGGGCATCCATATTTAAAAAGACAGAAAACCACCAGAGCGCCAGCCGCTATTGCAAGTAAAAACGGGAACCCTCCAAACAAGGATGAAAAGATTGAATGGAAGAAAGCAGGGATGACTCCAAAAATTTTCTCAAAGGAAGTCACGAGACCACTGCTAACAACTTTAAAAAAATGTGATAGGCCCTTTGTGGAGGATGCGTTAAAGATAGTACGAACCATTGCTCCGAAATGCAAAGGCAAATCAGTATTCAATAGAGCCTGAACTTCTGTACGTGTGTTAGCAACGTGAAGCACGAAAGTTTCACGGGCCGAGCTCAAGGCCACCTCTTTCTGGGACAAAAGAGCTCTTATTCTTGCCATGCCGCTGAATTCTGCTCCCAAGGTTGGTATTCTTGGCCAGATGGAAGAATCTCTATGTTCACGTGTGGGAGGGTAAAGCACATTTCTGCAGCAAATAACCCGCTCACTTACTGTAACTATGAAAGGGATACCTTTAATTAACCCACAACAGTCTTCATTATTAAGCATTAAATAACTTCCATTCTCTAATAATTTAAACGTGGGGATGATAGCAGGAACAGGCGTGCCTTGTAAAACGCAAGCCATATTCGGCCTGTCCTTGTTGCATGAACCGTGTAACTGTATGTGTCGACACATTAAAGAATGATCTGGCGTCTCAGTACACTCCTCCCCATTCAGATAAACCTCCTGGTCATCCTTAAAACATCTGTACGTGTATGGGAGTGACCAGACTTCATGAAGGAAACCGCTACCCAAAGGTTCATAACGACCTATTGGCACATATTTCATACAATTTGAAAATTTATATAAAGCAAAAGGCAGTGTTATTAAACCGTGGATAAGCCACGTTGCAGCAGAGGCTTCTGCCACGGAAAAAGGTAAAGATTCTAACCTCTCAATATGTAACATAGAAAAGGAAGCATCACGCATTGAAAGCAAGCGTTGTTTCTCAGTCAAATTAAAAGGTGCAAATAAAGAAGAAACGTTCATGTAACCCCAGGGGACTTTACCCATTTTCAGAGTTTGAAGGGTCCACGCAAACTGCATGATTGATCGTAATTGATTCTGACCATGGTATAACACAGATATTTCATCATGCACAATATCGACAACTGACGACACAATATTATCCAATGTGTAAATTCTAGAGGAAAGCACATTAATGCTATTGTCAACAACTGCAAGCACTTTCTCAAGATTAGCCTGATCAATAGCCCTAAGGCGTGTAGCAGCCTCAATCTGTGATAGCTTCCAAATTTCATTGTAAACCCCATATAACCACCTTTTCGACCTGCCACTAGCCGGGCCTTTAATGAAATCATTCAAATCCACTTCTGCATTCAATTTGGAAAGGTGATTCTTAACCGCAGGTAAAGTTGAATGCTTCAGCCAATTTTGACACAACTTGCCTACGGAATACGAGGTGACAGTATGACCTAAGTCAAACCGGGGATCAGATCTAATAGTCTTAAAACCGTCAGTTAAATTTAAAAATCTACTTTGACAAGAATCTGCACTACGGTGCCAAAGCAGCCAACCCTTAGGATACATACTGGAAATGTTAAAGGAGGAATTGAGAAGCAGAGTCTGTAATTCTCTAATTGACAATTGAGTAAAATTACTCCAACCATCGTATTCCTCCAACTCCGGGAAAGACGGAGTGTTTAACCTTTTAGATGTAGCCAATCCAAAGCATGTGGTCTGGGAAATTGTTTCATTTAAAAACAACATATGATTCGGGATGAGACATGCACGGTGCAAAGCCTCAGCGCCTTGTACCTGCCAGGCCCTTGAACCCCAAACCGATTTAAGGTCTATTGTTTCCTTCCATAGCTCATAGCCTCCAGTAACTAATTGATCTAGGAAGGCCTTCGAATACAACAATTTTGTATCGGTAAGTCTAACCTTGGACAGTGGCTGTTTGTGAAATTTAAAATAAAAGGACTCGGGATTGGACTGGTTAAAGTCAGTGAAATAAGTATACTTTTTAAGAAACGTTTCTGAACTCCCTTGTGTAGGTGCTGGGCAATGTTCCCACTGAGTATAATTAACAGCATCCCTTCGGGATGATGTTTTGTGTAAAAAGTGATTGCCATAATGTTGGTAACAGAACAATTCACCATAATTAGCAGATTCTAAATATAAATCCTCAGCATCAAAGGCAGCATAGTATTTTAAATCAGAAAACAAACTTTCCACAGCATTAACATCCCAGTCATCTGAACGAATGTTTTGTTTCACCACATCCCCCATATTCACTCTAAGTACATTAGGAACATTAACGACTTCCGTGGGGCCATGAATCTGAAACCGAACTGCATCCCACACGATTCCATCAAGGACAGGCCATGCTGTGATGTTAACCAAAGTCAAGTCTCTTTTTAATCTGTGTGTAGAATGTGAAGAGGAAAGAGGGGCCAAAGTTCCATTTAAATGAGTAATGCATGTTCTTTCCTCGACATAATGTCCATTGATGATTCGAAAAAAATAAAACACAAAACCAATTGACATAAAAAGGTAAATCGAAACAAGGACTAGCCAAATGTAAGTCCAAGGCGGTATCAAAAAATGTTTTTTAAACAGGCTTGCATAAACTGCAACACGAGAGGGTTCCTTTGAGGCAAGAGAAACAGAGTCAAAAGAAAATCTGGAGTCTGTGGCTAAACGTGCTTGCAGGTCAGGTATGGACAAATCAGTGGGATAGGCATAGTCTGTCTCATCAATGTTAGTTCCAGGTAAATTATTTAATAAAGGACTGGAAAGAGCAGGTAATTCGATGGCCACTTCAGGTTCAATATTAGAAGCAGTAGGCATAACTGAATTTCTCACAATGGAAGGACAGGAAACAGCCGGTGTCATGCTAAGAAGAATCGGCCACTCTGTGTATCTTGACATTGTCAATTGAAATAAACCTGTTCTCCTTACGACCAGGAAGAGGTGGTAAAATGACTGTTCTGGTGCCCTTCACTCCAACGACGGGAACCGGAGCTCGATAGGAAGGACCAAATTCTTTCTTGTTATCGATCTTCTCCCGAACCAGTTCTCCAACTTGGGGTAGCCAGCCGACTACCGGGATCTGCAACGCATCATCCGACGTGGAGGGCAAATGTTCCTTTGCAAGACTGTCTCTGGTCTTTTGTAGATTCTGTAAAACATTGCAATGTTCATCTGCGTCAAAGGAAGTGGCGCGAACCACATAGTCTAGACCGTCAAGGTCAGGGACGTACATCTTGATTCCAAAGAGCATTTCGTATGGGGTCCGCCCACCCAGAGACCTTCTAGGGAGATTATTAAGAGCACGCTGCACGCCATAGAGGTGAGCCAGCCAGTTTCTGCCAGTGCCTATAACTCGGGCTGTCAAAGATTGCTTTAAATCACGGTTCATTCGTTCAACTACACTATTACCCTCAGGTCTGTAGGGTGACGAAAACTTGACTTGGACCCCCATCGAAGTCATGGCATCCTTATACGCCTTAGAGGCGAAAGCCGGACCCTGATCCGAATGGAAGGTACCACAGGCAAAAATCCCTATAAAGACACGCAAATCTCTAATGACAGTCCGTGAATCAGCGCTGCGATGTGGCCAAACCCACACAAAGCGTGTGCATGAGTCAACTGCTACTAAGATGTATTTATACGCAGTATCAGATGAAAAAGGACCGCAGTGATCTAAATAAACACAACCTAGCGGTTTATTAGAAATGTACAACTGAGTCTGTGGCGGACGCGTAGCAGTCGAAGGTTTAATCTGCTGGCATATGTCACAAAGCAGGACATAATCACGCGTCTGTTTGTACAGTCCCCGCCACCAGAAACGTTGTTGTAATTGAGTTACAGTGGCCGAGACGCCCGCATGCGCAGACGCCACACCTTCATGTGCCGCTGTAATCAAGTCTGCTCTGCGATCCGAGTTGGGAATCAGCCGTTCCCCAACATCAGGAATTGTCACAAAAGGAACCTTTTCGGGACTTAAGTGGTATTTGTACTTCGAAGGGAATCCCGCAGGATGTTTACTTCCCTTCTCAGAGGCAGCAATCGCTGCCAAGATGTCGCTATCAATCTTGGTTTTTGACCTAGTAACCGCTGCAACTAAGTATGTAGATACTGCTGATTTCGCTGCTTCATCAGCAAGCGAGTTGCCAACAGCGTGAACTCCCACACGTTGATGACCGAGAGTATGAATCACATAAACGAGAGGCAACATAGCCTTAAGCTCTGCCACTCGAACCCAGATCATTTTGTGTTTTATTGTGCTACCCTTGGAATCATGAAATTCATTTTGAATCCAAAAGAACAAGTTTTCATTGTAAGACTGGACACAGTAGTAAGAATCACTTACAATCAGAGTAGTAACACTTGGATCCGCGTACTCTAACGCTAGTAAGAGTGCACGAAGCTCTGCTAATTGTGCGGTGCAGTCACCCAGGGGCAACGTGTGCACTTCCCTGGAAATGAACTCATCATCCAACATAGCACCGACCACAATGGCGCATGCGGAAACGTAGGCATGTTTAGAGCCATGCGCAACCTGCGCCGATCCATCAGTGTAAATGATGCAATGGAAGTCCTCCAAAGGTCGCATAGCCAGAGGAGCAGGATGAATGAATTCGTACTGCAAGTACTCCTGCGACCGTAAGGAGGCGTCAAAAATAAACGTGACATCCGTGGATGTCAATGACGCAGCCCACTGAATCCACCGAGGGTGCAAAGCTTTTGAATTCGGAACACTGGCTTTTGTGACCGCCTCCAAATGAGGACAGGGTGTTACCACTAACATGCGTTTCCCCTGCGACAGCGCTCGTTCTTTAAGAATCGCCATCTGTACAGCAGTTAAAACTTTCTCCACAGTGGGAAACCGCAATTCAGCCGAAGTGTACAAGTGTGACTTGTAAGCAATAGGTACTGTGTCACCTTCATTAAAAGTCAGGTACGTGAAACCCACCGCCCCAGGAATTATTCTTATCACCAGGTTGGTTTGGTTATCACGAGTCAGTAAGTATTTAGAAGCGAGCAGATCGGCCTGCAAAGATTGCAAAATGGCCGAATGCTCAGGCAGCCAGCATGATTTTGAAAAAGTGGGTTGTATCAAAGCATACAAAGGCTTGATACGCTGGGCATATTCCGGGACATAAGTTCTGCCGAAATTCAAGAAGCCCAGCAAAGACTGTAATTTCTTCAGTGTTGTAGGAGCGCGCAACTGGGCGCATTTTTCCAGGAAGTGAGGAGCCAATCCTCGACCTTCATTGTTCAGCTCATAGCCGAGGAACAACACTGTGTGTTCTGCAATGTGCGATTTTGCAAAATTAAACTTGTAACCCATATCTGCAAAGTTACAAATTATTGAATTCACCCGACACAGATGCATCCAAATTTCGTCGTCTGTGAGATATATGTCATCCACATAAGAACATGCATCTGGATCGATACTCTCCAATAGAGTGACTATCCTTGAGGTGAAGACGCCAGGACTATTTTTGTAGCCCATTGGAAGTCGCCGGAAGCTTTTTTGCACACCAGCGGACGTAAAACTTGTCCATTGGGAGCTGAAGCCATCCAGTCTGTGTGCATAAAAACCATTGGATATGTCAAGCATTGTCTTGAAACGCTTACGCACTAGACTATCCACTAGCGCAGAGCCGTGAGTATTCTGTACTGCACAGTTACGGCAATGCGAGTTCAAATGCCGGTAATCCAATACCAAACGATATGATCCGTCAGGTTTGGTCACAGTAAAAAGGGGATTATTCATTGGTGACACACACGTTTCAATAACTCCCTGATATTCCAATTGTTCAAGGATTTCCGCGACGGCAGCTTTAGCTTCACGCCGTATGGGATATTGAGGCTGAGGCTGCGGCTCAGACCGCAAAGGAATTTCGTGGCAAGGGGACAATTTGTCCCAACCACATTGGTTGCGGTAGAGAGCCGGTGCAAGAGCCCGAGCCCACTCTTCTGCAAAATGCTGCGCATGCTCAGTCGAGACAGTGTGCGCGAAACTGGGAAGGATTACCTCCTCCCCTCGCGGCGCTGCGAGCACAAAAGGTGGGGGCCAGTCAGCCTCGGAAAGCAAAATGTCGTACGTAGACGAAAGGTTCTCCCAAAATACCCCTCTGACAGTACGCTGTATGTCACCTTCAATTAACAGGACAATTTCAAAAAGTCTTTCAGGGGGAGCTAATCTCGTATCGGCTGTTTCTATGACAACAAACACTTCAGTCGCTGTCACCTTCAGTAGTGGACGGAGCGCCTCTCTGACTATGGTAATCTCCGCCGCGCTGTCCAGCAAGGTCAGAGCCCACGTCAGATTCCGAAGCCGCGTTCTCACTATCTGTGGCATATCTATGCGCTGTTAAGGCTGCGACTTTCTTTTTCGCAAACTGCGGACGTTTAGGCGTAGAATCCTCCTGTTTCACTGCGCCGTCCGTCTGGCGGGACTGACCACGTCCTTGTTGGCCACCACGTCCACGTCCACCCCCTCCTCCAGTGGTCTTCGGGACCGATGTTTCCTGAAAGGAACGAGGAGAGCGTTGATCAGAACCCTGAAATCGATCAGGTGATTTAATCATCGCGCGATCGCGCAAATCATAAACTTTTTCTGTTGGCGCAGGCGCTTGTACTACAGGAAAAGAATCCTGAGTCTGTTTATTCTGCTTCCCCTGTGTCTGTTTCTTAGGCCAAATTTGTTTTTTGGACTTGGGCTGGACATCTGTCATTGCAGATTGTCCCTGAGGTTGTTTTTTCTTCTTTACTGGAAAATATTTCAGACCTCTAATTGTCTTATAAGCGGCCACCACAATCTTTGCTAACTGGCGGGGTTTGTCGGCATCGGGCAGAGCAGCCAAAGCATTCGACACCTGAAAGTTAACTGCATCTCCTTTAACATTGGAGAGAATGAGATCACATACAATCTCAAAAGAACCACACAGGCGCATACCCAATTCAACCGCTGCCTCTGGACCGTGATCATTCTGAACACGTCTAATGATATCAGGCAGGGCAGTCATAGACGGGGTGCCGAAGCACCGTGTATAAACTGCCGCAAATGTTTTTCCCCAGCTTTCACAGTCAACAAGTTCAGGAGTTAAATCCTTCGGTAGAGTAATCGTTAACATTCTATGCTTATCAGCAGGAGTAGAATTCGGAAAAACCGCCTCCAGTTGATCAAACTTCTCTGCTAGCCAGAATGGGAAGTCATCGTTGTCAACTGGACGAGCACCAAAAACCGAATTAACCATCACTGGATTTAGACGCATTCCGCCTCGATCCATGGGAACGGCCGCACCCCCCTGGGGACCACCAGGCAGGTGGCGACCGATGTATTGCATTAATGCACGAATCACGGAAATGGAAACAACATGCAGCCTACGAATTTCCTGCAGGGTACAAGCGCCGTGATTCGGGTGCGGGGTAAAGCCACCCAACGCAGGCCAATTTGTACCTGGAATTGAGAGTGGACCTAACCTCGCAGCTGACAAAGAGTGGGGGAGGGCGCCATCAAACCAAACTCGATGCTGCCAATGATCAATAGGTATTTCCAATGCCCTGTACGGTGTATACTCAGCCGGGACATCCGAGGCGGTGTAGGAGTGGAACAAACCAGTATTAGCGTCCACAGCCGTAACCCAAGAGTAAAACAACTCGTAAGGGAACGCCGGATCTGCACATACCACGAAAATCACAGCCATACCATCTACCGGGACTTGGTACGTCTGAAGATGGTTGCGTACCGCTACGCGACTATGCTGCGCAATAGCCACCGCCGCCATGACAACACTGGAAACAAGAAAACACAAAGAATACTTTGTAGCACAACTGGGTAGTAATTCAAAGAAACCGTTTAAGAAAGAATCAAGCTTGAATAAGACCTATTTCAAAAAATAGGTAGGTTTCACCGACACCCCGCTTTCCGGAAACGGAGGTGAAGGGGTTAAGGTATGAACGATAAACTACTCGAGTGTCATGATATAAGACCACCGAAACCGTTGGGCGCCATGTCGCAGGGTTTCTGTTCTCACACAGAACTGTGCACAGAGGAGTGGAACCTCGGCGAATTAGGGTGTCCCAAAACTCATCTTAGCAACCACCTCACCCCTTACCGAGCTAGCTACAGTGTCTCATTGGACGTATCAAACTCCCAATGTTTAGACAAACCAGAACATGAACTTATAGTACCTCAGGGTACGTGGAACTCATGAACACTCTTTCGTTATATTATCATTACAAACCAGAACATGGAGTAAAGAAGACACATGTGCATTTGAAATGTTTATTTACTAATGCCGTCTTCTCAGGCGCAGTATCTTAGATAATACAAGTATACTTATTATCAGTAGCAAAATTATCAGCATAGTTACTAAGACATAAAAAGCGAATGGTGACAGCATGTTAACATGCTGTAATGAATAAGAGTTAACAACACTTATATCTCACCCTCCCTAACACATATATTATATTATTAGCTAAGAAGGTCTCTTTGGGTTGTTTTAGGGCGGGCCCATACCTTAGTGTCCTAGCATGAAGGAATCACATCAGCATACACCAGCTCTCTCTGCATGTGCACCGCATCAAGTGTGTTATATGTGTTTCGTGCAAAGCAATATCAATCCCGCCTGAAGCCGGAGTTGGCAAAGGCTGCACTTGTGTTATGACTATGAAGGCGTGGAGATCAGACCTCATAACAATTCCATATCGTGTTGTTCCTGAAACTTCAGCACTCTTCGTGCAGACATAGTTTATTAAGCAAAGCTGATATCAGAGCAATAACATATTATTCTCACATACACCACGGCAAACTACTAGGTTGAAAGCTAAGTCAACAATTAAGTGTCGTGTGCAGAAGTTGCAAGAAAGAAAAATGGCGTTTAAACCTCAAATGTACCTATGCCAACTTAACACGATATAAGGATATACAGGAGCTATATGACATTACCATAACCGCGAGGATTATAAGGCACTTAAGAGTATATGGTCTGACGCTATCATGGAAACGGCTAAGGGATAGATCCCGAAAGCCATAGACAGGCTCAGCTCATGCCAGAGCACTATCTCACACGATTCCAAGCACTCTGCCTCCAGGATTGTTAAGGCCTGCCATAGGAGTGACTGATAGGAGATCTGTGTGCCCATTTTAGGTTTAGATATAGGTATACTATATCTAAAGCAAAGGGTGATTACACCACCTTGCTCCCAGCTGTCAAGCAGCCAGTTGTGTCAGTTTTGGATGGCCAGCCAGGGGTGGCATAATATATGCTTCAGCCCCTGGTAGGCCCTGGGTACCCCTATGCCCTGGATACCTACGGTATACTGTACAGGGACTGATAAGGGGACTCAGTATCCAATCAGATATGTACCTAGGGTACATGGAATCCATTTTAACTGAGAGAGCAGTGGGCCTGGGGTCCTGAATAGCAGGGCCCCAGGTCAACTAAGTCAGAAAACCAGCAAAACACCAGGCAAAAAGTTGGGGGCAACCATAGTCAGGGATCTACCTTCCTACATAACCCCCCCCCCCCCCCCAAACGAAAGGAGATAAGGCTATCCTTGACAGGTAAGCCTATATTGCCTAAGTGGCCATATAAGGAAGTACCAGCACTGGCATGGTTACCCCCTATCTCATGGTACCAGCACTGGCATGGTTACCCCCTATCTCATGGTCCACTAAGCAATCCCTCACCCTAAGGGTATCTGAGGGTCTCCACCATAGGGAATCTCTACCTGTGGTGTGTTTTGGCAAAGTAAAAGGCTGGTGCTGAAATGGAGGACTGAAGTGAGGCTCCACTAATTTTGGGCTCAGCTTCCTCCAATCATTATCCACCATAGAGGCCTTTCTTTCCAAGACTGAGTTGTTTTGAGCTCTCAGGGTCAACCTCTGGCTACCTACAGCTGGAGGTTGGATCCCTCTGTTTGGCTTACTGGAGGGACAGGTCAGGTTTGGGGCCCTGAGGTCCCAGGTTTGGCTGTCCCCAACAGTGTCCATCTGTGGGAGGTCCCTAACTAAATTTAAGGGGGATCCCTCAGGAGTTTGTCTTATTTTCACTTGGCTAGGACTACTAGCTTCAGTGCCCTTAATCTGCTGATTGGGGAATTCTTTTGGACAGGGGGCCCTTTGGGGTCCAACACTGGCCTCCCTGACCTCTACAGCCCTGGGCTGACTGAGGCAGGGTAGAGAGGGGCAGGTTACCTGCTCCAGACTGGGTCCCACCTTGGAAGGGTCCACCGACATCAGGGGTTCTGCCAGGCTAGGCCTGACTACCTCTGGGGCAGTTTCTTCACAAGGGGTCAGATCAGTTCCCTGAGGAGGCTGATCCTTTCCTAAAGTCTGGTGGGAGGGAGATTTCTCTTCCTCCTCAATGCTCTCTGTCTGAGTGGAGTGATCCATAGTTTCAGGCTTCACAACACTATTATCTGTCTGAGTTTGAGCTGTGGCCATCACAACTCTCCCAACCCTTTCAGGAGGGGACTCAGTTTGGGTATGGGCTGTTACCATCACAGCCTTGCCAACCTGTCCTGGGAAGGAATTTGTCTGAGATTGGGCTGTGACTGGCACAGCCCTCCTGACCTGTTCAGGGAGGACATCTTGGACTGGGGCTGTGGCTATCACTGCCCCACTAACCTTACCATGGAGGTTTACCATTTTTAAATGGGTTTCTTGCTCTACCTCAGCCCAGGCTGAGATCTCTAAATCATTCCCCAGTAGACAATCTACAGGCAAGTTTGATGACACTGCCACTCTCTTGGGGCCAGTGACATCTCCCCAGCTGAGATTTACCACTGCCATGCGATGATCTCTCTGCACTCCATCAATATTGGTCACCTGGTATGTGGCTCCAGGTAAAAGTTGCCTTGAGGGGACTAGGCTCTCAGTCACCATGGTGATGCTAGCCCCTGTATCTCTATAGGCCTCAACTTTTATACCATTGATGAGGGGCTCCTGTCTGTACTTGCTCAAAGTGTTGGGACAAGTAGTGAAGTTGGCAAACCCCATGCCATTTTCACAGACAAGAGTATCTAAGTTAGGGGACCTGGTTAGGCCAGAGTCCCCAGGAACTCCCAAAGTAAATGCACCCAGATTCTTGGGGGCACTCCCACCACCTGGGGGATTACTACTAGTAGTAACAGGGGGCTTGGGAATGTTACTTGGGGGTATGTTCTCCTTATTGGGGTTCTTTGGGCAACTGCTGTCAGTTTTCCAATGACCCACCTGCTTGCAGGTTTGGCAATAAAACTTCTTTTGGGTATTGGAAGGATTCTGGGACCCACCCCCCTCAGAGGATTTTTGGGGCCCTGATGTGGTTTGATCTGTAGATTTATTCCCACCCTTCTCTTGAGGCTTGGTTGATTCCTTTTTCTGGTCACCACCTTGGTTCTTGGGCCTAATCCTGGTTCTGACCCACTTGTCTGCCCTCTTACCCAATTCTGGTGGAGAGGTCAGATCAGAGTCTACCAGGTGCTGGTGTAATAACTGGTTCTGACAATTATTTAAGACTTGCTCTCTCATAATAAGATTATACAATCCTGTGAAGTCAGTAACTTTACTACCCAGTAGCCAGCCTTCCAAAGCCTTAGTGGCACAATCAACAAAGTCAGCCCAATCCTGAGACTGAATTTTCTGGGTGTCCCTGAACAGCAACCTGTACTGCTCAGTGGTTAGGCCAAACCCATCAACCAGTGTATTTTTCAGGACTTGGTAATTGTCAGCATCCTCAACTCTAGTAGTGAGGAGCTTATCTCTACCTTTGCCTTCAAAGGAGAGCCACAGTGTAGCTGCCCACTGACTCTGGGGGATGCACTGGACAGTGCAGGCCCTCTCCAGAGCAGCCATCCACTTGTGGATGTCATCCCCTTGTTTAAAGGGGGGCACTATCTTACTCGGGTGTTTAGTATCTAAACTCCTTTCTTTATCTCTAGGGAGATTGCTGCCACCAGTGGGAACTGTCCCACTCATCTGCTGCTCTCTAGCAAAGGCAAGCTTCTCTTTGGCCAGGGCAAGTTCTTCCCTTTCAATCCTTAGATTAGCCTGTTTCATCCTTGCTTCATGCTCTCTTCTCTGAGGGGAAGTCAATCTCCTGTGGGGAGAAATCCTTCTCCTCTGAGAAGAGGCATTAGAGTGCAGAGATCTATTGGAGTCCCTAGAAGAAGATCTATTTCTCCTAACTCCAAGGTTAGGCCTGATCATGGTCAGTACTGGGGGTCCCCCAGATCCTTTCCCATGTAGGTCTAAGTTGGCCCTAGTAAGTCTGCTGACTAGCTCAGGACCTTTGTCTGCCTCATCCCCAGAGTTCCTCTTCTTCCTCCTCCTCAACTGCATTTTCAGTGTCAAGGAGGTCTGGATCACCAAGGGTACCCTCTAAGGCTGGCATATTCCCATCTGTCTGAGAAGCTTTCCTAGCATCATATGTCTCTAAGAGACCTATCAGAAAGGGAATGGTGGGGTTAGACCCCTGTTTCAGTTTCCTGGAGGTACACACTTGTCTCATCTCCTGGAAACTGAGAGCTGCATATCTTGCGATGACCTGTGGAGGGTCAGTAGCCACTAGGGGAGTCTCTGAAGACTCTCCATGGGTAGACATGCTTTTCTAGTGAGGTGTAAGTGGTGCACTTACCTACACTATTTGTTTGCCTACTGATCCCTTGCTAAGAGTTGTAGTCAGGGTGTGCTAAGCCCTGTTGAACTACAACAGCTGGTTCAGTAGAACTCAGAGTATTCTAAGCTAAGTTATATGTACCTTGGTACTTATGTGATCTTTCAAATGATATTCTTAGGATACGTGTGGTAAAACAACAGCAAGCTCAAATCCCAACCGCTGCTCACCAATGTGAGAAGTTGGCCTGATATGCAGTGCTCACTATTCTAGTGATCACTATGTATCATTCCAACGACCCTTATTGATGATTGGTTGTAAGTCAACCTGATAGACCAGCTATCCTAGTAGCATGGACACGAGCAGTCTTTAGGCTAAACTCTAGAGGGCGTGTTAAGCCAGCTGTTTTACCATCACATTTACCCCTTGAACACCAAGTGAAAGGACACCACACAAGTTGTAATGAGAATAAACTATATTTATTTATAACAAGACTACCCTGAACTCTTTAGGAGTCAGGGAGCTAAGCACATAACAAAACTCTTAAAGAAATACTGAAAGTCGCACAATTTACACAGATGCCCGAGGGGCACGAAAAACCATATATTACAAAAGTGGAATGCGAAATTACTAGCAGGTAAGTACTACTCTCATAGGCTTTGGGATCGCTAGGACTATTCTACTGAACCTTCAGATTACAAGCAGGAGGCCTAGGGACGTCGTGTGCAGAGTGGGAACTCTCACGCGTAATGCGGAACAAAGTCTATGGATCCTAGTAAATGCAAAGTTAGAGTTATCAGACGAATCCGACTAGATAGAGCTGAAACGACAAAGGATCTGGACACTTAGATAGTTAAGCTATGCTGGAGCACCGAAATGCTCAGGTTACCTAGCCCAGGGGATGCGGCTGCATAGGTCTGAAAAGACGTTGGGAATCCTCGTTGCAGTCTATGGAGCCTGAAAGAAGAAGTTACTGGCAGGCGACCAGTGATGAAGTTCGTGGTGATCCAAGTCTGGATCGATGAAGATGGATACCTGTAAGCAGAGGGGACCAAGTTCTGAATCACTAGCCAGTGATTAAGTGGGCACCAGGATGGCACCGGATGAAGTCACCTCGACCAGGTGAGTGGGCGACGCTGGGCTCTGCAGTCTCTCGGACCAGGAGGCGTTGTCGGCGACCAAGATGGAGGTGCGAGCTGTCCCACGGAGGTATCTGCTATCGACGTCGCTGGACCCAGGATTGGGGAAACAACTCTTGGCAAATGCAAGCCCACGCGGTGGACTCAACATGGCGTCTGGAGTGGACCAGGAGGGTCCGGGGTGCTCCTCTGTTGGAGGGGAGCAAGGGCCAGTCTGGAGCAACCAGACCAGCGGGGTTGTCGTCGTGGTTCGTCGTCAGAAGGGCCACTAGCCAACGGGCAAGTGACCTGGACAACGCGGTGAGCAGCAAAGAGCAGAAGGGCCCCACGCAGATCTCGTGGATGCAAGGGGGCTGGACTTCGGTGCTGGAGCTGCTCAGGGTCGGGGCTTCTCGAACCCCAAAGCACTCACGTGAGGATCCCTCAGTAGTCGTGCTGGGCAAGCGTCGTGCAGTCTTGAAGATGGCCGGTCCCTCGAGGTCTCGTCACACCCACGAATCTCAGCTGGACTGATGATGCAGGTAGAGGTCAGAGGTGCCAGGGAAGCCGGTTCTCGTCGAGCTGGGCAGTCTTGATCCGGAGGAGAGACTTACAGCAAACCGCGATGCTTGGATGGTGCCTACTGCTGCAGGGTGACTACTCCTTAGTCACAAGGGAGAAATCTTAGGAAGAAGTCTTGAGTTCCTTTCGTGGAAAGTAGTTTCAGGATTCAAAGATGATCTAATTTGGAAGGGGGCCTGCTCCTACCTTTATCCTGAGAAAAGGGGCTGGCACGCGACTAAGTCCTGCCCTATGGGTGGGACTAGGAGGGGGGTGGTTACGCCCCTCTCCCATGCCGGACTTTCCCCAGCTCAGGGGCTGGTGTGCCCCTGGAACTGGTTCAAGCCGGCCTATGCACAGTGAGCACCGGGGTGCCACTTGCAGTCACCTTCCTCTCAAGCCTTGCCTACCTGGGATACACAAAATCCTGTCTGGGACGGTGCTGGCACCGCCCCTGGCAGGAAACCCTTTGTCCTTGCCTCCCGCGCTGAAAGGACTCCCAGCAGCAGGAGGGCAGACTTGTGTCTCGGTGGCAGCGTCCATCTTGTGGAGCTGAGGCTGTGTTCGACTTTAACCGGGGTTACAGGTTACCAACATGTCTTCTCCCTCTAGAGGGGTGGAATGCTACCCCCGTCGCCAGAACTGGCGAGGGGGTAGTATTCCAAAGCATATGACACCTTACACGACATGTTTAGATAATGTCAGGCCAAAGTTACCATAACCGCGAGGATTATAAGGCACTTAAGAGTATATGGTCTGACGCTATCATGGAAACGGCTAAGGGACAGATCCCGAAAGCCGCAGACAGGCTCAGCTCATGCCAGAGCACTATCTCACACGATTCCAAGCACTCTGCCTCCAGGATTGTTAAGGCCTGCCATAGGAGTGACTGATAGGAGATCTGTGTGCCCATTTAAGGTTTAGATATAGGTATACTATAGCTAAAGCAAAGGGTGATTACACCACCTTGCTCCCAGCGGTCAAGCAGCCAGTTGTGTCAGTTTTGGATGGCCAGCCAGGGGTGGCATAATATATGCTTCAGCCCCTGGTAGGCCCTGGGTACCCCTATGCCCTGGATACCTAAGGTATACTGTACAGGGACTGATAAGGGGACTCAGTATCCAATCAGATATGTACCTAGGGTACATGGAATCCATTTTAACTGAGAGAGCAGTGGGCCTGGGGTCCTGAATAGCAGGGCCCCAGGTCAACTAAGTCCTAAGTCAGAAAACCAGCAAAACACCAGGCAAAAAGTTGGGGGCAACCATAGTCCGGGATCTACCTTCCTACAGTCACTCCTTGGCCACAAGGGAGATTCTTCAGTCTTCAGCTTCAGCAGAATGTCGAAGGTCCAGAGTTTCATGTCAAGTTTCGAGTTCAGGATTAATCTAAAGTCTGAGGACTCGGCTCCTACCTTTATACAACTAAAAGGGGCTGGATTACTTTCTAGGTCCCTCCTATGGGTGGGACCAGGAAGGGGGGTGGTTACACCCCCTTTCCTTTGTCCAGGTTCGCGCCAGAGCTGGGGCTGGAGTGCCCCAGCAACCGGTTTGAACTGGGGTATGCATGAAGCACCTAGTGTGCCTCAGGCAGTGTCTCAATCTATTCAGCCCTCACTGTCCCAACACACAAAGTCCTGTCTGGGGTGGTGCTCGCACCTCTCCAGGCAGGAAACCTATTGTGCAAACCTCCGTGACTGGACGGACTCCCAGCAGCAGGAGGTCAGACTTGTGTCTGTGGCAGCAGCGTCCATTTTGTGACGCTGGGGCTCTGGTTAACTTTAACCGGGATAGTCAGCAACAACATGTCTTCTTCCTCTAGAAGGTTGGAATGCTACCCCCATCGCCAGAATTGACAAGGGGGTAGTATTCCAAAGCGTATGACACCTTACACGACATGTTTAGATAAAGCCAAACCAAAGTTAGCATGTAACAGCGAGGATTATAATGCACTTAAGAGTATATGGTATGGCGATATCATAGAACAGCTATAAGGACATGGTTCCGAAAGCTGCAGACAGGCTCAGTTCATGCTAGAGCACCAAGCACTCTGTCTCCAGGATTGTCAAGGCCTGCCATATGAGTGACTTATAGGTTACTGTGTGTCTATATGTAAGGGTAGATATAGGAATACTATACCTAAGCAAGGGGTGATTACACGACCTTGCCCCAACTGAGTGATCAGCCAGTTGTGTCAGTTTGAGTGGCCAGCCAGTGGTGCATAATACATGCTGCAGCCCCTGGTAGGCCTTGGTTACACCTATGCCCTGAGTACCTAAGGTACACTTCTACAGGGGCTGACAAGGTGAACAAATTCCCAATTGTGGATGTACCTAGAGTACATGGTGTGAATTTAGAGAGTGCATCTGGGCTGTGGTTCTGATTACCAGGCCCACAGCCACATCTAAGTCGAAAACCAGTAAAGCAAAAGCAAAAGTGGGGGTGACCATAGGAAGCAGACCCTACTCTCCTATAGTGATGGCGAACCTTGCCCCCCACTGGCGTCACATGGGCCTGAAAGCACGGACTAGGAGGGTTTTGAGGCGGGTGCTGCAGGGGAATATGTGGACTGGCCTCGCCATTGTCCCCGACCGCCGCTAAGGCGGTTTCCACGGCCACCACCGCACTGTATAGCAGTCTGCGGTGCGTGGCTGGCAGCTCGTGTGGGAGCGCCCCTTCCTTGGCCACGAAAGGAGCGAAAGGCACCCGTTTGCTGGAGTGGGGAAGAGAGGCCCAAGGACTTGGCCGTAGCCCTGGAGTCCTTAAAACGCTCAAGTGCATGGTCTGCCTTGTCGCCAAAGATGCGTCGGCCATCAAACGGTATGTCCAGAAGTGTGGCCTGGACATCGGTCGAAAAGTTGGCGGACCTCAACCAGGCGTGGTGTCGAACGGCCACCGTCGTTGCCATCGCCCTGCCCAGTGAGTCCGTGGTATCCAGCCCACACCGGATGGAATAGCGCGCTGCATCTCGACCCTCCGCCAGGGCTTGGGCGAGTTTAGCCCGGGCCTCCTCCGAACATTGTGGCAGCACGTCCGCGACTGTGTTCCACAGAGTGTGGGTGTAGCGGCCCAAGAGGCATGCAATATTGATCGAACTCAGGGACGAGAACACTTTCTTTCTGAATTGTTCGTACCTCTTGGATTCCCGATCGGGCGGAGCCGTCGGGAATGCGGTCTGGGAAGTGGAGACCTGGATGACCAGGCTCTCGGGGGTGGGATGGGTGGACAAAAAGCAAGGGTCGCCCGGGGCCGGGCGGTAGCGTCTGGCCACGTTCCTATCCACAGGCTGACCTGTGGCGGGCTTGGAACAAGTGCCCACAAGAACGTCACACAAGGCCTCATTAAATGGCAGCAGAGGCTCAGTGGAGCATGCTTGCGGTTTAAGGACCTCAGTGAGGAGGTTAGTCCTCACGGCCGCGACGGGGAGCGTCAGGCCCAAGGCCTTGGCCGCCCGCGTCAACACTACACTGTAGGCAGCCCCCTCCTCCGTAGCCACGGTGGGAGGGGAGACAAATCCAGTGTCTGGCAAAGCCTCAATTCCACTGGCCTCCCCAAGCTCATATGTCCAGTCCTGTTGAGACTGGCACTCCTGTGCCAGAGGGTCCACAGACCTCTCCCAATCACCCTCGTCACCCATCTCCTGCAATTCAGGATCAACAGATGGGGCCGGTTCGTGGAAATAGAAGGGCAGGATCGGGGACGGCGTCTGTATTCGGCGCCGGGGGCGACACCCGCAGGGCCGGCGCCGGTGAGGTCGTGAGGTCGACCGGCGACGACCCGGATCCGTAACCGGATCCAGTGGGGGCCTGAGGCGCCCGGACCGAAGTCGCCGGCGGCGCCGGGCCCGAGCACCCGACGGCGTTGGAGCCGAAGCACCCGACCCTCTAGGCCCTCCAGCCGGGTCCGCTGGGCCCGCAGGTGCCACGAGAACCGGCGGAGGAGGGAGGGACCTCATGGCCATGAGGTACCGCTCGAACTCATCCGGCATCGCACCGTGCCCAGGGACCAGAAGGTATGGGGCAGGTGGCGACGCCCGCGACTCCGTCGGAGCTGCGTGGGTGGTGTCACCCGAACCCCCTGCCGTGTTGCACGAGCGTCGGGGTGGGTCGGAAGAACGATGACGTCTCTCCAACCTCTCATGCCTCTTACCTGAGGACCTGGATCCTGAAGACCGATGCAGACTCTCGGAGCTACGAGGGCTCTGACCCCGCAACCGGTCCCTCGACCTCCTGTGGGACCGGGACCTGGAGCGGTGCGGGGCCGACTGCCGGAGCGCCAGTCGCTTGCGGGACCGCTCCCGCCTAGCCTTAGACGTCAGGGCCCGGCAGTCGGAGCAGGTGCGGTCGTTGTGGTCGATGCCTAGACACTGAAGGACCCGGCGATGGGGGTCGGTAACCGACATCAGTCGGCTGCACTTGGAGCAGGGTTTGAACCCAGGCATCCCTACCGGCACCGTAGGAGTCGGGAGACTCGAGAGAAAAATGATCAAAAAGACCAAAAAGTTTAGTCAAAAAATTACTAAGGGGTAGAGCTTCTCCGGATCTGCGCTAGCTAGCGCAGAAAAAGAAGAACTGACGTCTAAGTACTCCGACGACGTCATTCCGGCGCTAACGACGCCGACAACGGACGCGGAGCCGCGGACGACGCCTGCCGGTGCGCAGGGGTATTGCTACGCAAAATTTTCCGGATCTAGTCTGACGCCTGGTGATATTCTAAGGTAAGGAATCTATCGCTAACGTGTCTCTTTCAGATACACACCGTTCAAACATCATATCTCACTACACCTACAAGCGCTGCACTGGTTACCAGTGGCAAGCAGAATTGAGTTTAAGGCCCTGACACTTGCCTATAGGGCTTTGCAGGGCAAGTGCCCACACTATCTCAAACTAAGACTCCCCCGCTACAAACAGGCACGCTTCCTGCGCTCAAATGCGCATAATCTGCTCCTGGTCCCACGCGTCTCAAGAGCTCGGCTTGGAGGGAGAACGTTGTCAGCCACAACAGCCAAATTGTGGAATGCCCTACCACTCGAGCTTCGCAATGCGAGCTCAGAATAGTGTTTCAGGAAACAGTTAAAAACGTGGCTTTTTAATCACTAACTTCTTCTTTTTCACTTGGTACACTGCCCCCCTCCCCTTGTTCACTAAGCGCCGGGACACCTCCGTGAGAGGTAGCTGTTGCGCTATATAAACTTCAGTATTATTATTATTCTTATTAAACCCCCTTTAGAAATGTATTTCAACTTCAACCTACTGTTGCTTTTGGATAAACATGCTTTAAAGGGCCACATTTGCTAATATGTTCCACAATGGGTTTGGCTGGAACAATCACAGCAATTCAACCGAATGCAACTGCACTTTGTGTCCTTTAAAATGCCTTTAAATTCCATAGGAACGTATCACTGTTAATCCGTACACTCACTCCCCACCAGTTGTAAAATCCTATCCAGTTCTGGTTAATATTACATACAGTGCGGTTTCATTTGGATAATTTGTCACAAAGTACCCCTGTTATGTGATCCCCATTGTGTCTTACATAGTTGTGAATTTCGATGCGTGAATGTGCAGCACCGTGATCTGTTTTTGTCCCACTCCAAGCCTGGTTGTTAAAATTCACAATTAACTAGTAACATGTTTAAAGATAAGCCCATAACGGTTGCCGCTTTCAAAAGCCATAGGAAACGTTTTACTGATCAGGCCTAAAAGTGCAATTTAATAGAAATGAATTGTGTTCGATTTGAATAATGGATGCTCGTTAAACGCAACTTTGAGATCACAAATAATGTATCTAAATCATCAGACTGCCATATTTCCTGATTTTATATTGACATCTTTCTTCATTTTAATTGTGCAGGAACTTTGCTTATTCGTGGGCTACACCTCCTCGGTATGCTGCTCAGCATCAGTAGTACGTGTGGCAGCCATTGCACTAGACAGCTACTGGACTATAGTGGAGTGCTTTCGATATGGGACTCCTCAAAGCAGCCGAAGGATGTTGGCTATTATCATCTGGATCTGGCTTCAATCACTGCTTAGCAGCAGTCCTCCTTTACTAGGATGGGGGAATTTCACAGACTGGAGCCGCAGCACTAGCTAGGCAGTGCTCTTAGCTGGCTTCTCGGTTTTACTGCCAATGTGTATAATGTTTTTTTGCTATTTTAAAAAAGTCGTCAGTTTTGCCACTGAGCATGTTAAAAAGATTCATGAGTCGCATACATTTTGTTTATGGGGATGTGGGGAGGAGGGATCGTTTTTTCACACTATTTGGGACTGTCCGTTAATGACTCCATAATGGGCCATGGTCATGAGGACCATGTCGCAAGTGGTACAGGTATCAGTGACTCCAGACCCTAGGTGTTGCTTGCTGAATATTTGGGAGCCAAATGACTTAACGCACAAGTTACTACTTGTGTAACAATATTTCTGTAAGAGACATTAGTTAGTATTAGATTCCTTACCTTAGAATATCCCCAGGCGTCAGACTGGATCCGGAAACTTTTGCGTAGCAGTACCCTTGCGCGTCGGTAGGCATCGTCTGCGGCTCCGCGTCCGTCGTCGGCGCCATGATGACGTCGTCGGAGTACTTAGACGCCGCCTCCGCGTGCTGACGTCAGTTCTTAGACACAGCTTTTCCGCGCCAAAAACGCAGAGCCATGTTAAAAACCAACACTGGTGCCATTGAAACTAGGGCCCTGAAAGGGGGTAACCCTAACCCTAGATATCGGCTCGCAGAACGGGGAGGATGGGTGGGTCGGTAAGGAATCTAATACTAACTAATGTCTCTTACAGATATATCGTTACACAAGTAGTAACTTGTGCATCTGAAAGAGACACGTTAGTATTAGATTCCTTACCTTAGAATAGATACCCCAGCAATACCAACCCCGGTGGTGGGTCTGCGAACCAATAATCACACCAGAAAGTCCTGGAGGACCGAACGGCCAAAGAAGCCATCCCTCCGGACTTGGCTGTCCAGGCAGTAGTGCCTTGCAAACATGTGCAGCGATGCCCATGTAGCTGCCTGACAGATGTCTTGTAAGGGCACCCCCCAGCCAGGGCAGTTGTAGTCGCCGTGGCTCGGGTGGAATGAGCCCGTTATCCAACAGGGGGCTCCTTTCTAGCCAAGGAGTAGCATGTCTGGATACACAAGATGATCCACCGGGAGATGGTCCTCTTGTGCACCGCTTTCCCCTTCTTAGCGCCTACATAACCAACAAAGAGTTGGTCATCCACCCGGAACTGGGGTGCGCGATCCAAGTAAAATGAGAGCGCACGTTTTGGGTCCAGGTGATAGACTGCCCGATGTGGAAGGCCGTGACAACCTTGGGTAGGTAAGATGGCTTAGTACGCAACACCTCTTTATCCGATGGACAGAAAGGAAAGGTGGAGTACAAGAAAGGGCCTGGAGTGTGAGAAGTTGGCCTGATATATGATGCTCACTAGTTCTAGTGATCACCTTGTATCAGTCCAAACAACCCTTATGGTGATTGGTTGTAAGTCAACCTTATAAACCAGCTATCCTAATGGTAGCATGGACAAAGCAGTCTTAGGCTAAACTCTTTTGGCATGTGAAGCCAGCTGTTTTACCACAATATAACCCCTTGAATACCAGATGAAAGGACACCACACAGGTTGTTATGAAAATAAACAGTATATTTATTAATAACAAACACCTCTGAACTCTTTATGAGGTCAGAGGGCTAAGCACATGACAATCTCTTAGGAAAAATACGATAAGTTGCACAAAATTACAATGGTGCCCTAGGGGCACGACAAACCATATACTAAGCAAGTGGAATGTGAAAGTCGATAGAGGAAATGGAGCTGTCCAGAGGCTGGAGGTTCGCTAGGACTACGCTATCTTCAGCTTAGGTAAGTAATAGGAGGCCCACGGGACACGGGTGCAGAGTGTGAACTCACACGCGAGATGCGTAACAACGTCTATGGACAGTACAGTTCAAGTTAAAGGTGAGTACGGACAATCCTGACTAGTTCGGACTAAAACGACTGTGGAACTGGACACTAGGACAGTTAAACTACCCTTGAGCACCGAAATGCTCTTGTTACCTCACCCACGGGCTGTGGGTGCATAGGTGTCAAAGTGTGTCGCGTTCTCGCGTTGAAGTCTATGGAGCCTGGAGGAAAAGATGCTGCAGGCGACCAGGAGGAAGCTGTCCGGTGCGATCCAAGGGTGGATCGGTGAAGAAGAGGACCTGAAAGCAGAGGGCACAATGTTCAAAGTCACTAGCCAGTGTCTGGAGTGGAACCAGGAAGGAACCAGATGTCGTCGTCGCGATCAGGTGAAGAGTGGACGCTTGTCTCTGCAGCCACGTGGACCAGGAGGTGTCTTCGACGACCAGGATGGACGCACGAGCTGTCCCACGCAGGCTCTCGCTGTCGGCGGTGTTGGATCCGGACTCGGCGTCAACAGGCCTTGGCAAAGGCAACCCACGTGGTGAGTGGAAACGGCATCTGGAGTGGACCAGGAGGGTCCGGGGTGCTCCTCTTTTGGAAGGGAGCAAGGGCCAGTCTGGAGCTACCAGACCAGCAGTGGGAGTTTCAAAGTTAGTCGTCTAGGAGGCCACTAGCCAGCCGGCAAGTGACCAGACATCGCGTCAAGCAGCAAACAAGCAGAAGGGCCCCACGCAGATCTCCTGGATGCTGGAGGGCTGGTCTTCGGTGCAGGAGCTGCTCGGGGCTGGGGCTTCTCAGTCCCCAAAGCACTTGGTCGAGTTTACCTCGGGAGTCGTGCTGAAAGCGAAGTGCAGGTTCTTTCAAGATGGCCGGTCCCACGTGTCTCGTCGCACCCACAGATCTCAGCTGGGCTGCAAATGTAGGTAGAGGTCAGAGAGGTCTGGGAGTCCGGGTCTCGTCGGGCTCTGAAGTCTGGATCCTCGAGGGAAGACGACAAAGTGAAGCCACTGGACGCTTGATGTTGCCTGCAGTTGCAGGGTGGACACTCCTTGCCCACAAGGGAGATTCTTCAGTCTTCTGTGGAGCAGAACGTCGAAGTCCAGAGTTTCTTCTTGTAAAGTTGTTCAGGATAATCTAATTTGGAATGGGACCAGCTCCTACCTTTATTCTCCTAAAGGGGGCTGCACTACTGACTAGGTCCCTCCCCTGGGTGGGACCAAGAAGGGGGGTGGCTACACCCCCTATCCTTTGTCCGGTTTCGCGCCAGAGCTGGGGCAGGGATGCCCCAGCAACTGGTTTGAACCGGTGTATGCACAGGACACCTTGTGTGCCCCGGGCATGTCTCATTCCTTTCAGGCCTGTCCTACCCAATACACAAAATCATGTCTGGGGTGGTGCTAGCACCTCCCAAGGCAGGATACCCTTTGTCCAAGCCTCCCTCGCTGGAAGGACTCCCTGCAGCAGGAGGTCAGACTTGTGTCTGTGGTGGTGGCATCCATTTTGTGATGCCAAGGCTCGAGTTAACTTTAACCGGGGTTCTCAGTTACATACATGTCGTGTCCCTCTAGAAGGGTGGAATGCTACCCCCGTCGCCAGAATTGGCGAGGGGGTAGTATTCCAATTCGTATGACATCTTACTCGACATGTTTTGATAATGCTATACCAAAGTTAGCATTTAACCGCGAGGATTATAATGCACTTAAGAGATTATGGTATAGCGTTTTCATGGAACAGCTATTAGGACTTGGTTCCGCAAGCTGCAAAACGGGCTCAGCTCATGCCAGAGCACCATCTCACATAATTCCAAGCACTCTGCCTTCAGGATTGATAAGGCCTGCCATAGGAGTGACTGATAGGAATATATGTGTCCATTTTAGGGTTAGATATAGGTATACTATATCTAGAGCAAAGGGTGATTACACCACCTTGCCCCAGCGGTCTTGCAGCCAGTTGTGTCAGTTTTGGATGGCCAGCCAGGGGTGGCATAATACATGCTTCAGCCCCTGGTAGGCCCTGGGTACACCTATGCCCTGGTTACCTAAGGTATACTGTACAGGGACTGATAAGGTGGCCCAGTACCAATTGGTAAATGCACCTAAGGTACATGGTTGTCAATTTAGAGAGAGAACAGCTAGGCTGTGGGTCTGATTAGCAGGCCCACAGCCAGGGAAAGTTGTAAACCAGTGAAGCAAAAAGCAAAAATCTGGAGTGACCATAGGATTGCAGAGCCCACTCTCCTACATGGAGCTCACTCACTCTCCTGGCAGAGGTGATGGCAACCAGGAAGGCAGTCTTCAGAGTAAAAAGGCGGAGAGGACAGTTGTGAAGTGGCTCAAAAGGAGCGCACATCAGAAACGTAAGAACCAGGTTCAAGTCCCACTGAGGCATCACAAACGGAACAGGAGGAAATGTGTGTGTGATGCCTTTTAGAAATCTATTTACAATAGGGGACTTGAACAAAGAAGGTTGATCAGGCAGCCTCAGAAAGGCTGAAAGGGCAGAAAGGTAGCCCTTGATAGTGCCCAAAGCAGAGCCCTGCTGGGCAAGAGAAAGAAGGAAGAGAAGAACCTCAGAGAGAGAGGGGCAGCAAGGGGATCCACAACCTTTGCTGTGCACCATGCCACAAATCTGTTCCACCTGCCGGCGTATACCGACTTTGTGGAGGGACGCCTGGCTGCCAGAATGTCAAATGGCCTCAACTGTCGCCGCTCAATCTCCAAGCATGGAGGTGGAGACTGGACAGGTTCGGGTGGAGGACCGTCCCCTGCTGCTGCGACAGAAGGTCCTCCTGAAGAGGCAGACGAACCGGGGGATCGACTGACATACTGTGTAGCTCTGGATACCAGTACCTTCGTGCCCAGTCCGGAGCCACAAGGATGACTTGGACCCGGTTGCGCTTGATCTTCTTCAGCACTCTGGGCAGAAGTGGTATAGGCGGAAAGGCGTACAACAGACCGCAACTCCACTCGTGACAAAAAGCGTCTCCGAGCGAGTGCCGCCTTGGAAATTCCAACGCGCAGAACTGATGACATTGCGTGTTCTCTTCGGTTGCGAATAGATCTAACCAAGGCTCTCCCCATTGCTGAAAGAGGCCTTGCGCCACGTCCGAGTTCAGACGCCATTCGTGATCCATCATGCACCGACGGCTGAGCTTGTCCGCCCTGGCGTTCAAAGAACCTGCCAGGTGTTGAGCCACCAGGGTCACGCCCTGGCGTTCCAGCCATTGCCAAAGGCGCAGAGCCTCCTGGCAAAGGGTCCACGACCCCACCCCGCCCTGTTTGTTGCAGTACCACATGGCGGTGGTGTTGTCCGTGAACACCTGCACTGCACTCCCCCGGACAGAGGGGAGGAATGCCTTCAGTGCCAGACGAATCGCCCGTAACTCCAACAGGTTGATGTGGAGCCAGGCCTCCGCCGGAGACTAGAGGCCTCTGATCTCCGCCTCTACCATGTGGCCTCCCCAGCCCTAGAGGGACGCGTCCATCACAACTACGTGCTCCGGTTGGGGAAGGGAGAGGGATCTGCCCCTGACCCAATCGCGGTCCGTGAGCCACCTCTGCAGCTGTTTCGCAGTGCCCTCCGAGATCAGGACATGGTCGGACAGGTTGCCCTGATGCTGGGTCCACTGAAACTTCAGGTCCCACTGCAGAGCCCGCATCCGCCATCTGGCGTGATGCACCAGTAGGATGCAGGAGGCCATCAGCCCCAGGAGCCGCAGCGTCAACCTGACCGAGACCCGGGATAACGACTGAAAGATGGGAATCAGAGCCTGAATATCCCAGACCCGCTGTTCGGGTGGATAAACCCGAAACCGCGCCGAGTCGAGAACCGCTCCGATGAAAAGGAGCTTCTGAGAGGGGCACAGGTGTGACTTCGGCACATTGATGGAGAACCCCAGCCGGTGCAGGAGATCTGCCGTAGTCTGTAGGTGGCTGACGACTGTCTGGGGCGAGCCCGCCTTCAACAACCAGTCGTCGAGGTAGGGGAAGACTGAAACCCCTAACCTGCGCAGATGAGCTGCGACCACCGCCATCACCTTTATGAACACCCGTGGGGCGCTGGTAAGGCCGAAGGGGAGGGGTATACTGAAAGTGCTCGTGGCCAACCGTGAACCGCAGGTAGCGCCAGTGGGCCGGCAGGACGGGGATGTGGAAATTAGCGTCCTGCAAGTCCAACGCTACCATCCAGTCTCCTGGGTCCAGGGCAGCTAGGACCTGAGCCATTGTCAGCATTTTGAACTTCTCCTTCCGGAGGAAGCCGTTGACGTTCCTTAGGTCCAAGATAGGGCGTAGGCCCCCTTTGCCCTTCTTGGGTACCAGAAATTAGTGGGAGTAGCAACCACACCCTACTTCTGGCCCAGGAACGCGCTCGATGTCCCCCTTTGCCAAGAGGGCCGTAACTTCCTCCTGCAGAAGTCGCAAATGATCCCCCGATACACGGTGGTTCTGCGGTGGCATGGCTGGAGGAGTCGCCTCGAAGGGGAGGGAGTAGCCCCTTCGGACGATTTTCAGCACCCACCTGTCCGAAGTGACAGTGCACCAGTGGAGGTGGTGATGGCGAACCCTGCCCCCCACTGGCGTCACATGGGCCTGAAAGCACGGACTAGGAGGGTTTTGAGGCGGATGCTGCGGGGGAAGGTGTGGACTGACCTCACCGTTGTCCCCAACCGCCAGGACGGCGGTTCCCACGGCCGCCACCGCGTTGGGTATTACCTTGCGGAGCGTGGCTGGCAGCACGTGTGGGTACACTCCTTCCGTGGCCACGAAGGAGTGAAAGGCAGCCGATTGCTGGCGCGGGGCCGAGAGGCCCAAGGACTTGGCCGTAGCCCTGGAGTCCTTAAAGCGCTGAAGCGCATGGTCTGCCTTGTCGCCAAAGAGGCGACGGCCATCAAACGGCATGTCCATCAGGGTGTTTTGGCCATCGGCCGAAAAGTTGGCGGACCTCAGCCAGGCATGGCGTCTGACCGCCACCGTCGTTGACATCGCTCTACCTAGTGAGTCGGTGGTATCCAGCCCACACCGGATAGAATATTTGGCTGCATCCCAGCCCTCCACAAGGGCTTGGCCGAGTTGGGCCCGTACCTCCAACGGACACTCTGGCAGCACTACCGCAACCGTATCCCACAGAGAGTGGGTGTAGCGGCCCAAGAGGCATGCGGTATTGGAAGACCGCAGACCCAGACTAAGGGACGAGAAGATCTTTTTACCGTACTGCTCGTACCTCTTGGATTCCCTGTCCGGCGGCGCCAACGGGAATGCGGTCTGGGAATTGGAGGCCTGGATGACCAGGCTCTCGGGGGTGGGGTGGGTGGACAGGAAACATGGGTCGCCCGGGGCTGGGCGGTGGCGTCTGACCACGTTCCTATCTACGGGCGAACCCGTAGCAGGCTTGGACCAAGTGCCCAGAAGACCGTCGGTCAAGGCCTCATTAAAGGGCAGCAGAGGCTCGGCCGAGCTTGACTGTGGTTTAAGGACCTCAGTGAGGAGATTAGTCCTCACGGCCGCGACGGGGAGCTCAAGGCCCAAGGCCTTGGCAGCCCTCATCAACACCACACTGTAGGTTGCCCCCTCCTCCGAAGCCACGGTAGGAGGGGAGACAAAACCAGTGTCTGGAGAGGTGTCCAAGCCACTGGCCTCCCCAAGGTCTCCTGCCCAGTCCTCATGAGACTGACACTCTCGGGTCAGAGGGTCCTCAGACCCCTCCCAATCCCCTTCATCACCCATCTCCTGATACTCGGGGTTCTCAATCAATGTGGCCTGTTCATAGAAGTGAAACTCCCCAAACGGCGTCGGGAGCGGCGCCCATCGGGGCCGTCCCGACGTCGGAACAGGAACGAAGGAGGTATCTGGGACGGCGCCGCCCTCTGGCGGCGCCGGAGGCGACACCTGATGGTCCGACGCCGGGGAGGTCGTAAGGTCCACCGGCGATGACTCAGATCCCGTAGAAGGTCTAGCGGGGTCCCGCGGCACCGGGCCCGAAGGCGCCGGGACCGCTGGACCCTGCGGCTTCGGGCCCGAAGGCACCGGCGGCGTCGGGATTGTGGGGCCCTGCGGCGCAGGGCCCGAAGGAGTCGGCGGCGTTGGGGCTGAAGCACCCGACGGCGTCGGGGCCGAAGCCCCCGACCCGCTAGAGGATCCAGACGGGTCAAGCTGGGCCCGAAGGCGCCGCGGAGCCCGTCGGAGGAAAGAGTTTCCTCATGGCCATGAGGAAGCGCTCTATCTCCTCCGGCGTCGCGTCTTGCCCAGGGACTGGAGGGTGTGGAGCTGGACGCGGCGCCCGCGACTCCAACGGAGCCGTGTGGGTGGTGTCACCCGGCCGCGTCGGGGGGGGGGGGGGGAGTCCGAAGAGCGATGACGCCTCTTGGACTTCTTGTGTTTCTTACCTGACGACGACTTCGACCCGGAGGAGTGCGGACGACTCTCGGAACTGTGGTGGCTCCGAGCCCGCGACCTGTCCCTCGACCTCCCGTGGGACCGAGACCTCTCGCGGCGCGGGACCGACTGCCGGAGTTCGAGTCGCCTGCGGGACCGCTCCCGCATGGCTTTCGAAGAGAGGGCCCGGCAGTCGGAGCAGGCCTTGTCGTCGTGGTCGACGCCTAGACAAGTTAGGCACAGGTGGTGAGGATCCGTGACCGACATCGTGCGGTCGCAATCCTCGCAGTGCTTAAAGCCAGGCATCCCTACGGCACCGATCGGAGTCGTAAGACTTCGAGAAATGATCAAAATGATCCAAAAAGTTAGTAAAAAATTGACTAGGGTTGCTGCTTTTTCCAGATCTGCGCTTGCGGCGCGGAAAAAAGAAGAACTGACGTCAGCAGGCGGAGGCAGCGTCTAAGTACTCCGACGACATCATCACGGCGCCGACGACGGACGCGGAGCCGCAGATGACGCCTACCGACGCGCAAGGGTACTGCTACGCAAAAGTTTCCGGATCCAGTCTGACGCCTGGGGATATTCTAAGGTAAGGAAACTAATACTAACGTGTCTCTTTCAGATACGCTATATGCAGGATTGGATGACACTGGGCATCATGTATGCTAAAAGGAACATAGCCAAATTTTGGGGGTCCCCGGTGATGCCAACGCTCAGAGATTGGTGCAAAGATTTAGACTCCGCAATGTTGGCGGAACGAGCTGTGTACTTGAACCGGAAGTGCCCGCGGAAGTGGGTCAGAATATGGAGTGCATGGAATGAGTATGGGGGATATTTGTGTGAGCCACCAGTGTTGGAAAGTGAGGACGAGTCGGGGTGAGGGAGGGTGATAAGAAATAATGATTAATCAATGCGGTGCCAAACGTTCCCATCCTTTTGGATTACTGGTGTAGTGGCCAGCTGTGTTCTTGATTCACATGTCCTAAACGCTGAATGATATAACTGTACTGTATGATCAATGTATGACCTATGTGTTGTTTTTTTTTTTCTCTTTATTATAAAATAATAAAAATGGTTTACAAAAAGATTCATGAGTTGAAGAATCAGCTACGTAGAAATTCTCTTACACAAAATAATGCTGAGATGGCGAAACCAAGATGTTCTAAATTAATTCATTTCATAAATTGCAAACTTCTAGCAGAAGCAAACTATTGCGACACACACAGTATCTCTAGTTATTCTAGGGGTATGCAAACCCAAGCCAAGACCTTTCCGTACATGATTGTAACGGGCGGGATAACCATGGACGGCTGAGTCTTCTGCTTATTGTAGTTCTTTTCTCCTCGAGTCCTGTTGCTGGATCATGCCTTTGTGATCGTCAATCTTTTTCAGGCTATAGAGCATGCGTATGCTAAGACGACCAGTAGCGGAAGTGTTGTTAGATGAGGGGCTCCTGCGGGTAGAAGGATGGAGGGTAGCTAAGGAAGCGGGCCTCCAGTAAGCACTATTAATAAAATGTAAACTTTTAAGAAAACTGATACCTCACTGAGGCGCAACTTACTTTGAGTCGACTTACAAATTATGTGGCTCGAAGCAGCTGCACAGGAAGGGCTGGTGTGCTTCTAAGGCTGCTGAGGAGCAACTCCAGTGGCGGCCGCCGGTCAGGAACCTCAAGTGTTTGACGGAGATAATAAAATACCCACAGCACAGAACTCTGTCATGGCGCCGCTCCCATGATTAATCACGCTGGTGCCCGTTTAGGGTAAATCTGTTACAGCGCCGTGGCTGTGTTGGGGAGCTCAGAAAGACATGTGATTGCGAAAGGTTTAATTGCTGCAACTTGCATGTGTGCATGCGTGGTGAAATACGCATACGCCTGATGCGTGATACTTGGCAGGACTGTGTGTTTTTTTTTTTGGGATCCATTTCACAGAGAAACAAAAACAATGAAAGGAGAAAAGAGAAGGTAATGCCTGGCTGTTCATAATGACTGTCTCTCTCTCTGCCTCACGCCGGGGTTGGTTCCAAACGGCCAAATCGGCTCCAGCAATAGAACTGGCCCCCTGTCACAAAATCGGCCCCCAACCCCCTCCAGCCTACCGGGGATTGCCCGGTGCCCGGACTTACCAGTCCGGCCCTGCGACTAAGAGGGAGATTGTCAATCAATCAATCATCAATCATAGCATTTGTAAAGCGCATTACATACCTATGAAGGTCTCAAGGCGCTAGGGGTGGGCTGCAGCTACTGTTCGAAGAGCCAGGTCTTGAGGAGTCTCCTGAAGGTTAGAAGGTCTTCGGTCTGCCATAGGCGGATGGGGATGGTGTACCACGTCTTGTCGGCGAGGTGGGAGAATGATCTGCCACCGGCGGTTACTCTTCGGATGTGGGGGACGGTGGCGAGGGCGTGGTCTGCAGAGAGCAGCTGGCAGGCGGGGGTGTAGAGGCTGAGTCATCTGTTGAGGTACGCTGGTCCGGTGTCGTGGAGTGCCTTGTGGGTGAGGAGCTTGAAGGTTATCTTCTTGCAGTGCAGGTCCTTCAGGTGGGGTGTGATGTGGCTAATGTGGGGGATGTCGAGGATCAGGCGTTCAAAGGCGTTCTGAATGCGTTGAGTCGTTTCAGGAGTTTGGTCGGGGCTCCTGCGTAGAGTGCGTTGCCGTAGTCCAGTCTGCTGCTGACAAGGGCCTGGGTGACCATCCTTCTAATTTCGGTGGGGATCCACTTGAAGATCCTGCGAAGCATGCGGAGGGTGTTGAAGCAGGAGGAGGAGACGGCGTTGAGCTGCTTTGTCATGGAGAGTGTGGAGTCAAGGATGACCCCTAGGTTTCGTGCGTGGTTGGTGGGTGTAGAGGGCGCTCCTAGTGCGCCACCAGGAGTCGTCCCAGGCTGAGGGGTGGAGCCGAGGATGAGAACCTCAGTCTTGTCCGAGTTCAGCTTCAGTCGGCTGTTCCTCATCCAGTCGGCGATGACCTTCATTCCTTCGTGGAGGTTGGTTTTGGCTGTGTGGGGGTCCTTGGTGAGCGAGAGGATCAGCTGGGTGTTGTCAGCGTAGATGATGATGTTTAGGTCGTGCTGTCGGGCGACGTGGGCGAGTGGTGCCATGTAGATGTTGAACAACGTTGGGCTGAGAGATGAGCCTTGGGGTATGCCCCAGATGATCTCGGTGGCTTTGGAGCGGAAGGGGGGGGGGGGAGGCGGATGCTCTGGGTTCTCCCGGAGAGGAAGGAGGTGGTCCATGTGAGAAGTTGGCCTGATATATGATGCTCACTAGTTCTAGTGATCACTATGTATCAGTCCAAACAACCCTTATGGTGATTGGTTGTAAGTCAACCTTATAGACCAGCTATCCTAGTGGTAGCATGGACAAAGCAGTCTTAGGCTAAACTCTTTTGGCATGTGAAGCCAGCTGTTTTACCACATATAACCCCTTGAATACCAGATGAAAGGACACCACACAGGTTGTTATGAAAATAAACAATATATTTATTAATAACAAACAACTCTGAACTCTTTAAGAGGTCAGAGGGTTAAGCACATGACAATCTCTTAGGAAAAATACGATAAGTTGCACAAAATTACAATGGTGCCCTAGGGGCACGACAAACCATATACTAAGTAAATGGTATAAGGAAATCGATAGAAGGAATCGAGCTGTCCAAAGGCTGTAGGATCGCTGGGACTATGCTATCCTAACTTTTGGTAAGTAATAGGAGGCCCACGGGACGCGTGTGCCGAGTGTGAACTCGCACGCGAGATGCGTAACAACGTCTATGGACAGTACAGTTCAAGTAAAAGGTGAGTACGGACAATCCTGACTAGTTAGGACTAAAACGACTGTGAATCTGGACACTAGGAGAGTCAAGCTACCCTTGAGCACCGAAATGCTCTTGTTACCTCACCCACGGGCTGCGGGTGCATAGGTGCGAAGTCATGACGGGTTTCTGTGTTGAAGTCTATGGAGCCTGGAGGAAAAGATGCTGCAGGCGACCAGGAGGAAGATGTCCGGTGCGATCCAAGGGTGGATCGGTGAAGAAGAGGACCTGAAAGCAGAGGGGACAGTGTTCAAAGTCACTAGCCAGTGACCGGTGTGGAACCAGGAAGGAACCAGGTGCTTGTGTCGCGATCAGGTGAAGAGTGGACGCTTGTCTCTGCAGCCACGTGGACCAGGAGGTGTCTTCGACGACCAGGATGGAGGGACGAGCTGTCCCACGCAGGTTCTCGTTGTCGGCGGTGTTGGATCCGGATTCGACGTCAACAGGCCTTGGCAAAGGCAACCCACGCGGTGAGTGGAAACAGCGTCTGGAGTGGACCAGAAGGGTCCAGGGTGCTCCTCTTTTGGAAGGGAGCAAGGGCCAGTCTGGAGCAACCAGACCAGCAGTGAAGATTTCAAGGTTCGTTGTCTAGGAGGTCACTAGCCAGCCGGCAAGTGACCAGACAACGTGTCGAACAGCAAACAGGCAGAAGGGCCCCACGCAGATCTCGTGGATGCTGGAGGGCTGATCTTCGGTGCAGGAGCTGCTCGGGGCTGGGGCTTCTCAATCCCCAAAGCACTTGGTCGAGTTTACCTCGGGAGTCGTGCTGGAAGCGAAGTGCAGTTTCTTTCAAGATAGCCGGTCCCACGTGTCTCGTCGCACCCACGGATCTCAGCTGTGCTGCAGATGTGATTTGAGGTCGGAGAGGTCTGGGAATCCGGGTCTCGTCGGGCTCTGAAGTCTGGATCCTCGAGGGAAGACGACAAAGTGAAGCCGCTGGAGGCTTGATGGTGCCTGCAGTTGCAGGGTGGACACTCCTTGTCCACAAGGGCGATTCTTCAGTCTTCTGGGGAGCAGAACGTCGAAGTCCAGAGTTTCTTCTTGTAAAGGTGTTCAGGATTAATCTAATTTGGAATGGGACCAGCTCCTACCTTTATTCTCCTAAAGGGGGCTGCACTACTGACTTGGTCCCTCCCCTGTGTGGGACCAGGAAGGGGGGTGGCTACACCCCCTATCCTTTGTCCGGTTTCGCGCCAGAGCTGGGGCAGGGATGCCCCAGCAACTGGGGCAGGGATGCCCCAGCAACTGGTTTGAACTGGTGTATGCACAGGACACCTTGTGTGCCCCGGGCATGTCTCATTCCTTTCAGGCCTACCCAATACACAAAATCCTGTCTGGGGTGGTGCTAGCACCTCCCAAGGCAGGAAACCCTTTGTCCAAGCCTCCCTTGCTGGAAGGACTCCCAGCAGCAGGAGATCAGACTTGTGTCTGTGGTGGCAGCATCCATTTTGTGATGCCAAGGCTCGAGTTAACTTTAACCGGGGTTCACAGTTACATACATGTTGTGTCCCTCTAGAAGGGTGGAATGCAACCCCCTCGCCAGAATTGGCAAGGGGGTAGTATTCCAATTCGTATGACACCTTACTCGACATGTTTTGATAATGCTATACCAAAGTTAGCATTTAACCGTGAGGATTATAATGCACTTAAGAGTATATGGTATAGCGTTATCTTGGAACAGCTATTAGGACTTGGTTCCGCAAGCTGCAGACGGGCTCAGCTCATGCCAGAGCACCATCTCACATAATTCCAAGCACTCTGCCTTCAGGATGGATAAGGCCTGCCATAAAAGTGACTGATAGGAATATATGTGTCCATTTTAGGGTTAGATATAGGTATACTATATCTACAGAAAAGGGTGATTACACCACCTTGCCCCAGCTGTCGTGCAGGCAGTTGTGTCTGTTTAGATGGCCAGCCAGGGGTGGCATATTTATTTATTTATTTATTTATTTAAAACACTTGTAGAGCGCGGCTGTCACCTGGCAGGTATCCTGGCGCTGAAAAGCTTACTCCTGAGTTAGAAGCGATGGGAGTTGATTAGGGGGGTGGTAGTGGAGGGGGAGAGCTAGGGGAAGAGCCATGTTTTTATTCGTTTCTGGAAAGGCAGGAGCTGTGAAGTTTGGCGAATGTCGGCAGGCAGACTGTTCCAAAGCTTGGCAACAGCTACTCTGAACGATCTTCCCCCGATCCTGGCCTTCTTAAATCTGGGTACTGTTACAAGGCAGGCGGTCGCGGATCGTAGAGTTCTGGTTGGGATGTACCAAGAAAACATTAGTTGTAGGGGTCTTGGTCCTGATCCGTGTAATGCCTTGAAGACCAAGCAAAGGGCCTTGAAGGCTATTCGTTGCTTCAAGGGAAGCCAATGTAGCTCGGCTAAGGCAGCAGTGGCCGAGGATCTCCTGGTCCATCCAAGGGCCAATTTGGCTGCTGCCGACTGGACTCGTTGGAGTCTGTCCAGCAGTACCGTAGGAGATTCGAGAAGGAGGGCATTGCAATAGTCAAGGCGACTAAGAATAGTACACCTGACTATCAATGCTCGGGCCGGAGGTGGTAGTAATGGCAGGATTTTACGTAGTGAGCGCATAAGGGCCGAGCAGGTGGCGACTGTTCTTGTTACCTGTGTTTCCATGCTAAGTTTGTTATTTAGCATGACGCCCAGATTGCGAACACTGGCGACAGGTAGCGGATTATCTGGGTTTTCCGGGGGCCAGAACTCCACAGGCAGAAGGCGAGGAATTCGGCTCGCAGGACAGAACAAAACCTCGGTTTTGGAGGAGTTGAATTGGAGAGAGTTGCGGTGTAACCAGCCTGCAGTGTCTCTCAGGCAGTCGTGGAAGGCTTCTAAGGTGATGGAGTCTTCCCCCTCCCAAGAGAAAATGAGCTGGGTGTCGTCCGCGTAGTTTACTGTAGTCATATTATGGGTTTTGATTAAAGTGACCAGTGGTTTTAAGTAAACATTGAAAAGGATCGGACTAATAGAAGAACCCTGGGGTACACCGTGGGGGACTGGGGAGAAGGCAGATTGGAAAGGGGGGAGAGATACAGCCTGTTTCCTATCTCTGAGATAAGAGTGGAACCAGAGCAGGGCTGTGCCGTCAACCCCAGCCTCTCTCAACCTCTCTAGCAGGATCACGTGGTTGACCGTATCGAATGCGGCAGACAGGTCCAGTAGGATCAAGGCCACAGCTTGGCCCCTGTCTGCCCGCACTCGAAGTTCTTCCATGGCAGTAAGTACTGCTGTTTCGGTGCCATGGGCTGGACGAAATCCGAATTGGAAGTCGTCCAGAACGTGATTCTGCTCAAGGTGAGTTGACAGGCAGGTGCTGACCCATCGTTCCACCACTTTCGCCGGAAAGGGCAGAAGTGATATGGGTCGAAAGTTGGAAAGGCACTCTGGATTCAGAGATGGTTTTTTCAGTAGCGGGGTGATGAGAGCTTTCTTTCAGGGGTTGGGAACGAGTCCACAGCAAAGAGATTGATTACAGATCCTCCGAAGGGTGTGGAATAGCTCGTTCCCGCATGCTTTCCAGGTTTTCGGGGGCAATGGGTCAAGGGGGGACCCGGAGGTGATGCCCAGTGCCAGTCTCTCAAATTCTGCTTCGGGGATCTGGGGAAAGGCCAGGAGACTTTCCCTGGGAGGGCATACTAAACTAGGAGGATAAAGGTTGGTGGAAACAGCTCCTGGGGAGATTAGAGTGTTTTGCGATGGGTGGGTTGCCAGGTTGTTAATGATGGTCTTGATTTTGTCCATGAAGAACTGTGCGAGATTGTCACAGAGGGTCTGAGATGGGGGGATAGTTTTCTTGGCGCAGTCAGGGTGTAAGAGATTCTCCAGGATCTGGAATATGCTTTTTGAACTATTAGCTGCGTTAACTATAGTGGAGCAGTAGTAGGCCGATTTGCTCTCTGCAATAGCAGATTTGTATTCACGGAGCTTGTTTTTCCAGAGGGTTTTATTGTTGTCACAGTATCCATGTCTCTACTTCCTCTCAGCCTGTTTGCAAGCTGATTTGAGAGTTTTCAGGGAGTCATTGTACCAGGGAGCAGGTGCTCTGCCTTTAGGATTACAATGTTTTAATGGGACAATAGAGTCCGTGATGGATGTTATCCTCATGCTGAAAGCTCTGTAGTTGTTTTCAACCGAGCTGGTGGAAGAAAAACTATCTTCCACATCGAAGACTTTGGTGGTGGAGCTGAGCTTTTCTAGGGCTTTCCAGTTTCGGTACGTAAATTCTGATGGAAAGCTATTGTTGGGCTTTCTTGTTGTGGTGCTGGTGATGTAGAATTTGATAAGTGAGTGGTCCGTCCAGCTCATAGGCAAAATGTCGCCAACTTGTCTTAGATCAGGACTTGAGAAAATAAGGTCTAGTCGATTGCCTGCCGAGTGGGTGGGTTGCTTAACCAATTGGTGAAGCCCCACGCTGTCACAGGACAACAGGAGGTTGTCTAGTCCTGTATCTAGGCTGCCATTTGGCCAGAGATTAAAGTCTCCTAAAATAACTAATTTGTTATGGGAGGTTGCCATGTTTGTAAAAGTAGTGAGAAGTGCTTGCTGTTGCGGGATGGAAAATGCCCCTGGAGGACGGTAGCAAATGATCACCGTGAAGATATCTCCTAGGTGGCGATTAATGGCCAGACCAAAGAGCTCAATCCCGGACACTGGGTCTATGTCTATGGTATTTATTTGCCAGGAGGCTCGGAAGATAATGCCAACTCCGCCACCGCGGCCTTTGGGTCTGGGGAGATGCAGGATATTGAAGTTTAGAGGGCAGGCGGATGCTAGATCAATATCGCAGTCGGCCTGTGTCCAAGTCTCAGTTAGGAAAAGGACATCAAGATGGTGTGATTCTATAAGGAGATTGATTTCAGTAGCGTGCTTAGGTAGAGATATAACGTTCAGTAGGCCTCCTAAAATCAAGCCCTTATGGGTGAAGTCAGCTAGAGGAAACGCAGTATCTTCGAAGGTGAGCTTACCTTCGTGTGCAGACCCTCGCAGATTAAACAGTGCATCCCAGGTGTATCGTGAGGGTAGCGGGCAAATTTGGGCATAGTTGGCGGCGCTGGTCGCGTCCTCGTCGCGGACGAGCGCAGACGAGCTTGCCTTAAGCGCGCCTTCGGCGCGCAAACGGCGTGCCCGCTGCGCTCGTCCGCTGCGCTTCCGGTATTGACACATGATTTATAGTGGCATCTGATGACGTAGGAGGGGGGGTGGCCAGCAAGAGATGGGCGTGACTGTAGTCTCCCTCGGCGTGCTAATGGCGCCAAAGAAACGAGCGTTTTGGGGGTCAAACAGCTATTAATCAGCTGCTCGGCGAGGCAGGGGTGAGTGCCAGAGTAGTATGCAATGTGCAAATAAGCAGGTTTTAAAAACACGAAACAACAGGTTAAAATGCTACAATAACAAGCTCCCGGCTTTTCGCCTCAGGAGTAACGCTTACAATGGAGCGGCGCTAGTGCTCAGCGCGCTCTAAATATCTCTGTGGAGGGGGCGTGGCCAGCAAGAGATGGGCGTGACTGTAGTCTCCCTCGGCGTGCTAATGGCGCCAAAGAAACGAGCGTTTTGGGGGTCAAACAGCTATTAATCAGCTGCTCGGCGAGGCAGGGGTGAGTGCCAGAGTAGTATGCAATGTGCAAATAAGCAGGTTTTAAAAACACGAAACAACAGGTTAAAATGCTACAATAACAAGCTCCCGGCTTTTCGCCTCAGGAGTAACGCTTACAATGGAGCGGCGCTAGTGCTCAGCGCGCTCTAAATATCTCTGTGGAGGGGGCGTGGCCAGCAAGAGATGGGCGTGACTGTAGTCTCCCTCGGCGAGCTAATGGCGCCAAAGAAACGAGCGTTTTGGGGGTCAAACAGCTATTAATCAGCTGCTCGGCGAGGCAGGGGTGAGTGCCAGAGTAGTATGCAATGTGCAAATAAGCAGGTTTTAAAAACACGAAATAACAGGTTAAAATGCTACAATAACAAGCTCCCGGCTTTTCGCCTCAGGAGTAACGCTTACAATGGAGCGGCGCTAGTGCTCAGCGCGCTCTAAATATCTCTGTGGAGGGGGCGTGGCCAGCAAGAGATGGGCGTGACTGTAGTCTCCCTCGGCGTGCTAATGGCGCCAAAGAAACGAGCGTTTTGGGGGTCAAACAGCTATTAATCAGCTGCTCGGCGAGGCAGGGGTGAGTGCCAGAGTAGTATGCAATGTGCAAATAAGCAGGTTTTAAAAACACGAAACAACAGGTTAAAATGCTACAATAACAAGCTCCCGGCTTTTCGCCTCAGGAGTAACGCTTACAATGGAGCGGCGCTAGTGCTCAGCGCGCTCTAAATATCTCTGTGGAGGGGGCGTGGCCAGCAAGAGATGGGCGTGACTGTAGTCTCCCTCGGCGTGCTAATGGCGCCAAAGAAACGAGCGTTTTGGGGGTCAAACAGCTATTAATCAGCTGCTCGGCGAGGCAGGGGTGAGTGCCAGAGTAGTATGCAATGTGCAAATAAGCAGGTTTTAAAAACACGAAACAACAGGTTAAAATGCTACAATAACAAGCTCTCGGCTTTTCGCCTCAGGAGTAACGCTTACAATGGATACATGCTTCAGCCCCTGGTAGGCCCTGGGTACACCTATGCCCTGGGTACCTATGGTACACTGTACAGGGACTGATAAGGTGGCCCAGTACCAATTGGTTAATGCACCTAAGGTACATGGTTGTTAATTTAGAGAGAGAACAGCTAGGCTGTGGGTCTGATTAGCAGGCCCACAGCCAGGGAAAGTCGTAAACCAGTGAAGCAAAAAGCAAAAATCTGGGGTGACCATAGGATTGCAGACCCCACTCTCCTACATAACCCCCTCCCCCCAAACTTAGGGACATTAAACTAACTTAGACCAGGTGAGTCTTCCTGTTCTAAGTGGAAATACCTGAAGAGACCATCTGCATTGCCATGGTCAGTCCCTGGTCTGTGTTCCACTGTAAAGGCCGTCCCCTGTAGGGAAATGGACCACCTAAGAAGTTTGGGGTTTTCACCCTTCATCTGATTTAGCCATAAGAGGGGCTTATGGTCGGTCTGAATCTTGAAGTGAGTTCCAAACAAGTAGGGCCTCAACTTCTTCAGGGCCCAAACCACAGCAAAGGCCTCCCTCTCTATAGCTGACCAACGTTTCTCTCTAGGGGTCATCCTTCTGCTTATAAAAGCAATGGGCTGGTCATGAGCATCAATATTCAGTTGAGATAGAACAGCTCCCACACCCAACTCAGATGCATCTGTTTGGACAATGAAGGTTTTGGAGTAGTCAGGACTCTTGAGAATAGGTGCAGTACACATAGCCTGCTTTAGGTCATTGAATGCCTTCTGACAGCTAACTGTCCACTGAACTTTCTTTGGCATTTTCTTGCTTGTCAGGTCATTAAGTGGTGTCATAATGGACCCATAATTTTTGACAAACTTCCTATAGTAACCAGACAGGCCCAAGAAAGCTCTGACCTGCGTCTGGGTGGTGGGAGCAGCCCAGTCTTTTATGGTCTGGATCTTGCTCTCCAATGGTTGAACCTGGCCTCCACCCACAAGGTGGCCCAGGTACACAACCTGACTCTGCCCTATCTGGCACTTGGTGGCCTTGATAGTGAGGCCTGCCTTTTGCAGGGCCTCCAAAACTTTCCTCAGGTGGATCAGGTGATCCTCCCAGGTGGAGCTAAAGACAGCAATATCATCTAGATATGCTGCACAAAAGTCATCCAACCCAGTGAGAACTTGGTTCACCAACCTTTGAAAAGTGGCAGGTGCATTTTTCAAACCAAAGGGCATCACCACAAAGTGGTAATGACCTCATGGGGTAGAAAATGCTTTCTTGGCCTTTGCATCCTCAGCTAACCTGATCTGCCAATAACCAGCTGTTAGGTCAAATGTACTCAAGAAGGTTGCAGAAGCCAACTTGTCTACGAGTTCATCTGCCCTAGGTATTGGATGGGCATCTGTCTTAGTGACAGCATTGAGACCCCTGTAGTCTACACAAAACCTCATCTCTCTCTTACCATCCTGGGTGTGAGGTTTTGGCACTAGAACTACAGGACTAGCCCAAGGGCTCTCTGAGGGTTCAATGACTCCCAACTCCAACATCTTTTGTACTTCTTTCTTTATGCAGTCCCTGACATGGTCAGGTTGCCTGTAGATTTTACTCTTTATAGGCAGACTGTCACCAGTGTCCACCTTATGGGTGCCCCATTTGGTCTGACTGGGGGTCAGTGAGAACATTTGCCTAAAGGATTGAAGAACCGGTTTACAATCCTCTTGTTGATGCTCAGAGAGGCTGTCTGAAAAGAGTACACCATCTACTGACCCATCATCAGGGTTCTGAGTGAGCAGGTCTGGGAGAGGGTCACTCTCTTCCTCCTGTCCCTCATCTGTGGCCATGAACAAGCCCATGTCCTCCCTGCAGACAAATGCCTTGAGCCTGTTCACATGAAGTACTCTGTGAGGGCTCCTGTGAGTTCCAAGGTCCACCAGGTAGGTGACCTCTCCCTTCTGTTCAATGATGGTATGGGGTCCAGACCATTTGTCTTGGAGAGCTGCTGGGGCCACTGGCTCCAACACCCACACCTTCTGTCCAGGCTGGTAAACAGTAAGGACAGCCTTTTGGTCATGCCAAGCTTTTTGGAATTCTTGGCTGGCCTCCAGGTTTTTAGATGCCTTCTCCATGTACTCTGCCATCCTGGAGCGGAGACCAAGTACATAGTCCACTATGTCAAGTTTAGGCTTTTTGAGAGGTAACTCCCATCCTTCCTTCACAAGACATAGGGGTCCTCTTACAGGATGCCCAAATAGAAGCTCAAAAGGGCTGTAACCAACCCCCTTCTGTGGGACCTCTCTGTAAGCAAACAGAAGGCAGGGTAAAAGGATGTCCCATCTTCGCCTAAGCTTGTCTGGTAACCCTTTTAATCATCCCTTTGAGGGTCTTGTTGAATCTCTCCACAAGCCCATTGCACTGTGGGTGATAGGGTGTGGTAAATTTGTAATTTACACCACACTCCTTCCACATTGCAGTCAAGTATCCGGACATGAAGTTTGCACCTCTGTCAGAGACAACCTCCTTAGGAAACCCCACTCTAGTAAAAACTGCAAGTAGGGCCCTGGCCACAACAGGAGCTGTAGTGGTCCTAAGTGGAATAGCTTCTGGGTACCTGGTGGCATGATCCACTATCACCAGTATAAATCTGTGCCCAGATGCTGTTGGGGTGTCCATTGGTCCAACAATGTCAATCCCCACTCTTTCAAAGGGAACCCCCACCACAGGTAGTGGTATAAGGGGGGCCTTTGTTGTGCCACCTGATTTGCCACTGGCTTGACAGATGACACATGAGCGACAAAACTCTTTTGTGCCCTCAGACATATGAGGCCAGTGAAAGGGTGGAACAAGCCTGTCCCAAGTCTTGGGACAACGTGTCGAGGAGCAGTCAAGCAAAAGGTCCCCACGCAGATCTCGTGGATGCTGGAGGGCTGATCTTCGGTGCAGGAGCTGCTCGGGCTGGGGCTTCTCAATCCCCAAAGCACTTGGTCGAGTTTACCTCGGGAGTCGTGCTGGAAGCGAAGTGCAGTTTCTTTCAAGATGGCCGGTCCCACGTGTCTCGTCGCACCCACGGATCTCAGCTGTGCTGCAGATGTGAGTTGAGGTCGGAGAGGTCTGGGAATCCGGGTCTAGTCGGGCTCTGAACTCTGGATCCTCGAGGGAAGACGACAAAGTGAAGCCGCTGGACACTTGATGGTGCCTGCAGTTGCAGGGTGGACACTCCTTGTCCACAAGGGAGATTCTTCAGTCTTCTGGGGAGCACAACGTCGAAGTCCAGAGTTTCTTCTTGTAAAGTTGTTCAGGATTAATCTAATTTGGAATGGGACCAGCTCCTACCTTTATTCTCCTAAAGGGGGCTGCACTACTGACTAGGTCCCTCCCCTGGGTGGGACCAGGAAGGGGGGTGGCTACACCCCCTATCCTTTGTCCGGTTTCGCGCCAGAGCTGGGGCAGGGATGCCCCAGCAACTGGTTTGAACTGGTGTATGCACAGGACACCTTGTGTGCCCCGGGCATGTCTCATTCCTTTCAGGCCTACCCAATACACAAAATCCTGTCTGGGGTGGTGCTAGCACCTCCCAAGGCAGGAAACCCTTTGTCCAAGCCTCCCTTGCTGGAAGGACTCCCAGCAGCAGGAGGTCAGACTTGTGTCTGTGGTGGCAGCATCCATTTTGTGATGCCAAGGCTCGAGTTAACTTTAACCGGGGTTCACAGTTACATACATGTCGTGTTCCTCTAGAAGGGTGGAATGCTACCCCGGTCGCCAGAATTGGCGAGGGGGTAGTATTCCAATTCGTATGACACCTTACTCGACATGTTTTGATAATGCTATACCAAAGTTAGCATTTAACCGCGAGGATTATAATGGACTTAATAGTATATGGTATAGCGTTATAATGGAACAGCTATTAGGACTTTGTTCCGCAAGCTGCAGACGGGCTCAGCTCATGCCAGAGCACCATCTCACATAATTCCAAGCACTCTGCCTTCAGGATTGATAAGGCCTGCCATAGGAGTGACTGATAGGAATATATGTGTCCATTTTAGGGTTAGATATAGGTGTACTATATCTACAGCAAAGGGTGATTACACCACCTTGCCCCAGCTGTCGTGCAGCCAGTTGTGTCTGTTTAGATGGCCAGCCAGGGGTGGCATAATACATGCTTCAGCCCCTGGTAGGCCCTGGGTACACCTATGCCCTGGGTACCTATGGTACACTGTACAGGGACTGATAAGGTGGCCCAGTACCAATTGGTAAATGCACCTAAGGTACATGGTTGTTAATTTAGAGAGAGAACAGCTAGGCTGTGGGTCTGATTAGCAGGCCACAGCCAGGGAAAGTCGTAAACCAGTGAAGCAAAAAGCAAAAATCTGGGGTGACCATAGGATTGCAGACCCCCCCACTCCTACAGTCCAGTCCAGGGCCTTCTCTTGGATTCCGGCGTCGTGGAAGCGTGCTCTTAGTGTGCGGTGGCAGACTGTGTCGAAAGCGGCTGACAGGACCAGGAGGATCGCTATTTTCAGGAAAATGTAGGTACTGTCGAATCGGCACAGACATTGTGGGAAGCATATAAGACTGTAGTCCGTGGGGAAGTCCTGTCTTTGATAGCGGGGAGGAAAAAGAAGCACCAGGCAGAGGTCAAGAGGGTGAAGACAGACGTAACTCGGTTGGAAGAATTGGTGGCCAAGACGACTGCTCTGGCGGACATGCATCTTTTAAAATTACGACAGGAAGAGTACAGAAGCCTTGCCAAAGATAGGGCGGTAGCTCAGAATAAGGTCACCCAAAGTTGAATATGCGAACATGGAGAAAAGGCTGGTAAACTGATTGCTTGGCTCGAACGTGGGGAATGGGCGTCGCGGCTTTTGCCGCAGTTACAAGGAGCGGCTTCTATCACTATCACAGCCCCCAGACAGTGGCAGATGAGTTCTCTAAATATTACAGAGGTGTATACACTTCGGTCGGTGGCTATACGGAGGCTGAAAACAGTACTATGATAAAGGACATCCATATGCCTGTACTGTCAGAGGACGATAAGGGGTATTTAGATTCCCCTTTCAAGGATGATGAAGTGGCACAGGCAATTGGAGGGGTAAGATCCGGGAAGGCAACTGGCCCGAACGGCATCCCAATAGAACTGTATAAATTAAATGCCCATAAACTCGCCCCATATGTCCGCTCCATGTTCACGGAAAGCAAATAGAGGGGTCGACTCCCATATGACCAGCGGGTGGCGAACATAGTAGTTATACACAAGGCGGGCAAACCTAAAACTCTCTGCTCCTCATGCAGGCCAATCTCGCTACTCAATGCTGAGCCTAAAATTCTGGCAAAGCTACCAGACTGGTTAAGGTAATCACCAACCTGATACACCCAGACCAGTCGGGCTTCATGCCACACCAAAACACAGCTCTCAATTTACGAAGGTTGCATGGGATACAGGGAGGTTCCCCGTCAATTCAGGAGCCAGCGGTACTAGTGTCTTTAGACGCCACCATGGCGTATTAGAGGGTCGAGTGGTCTTACCTGTTCGCGGTATTGGTGAACTTGGGCTTTGGACCGGAGTTTGTAGGCTGGGTATGTTTGTTATAAGCTACTCCCTTGGCCAGAGTAGTCGTCAATAACTACAAGTCAGCCGACTTTCCCCTTGGAAGGGGCACGAGACAAGGATGTCCCCTGTCCCCGCTTCTCTCTCGCCTTGGAACCCCTGGCGGCATGGGTTAGATGGGACCGATCAATACGAGGCCTGCGGTGGACACTAGAGTGGGAGGACAAAATCTCACTGTATGCGGATGATATCCTCCTTTACCTCACCAACCCCAGGGACTCTGATCAATTTTCTAGACGTACTTGCCATATTCGGAAGATATTCCGGATTTGCAATTAATTGGTCGAAATCGGGGCTCTTCGTCCTCATGGCCGAGCCGCCAGTGCTCCCGCAGTCATGCCCTATACAGATTGAGCCGGTAGGGTTTAAATAGCTCGGAATATATGTTACACTTGACCCGAAGCTGCGATATATCAATAATCTGGGACCCCCCTTGGAAGGCGCTTCCACTTTCCCTGTTGGGTAGAGCAGTTGTTTATGATGATGGCCCTTCCCCGATTCCTATATGTATTACAGAATACAATGGACCCGGTACCGGTATCTTATTTCAAAGACATTGAGGCTCTTCAGAGGAAGCTGCTCTGGGATGGAAGATCCCGCATATCATTCTCTAAGCTCACTCTCCCGTGGTATTGCGGTGGGATTGGGCTGCCAGACCTGTGGAAATAGTATTGGGCTTCTCAGCCGCGGCAGTGAACCATGTTATCTACGGACCTCCATGGGATCCAGGATATGCCATGGATCGTGGGCTGGCGCCAGGTGGTGCTTTCACCAGGGTGCTGTATGCCAGACCGAAGCGGTTTTCCCTGGTAGGTCCAACTGCACATGCTGTCCACGTGCCTGGGAGGGGAACTCACCTTGGCCACCCCCCTATTGAATTCAGAGAGACTAGGGAGCTAGTGGAAGACCAATGGATTTGACAAGTGGGATCTTATCGGGATCACACAGATTAAAGATATGTGGGGAGGGGGTGCAGTGCATACATTCGCCTCTCTCAAGCAGCAATACAGCTTACAGGATGGCGAGTTCTTTCGGTACCTCCAGGTTAGACAAGCACTCCTTACGCACATACCTTGAGACGCCGCACTTCCAGAGGCCTCTCCTCTGGAGGATCGTGTGCTAGATGGATAGACAATTTCTTTAATATATAAAAAGCTCATTAATAATATGGAGGACCCGCTGGGACATATTAGAACACAGTCGAGTGCGGAAGGGGTGGCGTTAGATGATGAAGACTGGATGGAAGCGATCTCATCTCCGAAGGTGGTTGCGATCCAGATACGACTTAGTTTGGTACAATTAAAGATATTGCATAGGTCATATGTCACAGGGCCTCACCTGGTACGAATGGGTCTAATAGAGAGTGGTGAGTGCCTTAGGGGGTGTGGGGAGCTTGGCACCTTTATGCATATTCCTCTGACATTGCGTGGAGTTGCAGGAGTATTGGACAAAGATTCATGACGAGATTGGAGGCGCTTTGGGGGTGGAGATACGGCCGGAGATGTATACTGAATGTGTGGGAACCCACGGACTTGAATATATATGGGAAACAATGGGTTACACTGGCGTATATGGTAGCGAAACGAAATATCGCTCAGTTGTGGGGAGCCAGTCAGCTGCCCCGGGTTTCCAAGTGGGTGGAGGACTTTGACTGGTGTATGTTTCGGGAGAGGTCGATGTATGTGGCCAGGGGTTGCCCCGAGAAATGGGGAAGGTGTGGGGGACCTGGAAAAGTTACCGAGGTGAGATTTGTGCGCCCCCGGCGCGGCAGGTAGAAGTGAGAGTTAGAATCCCCTTGACCTGATACTTCTATACTGTTTTTATTATTTGGTATAAACAGGACTGTGTCTTTGTCCGCTGCTGAAACTGTATTTCACCTGATGCTTTTGTTATGTTTTGTTCATTTTTCTTTTTGATTGTTAATAAAAAGATTTTTTTTTTTAATCCCCTTCTTATAGTCCATTATCAAACACAAAAAGTAATTTAGAGTCTGAGTCTTTGAAGTTTATGTTGGGGTCTTGTTCCTTTTGAAGTGTACTACACTCTGGTCTCTCTTCCTCCAAAAAGCAGTCTGTCATAGCAGCAGCAACTCCAAATCTGACAGCCCCACAACACAGGCCATGGGAGTGACTATAGGGTCACACCTGGATGTCTGTCGCACAAGTTACTACTTGTGTAATGATATATCTGTAAGAGACATTAGTTAGTGACAGATTCCTTACCTTAGAATATCCACAGGCCTCAGACGGGACCTGGAAAGTTTTTTGTCAGCAGTACCCCTGCGCATCAGTAGGTGGTGTTGTGCGGCTCCACATCCGTTGTTGGCGTCGTAAGCACCGAGATGCCGTCACAGAGACTACTTCAGCACCACCCATACGTCAGTTCTGTACACAACTGTAATGCCTTTTAGGAAACAGTTAACAACCGGGGAATTAAAGAGAGAAGGCTGATCTGGAAGCCTTAGAAAGGCGGAGATGGCCGAAAGATAACCTTTGATAGTGCCCAGAGCAGAGCCCTGCTGGGCCAAGGATAGTAGGAACAGAAGGACCTCAGAAAGGGGGGCAGAAAGGGGATCCACAACCTTTGCTGTGCACCATGCCACAAATGTGTTCCACCTTCAGACTTATACCTTCTTAGTGGAGGGACGCCTGGCCTTCAGAATGACATCACAGACTTCGGGAGGAAGATCGAAGGCTGTCAACTGTCACCGCTCAATCTCCACGCATGGAGGTGGAGGCTGGACAGGTTCGGGTGGATGACCGTCATATGCTGCTGCTACAGAAGATGCTCCCAAAGAGGCAGTCGGATCGAAGGATTGATCACCATGCTGAGTTGCTCGCGATACCAGTATCTTCATGCCGAAGCGGAGCCACAAAGAGGACTTGGGCCCGGTCGTGCCAAATCTTCTTCAGCACTCTGGGCAGAAGTGTACAACAGACCGCAACGAAAAGCGTCGCTGAGCGAATGCCGCCTTGGAAATTCCAACGCGCAGAACTGATGACATTGCGAGTTCTCTTCGGTAGCGAATAGATCTAACCAAGGCTCTCCCCACTGCAGAAAGAGACCTCGTGCCACGTCCAAGTTCAGACGCCATTCGTGATCCATCAAGCACCGACATCTGAGTTTGTCCGCCCTGGCGTTCAGAGAACCTGCTAGGTGTTGAACCACCAAGGTAATGCCTTGATGATCTGTCCATGTCCAGAGGCGCAGAGCCTCCTGACATAGGGTCCACAACCCCACCCGCCCTGTTTGTTGAAATTCCACATGGCAGTGGTGTTGTCCGTGAGCACCTGTACTACACTTCCCCGGACAGAGGGAAGGAATACCTTCAATGCCAGACGAATCAACCGAAGCTCCAAAAGGTTTATATGGAGCCGGGACTCCGCTGGAGACCATAGGCCTCTGATCGCCGCCTCTCCCAAGTGGCACGCATCCATCACCACTGTGTCCTCTGTTTGGGGAAGGCAGGGGGGATCTGCCATTGACCCAATCGCGATTCGTGAGCCACCACTGCAATTGTAGTACAGTGCCAATCGAGATTTGGACATGATCGGACAGGTTGCCCCGATGCTGTGCCCACTGGAACTTTAGGTCCCACTGCAGAGCCCGCATATGCCATCTGGCATGTTCCACCAGCAGGATGCAGGAGGCCATGAGGCCCAGGAGCTGGAGGGTCAACCTGACTGAAACCAGCAAAAGAGGCTGAAAGATCGGAATCATTGCCTGAATATCCCGGACTCGCTGCTCGGGAGGATAAACCCGAAACTGCATCGAATCTAGAACCGCTCCGATGAAGGGGAGCTTCTGTGAGGGACTCAGGTGCACAACGATGGAGGACCCCAGCAAATGCAGGAGGTCGGCCGTAGTCTGAAGGTGGGTGACAACCTGGGGTGAACCCGCCTTCAACAATCAGCCATTGAGGTAGGGGAAGACTGACACCCCTGTCTAGCGCAGATGAACCGAGACCACCGCCATCATTTTCGTGAACACCCGAGTGGCACTGGTAAGGCCGAAGGGGAGCACGGCAAACTGAAAATGCTCCTGGCCTACCGTGAACCGCAGGTAACGCCGTTGGGCCGGCAGGACAGGGATGTGAAAATATGCGTCCTGCAAGTCGAACGCTACCATCCAGCCTCCAGGGTCTAGGGCAACCGAGACCAGAGATAGTGTCAAGATCTTGAACTTCTCCTTCCGGAGGAAGAGATTGACATTCCTGAGGTCCAAGATGGGGCGCAGGCCCCCTTTCTCCTTTTTGGGGACCAGAAAGTAGAGGGAATAACAACCATGTCCTACTTTAGGCCCAGGCTTGATAGCCCCCTTGGCCAAGAGGGCCGTGACTTCCTGTTGGAGATGCGCAAAGTGCACCCCCGACATGTGGTGAAACTGAGGTGGCATGGCCAGGGGGTAGACTCGAAGGGTTGGGAGAAGCCCCTTCGGACGATTTGCAGAACCCACCTGTCCGAAGTGACAGAGCGCCAGTGAGGGAGGTGATGTTGAATCCTGCCGCCCACCGGCACGGGGTGCACCCCAAAGCTTGGATTAGGAAGGCTTTGATGCCGATGCTGCGGGAACAGAGGTGGACTGACTCGCACGCTGGCTACTTGTGCCACCATGGCGGCCACCACGCCGGCGATTGCGCTGAGGTTGGTTCTGCGCAGTCTTCTGGTTGAACGAATGAGTAGGGGCGCCCCTTCCATAGCCACGAAAGGTAGACGTGGCAGGGCGTGTGGTGGAGAGACCCAAGGCCTTGGCCGTAGCCCGAGAGTCCTTGAAACGCTCCAGCGCACTGTCTGCCTTATCGCTAAACAGGCGAGTACCATCAAAAGGCATGTCCATGAGAGAATTCTGGACATCCCCCGAAAACCCCGTGGACCGCAGCCAGGCATGGCGTTGCAAGGCCACAGTTGTTGAGATGGTTCTCCCCAAAGAGTCCGCTGTGTCTAGCACACACCGAATGGCGAACTTCGCAGCATCCTTCTCCTCTGCAACAGCTTGGGAAAGTACAGCCCGAACCTCCTCCGGGCACTGGGGCAGAGCGTGCGCCACAGTGTCCCACACAGCGCGAGAGTGGCGGCCCAAGAGGCATGCAGTGTTGACTGACTGAAGCCCCAGTTTCTTCAATTCCTTATCCGGCTGAGCGGTAGGGAATGCGCTTTGGGAAGTGGAGGCCTGAATGACCAGGCTCTCCGGGGTCAGATGATTTGTTAAAAAGGCAGGGTCACCCTGTTCCAGGCGATGACGCCTGGCCACGTTTTTATCCACCAGAACCCCTGTGGCTGGTCTAGACTAGGTGTCCATCAAAACATCAGTCAAGGCCTCAATGAAAGGAAGCAGAGGTTCCATAGAACGTGCCGCCGGCTGAAGCACTTCAGTAAGGAGGTGCGTTTTGAGGGTAACAGTAGACAGATCAAGATCAATAGCCTCAGCTGCTCTACTGAGCACCACAGTGTATGCGGCGCCTTCCTCCATGACAGTGGGTGGAGACACAAATCCAGGCTCAGATGAGAGGTCAAGGCCACCTGCATCCTCCGAGTCCTCCGCCCACTCATGTTCAGACTCGCACTGCCGTGCAAGAAGGTCCTCTGACCCCTCCCAGTTATCCCCCTCCTCCACGGCCCAAGGCACAGGCGGCAGCTGCGGGTGAGGCACAGGGAAAAACAAATGCTCCAACGGCGTCAGTTGGCACCGATCGGCTCCATGTCCCAATTAGGGTCCCAAGCCGGAGCAAAACTGCCCGGAAACTTGGGCAAGGGCAGAGGTGGGACGAACGGAACTCATTGCGGTGCCAGGAATGGAGCCGCAGGGGTTGCCGAGGCCTGAGTCGCAGGCGGGAGGACCCTGTGGCACCGGGGCCGGAGCTGCCGGCGGAGGAGCTTGTGGCACCGGAGCCGGTCAGTGGCTCCGACGGCGGAGCCGGTGGCAAGTAAGGGCCCTCAATAGGGACGGCAGGGCCCGAAGGCGGGAGCCATAGGCCTGAAAAAGCGGCCCATGGTGGCAACTCTTGCACCTGGGCCGGAGTCGCCGATGTACCAGGATAGGGTGAGTAGGGCGCAGAACTCAGCTGGGGAAGGACCCCTGGGCCCCTCGTCCGGAGACTGACGGGGGGGGACGTCGGAGTGCGAACATGCTTCTTCGACTTTTCCTTGTGACATCTCTTACCCGATTCAGAGGCTGAAGATTTTGACCCCGAGGAGCGATAATGATGGCTCCGCGGTTGGTCCCTCGAGCGACCCCTGGACCTCGAACGTCACGGAGACGACTGTCTGGCCTCCAGCAGCTTCAGGACCGCTCCCGCTAAGCCTTCTGAGCCATGGCCAGACAGTCGGAACATGGTCGCGCTCCAGACAGTAGAGACAGACGCCGTGTGGGGTTGGCCACCGACATCGTACGGTGACAGGCCCCGTAGGATTTAAACCCAGGAATCCCTACGTGTCACCAGGAGTCAAAGACTTAAAAGAAGTAGAGACGAAAGTCTCCAAAAAAGTTAGTCAAAAAGTGACTAGGGTACGTGTTCTACCGGATCTGCACTTGCTGGCGTGAAAGAAAGAACTGACGTCAGTGTGCGTGGGTGGCACCTAAGTAGTCTCCGTGACGTCATCTTGGCAGTTACAACGCCAGCGACGGACGCGGAGCTGCACAACGCCACCTACCGACGTGCAGAAGTACTGCTGACAAAAAACTTTCTGGATCCAGTCTGACGCCTGGGATATTCTAAGGTAAGGAATCTATCACGAACGTGTCTCTTTCAGATACAGTGTTATGTGTATTAAAAGGTTACGAAGAAAACTAGAACGGGGATTGGAGGGTCCGGGGGAAGTTTATAGACCTACCCAGGTCAACCCCAGTCCTACCAGGCGGTCTGGAAGTAGTCTCGCTAACCTGGAGACACACCAGCCCAGTCCTGTGGATGACCAGATAAGAAAAAAAAGATCACCAACAAGATTTTGATGGTAATCCATCTCTGGATTTTGGATCTTACCTACTTTTGCAGGTGGTTACATGCGTCGGATTGTCAAACCTTATTCAAAACACTTTCTGCAATTGAGTTATGCATTTTGTAAACTCAATACAGTATATGTTTTCGGAGACATAGTTGTCTCTTACTAGACACCCAGGTTTTTGTGTATTTATAGACTATTAAAAGGTTACCACAGAGCCTCAGCCCTACTCTTTATGATTCCCAGGCCCCTTCTTAGTGACCTCTCTGAATAAAAAAAGCACCCTTTGAAGTGTAGTAAGAGCCTAGCTCTCCCTTCCTCCTGTTTATCCCATAGGATTTCAGCCATACACAAATCTGTCTGGGGGATTCCTCTCCTCATGCTTCTCCAGTCAATTCTGGGTCTCGTCAAATGGAGCCCAGATTCTTCTGCATAAGGTACCATTCACAGGCCCACATATACCAAGCCCATGCATGTAACATACATACACTGCACATCACTACATTATGGATTGTACAATTCATAAGTACATACAACCAGCACATGTATATCAGACACTGACTGCAAAGCACTACAGCCAAACCAATGTAGGCCAAGGATGAGATCAGCACACAGCAGTGGGACTTTGAATGAGTGAGCCTGTAGGTCTCACTCCAGTGACACAGCTAAAAGGACCTGTAGACTCCCACTGATCACTACATGGTATGCTGCCAGCAGCCCGGTCATGTTGCTCAACTCCTGGCCCGGGTAGTAGCATTTCACCACTATGAGGGTAGCTCTCTGGATGCCCCACCTGGCCCAAAAAGACAATATATGAGACAGGCCTGTGTCATGGCACGCTCACTTAGTCCGCATGCACCAGGGGTCTCCAACAAGTCAATCGCAAGCTACCAGTAGCTCGCAGACTGTCTTGGAGTAGCTCCATGCCTGTTATGCTAGTCTGGAAAATGCAGCTCCGAGGCCTGGAAATAGGACTGTGCAAGACTGCTGCGCAATTAGAAGCCCTAAATGAACAATAAAGAAATGTGTCACAGCTCCCCTTCATAGGAACCATCCTGGATACGGGTGCTCTTCCAAGCCTTTGCTCCGCCTCAACCAGTCAAAGACATCTGGGCTGTGATTAGGGTTACCGATTTTTAAAACACAAAACCCTGGATATTTCATAAAAATAGAATACTTCGACCATCCAAAATCAAACACCTACCACTGATTGGATTTTGTCTGGGACAGCTGGCAAGATGTTTGCAACTTCATCCCACAGCACGTGCGAGTACCTGCCCAGGATATTTACAGACCTGAGGGTTGGCTAATGGAGGAGAACAATTGCTTGGCAGGGTTATGGGGAATACATTGGGGTTAGGCAACTGGCAGATGCCTGTAACATCAAGTTCTCTGAAGTAGGATGCTGGAGGAGAAAATCTGGATCTCCAGGAGCTGGTCGGTGATGACTCACCACTTGCCTAGGCACTAGTGGGAAAGATCCTGGTTTCGCCCAGGTGCCCACAAGAACATTTATAAGGGACTTATTAAGAGGGCAATAAGGGGTTCTTGGTTGGTTTGTGCCGGGTTGAGCACCTCAGTAGGCACTTTTTCTATCGCCTTAAGTAGTTACAGTGAGGTCTAAAAGCCCCTCTCTAATCTCTGTCAAAGGAGGCTAATTCTTCAGCTGCCATGGCTTGGGCCAGCAGGAGTGGCCAATATTTGGGGATGTTCCATTACCACTGGTATCCTGAAGTTCTTTCAATATATTGCCTTTGGCATATGAGTTTGTCATCATTGTTGTGAGCAATTGGGTTGTTGGTTGAGGGGTGTGTGAGTAGTAGCCTCAATCCTTGTCAGGATTAAACACAAAAAGTCACTAAATTAACCTGTGCCTAACCTTCTGGTAGCTTAGGACAAAAGCAGTTAGACTCAACTTAGAGGCAACGTGTGAAATATTTATGCAGCACAGAAGCAATAATAAAATGAAAACATAACACAAGACATCCCACACCAATTTATACAAATAGTGGAAAATGTAATAAATTTTGACACCAAAATGACAAAAACCTTTTCCATAGAATCAGCGATATGAAAGCTTTTAGGTATGTATACAGCAGAAAAGCACAAAGCGCCATTCGCTGCCATCTGGATGTGCAAGACTGGGTGAAAGTCCTTAGCTCAGGCCGACTGCATTGGAGAGTGGGCCGTTACAGGGACCAGGTTAGTCACGCTGAAAAAGTTACTTTTTAAAGTTAGGCGATAAACGACCAGTTCGCGGTGGAGAAGGCGGTGAGGGTCAGGGATAGCATCATGGATGATTGTCTCTGTAGCGCAAAAATCAGGTCGGCGTCGAGGGTGATCGTCGCTGTAGCATTAAGATCCTGTCCGGCATCGTAGACGTTTGTTGCTGGAGCTTTGCATTGGCAGTCACCATGGGCGGTCGATGCAATAGCACAAAGTGCAAATCTGATGTTGCTCGAGGCCACTGTAGCACGAAGAGTCAGGTTCGGCAAGAATAGTTACTTATCTGTAATCCTAGTTCTCTTCCAGGGGTATCATTATCAAAGTCATAAGCACATGAATATTCCCGCCCATGTGCGGGACCCCGGAAACATCACGTATACGTGAAAACCATATATGTAGCTCTATATATATCTAAAAAAAAAAACACACAATGCAGCCTTCCATAGTCATGCTGAACAATGTTGCAGGAAAATTCTTTGAACATAAATACATTCCAATAAAGCAGGGAGAAATAATGCTTTTGAAAACTGCTTTATTATACAGCAGAAATGATAATCCTGCAAGGAAAAACACATTGTCAGCACATACGCTGCATTGTTGAAACAGTGTAGAAAGCTGAAAAGCTAACCCACAGAAACACTCAGAATAAACTGACACCGTGCCTTTAAGGCAGCCATGACCCCTAGCTTCCCATCATTCCTCAGGGGTGACAGGTCAGTTGTTGTTTACGGATAACCGCAGACCATTTTACATATAGATATTGTAGGAGTAGGGTCTGCAATCCTATGGTCACCCCAGATTTTTGCTTTTTGCTTCACTGGTTTACGACTTTCCATGGCTGTGGGCCTGCTAATCAGACCCACAGCTTAGCTGTTCTCTCTCTAAATTGATATCCATGTACTTTAGGTGCATTTACCAATTGGTACTGGGCCACCTTATCAGTCCCTGTACAGTGTACCTTAGGTACCCAGGGCATAGGTGTACCCAGGGCCTACCAGGGGCTGAAGCATGTATCATGCCACCCCTGGCTGGCCATCTAAACAGACACAACTGGCACACAACAGCTGGGGCAAGGTGGTGTAATCACCCTTTGCTGTAGATATAGTTTACCTATATCTAACCTTAAAATGGACACATATACTCCTGTCAGTCACTACTATGGCAGGCCTTATCAATCCTGAAGGCAGAGTGCTTGGAATTATGTGAGATGGTGCTCTGGCATGAGCTGAGCCCGTCTGCAGCTTGCGGAACCAAGTCCTAATCGCTGTTCCATTATAACGCTATACCATATACTATTAAGTGCATTATAATCCTCGCGGTTAAATGCTAACTTTGGTATAGCATTATCAAAACATGTCTAGTAAGGTGTCATACGAATTGGAATACTACCCCCTCGCCAATTCTCGCGACGGGGGTAGCATTCCACCCTTCTAGAGGGACACAACATGTATGTAACGGAGAACCCCGGTTAAAGTTAACTCGAGCCTTGGCATCACAAAATGGATGCTGCCACCACAGACACAAGTCTGACCTCCTGCTGCTGGGAGTCCTTCCAGCGAGGGAGGCTTGGACAAAGGGTTTCCTGCCTTGGGAGGTGCTAGCTCCACCCCAGACAGGATTTTGGGTATTGGGTAGGACAGGCCTGAAAGGAATGAGACATGCCTGGGGCACACAAGGTGTCCTGTGCATACACCGGTTCAAACAAGTTGCTGGGGCATCCCTGCCCCAGCTCTGGCGCGAAACCGGACAAAGGATAGGGGGTGTAGCCACCCCCCTTCCTGGTCCCACCCAGGGGAGGGACCTAGTCAGTAGTGCTGCCCCCTTTAGGAGAATAAAGGTAGGAGATGGTCCCATTCCAAATTAGATTATCCTGAACAACTTTACAAGAAGAAACTCTGGACTTCGACGTTCTGCTCCCCAGAAGACTGAAGAATCTCCCTTGTGGGCAAGGAGTGTCCACCCTGCAACTGCAGGCACCATCAAGCGTCCAGCGGCTTCACTTTGTCGTCTTCCCTCGAGGATCCAGACTTCAGAGATCGACGAGACCCGGATTCCCAGACCTCTCCGACCTCAACTCACATCTGCAGCACAGCGGAGATCCATGGGTGCGACGAGACACGTGGGACCGGCCATCTTGGAAGAAACTGCACTTCGCTTCCAGCACGACTCCCGAGGTAAACTCGACCAAGTGCTTTGGGGATTGAGAAGACCCAGCCCCGAGCAGCTCCTGCACCGAAGATCAGCCCTCCAGCATCCACGAGATCTGCGTGGGGCCCTTCTGCCTGTTTGCTGCTCGACGCGTTGTCAGGTCACTTGCCGGCTGGCTAGTGGCCTCCTAGACGACGAACCTTGAAATCTTCACTGCTGGTCTGGTTGCTCCAGACTGGCCCTTGCTCCTTTCCAAAAGAGGGGCACCCCGGACCCTCCTGGTCCACTCCAGACGCTGTTTCCACTCACCGCGTGGGTTGCCTTTGCCAAGGCCTGTTGACTCCAAATCCGGATCCGACACCGCCGACAGCGAGAGCCTGCGTGGGACAGCTCGTGCCTCCATCCTGGTCGTCGAAGACACCTCCTGGTCCACGTGGCTGCAGAGACAAGCGTCCACTCTTCACCTGATCGCGACGACAGCACCTGGTTCCTTCCTGGTTCCACACCTGTCACTGGCTAGTGACTTTGAACACTGTCCCCTCTGCTTTCAGGTCCTCTTCTTCCTCGATCCACCCGTGGATCGCACCGGACATCTTCCTCCTGGTCGCCTGCAGCATCTTTTCTTCCAGGCTCCATAGACTTCAATGCAGAAACCCGACACGACTTCGCACATATGCACCCGCAGCCTGTGGGTGAGGTAACAAGAGCATTTCAGTGCTCAAGGGTAGCTTGACTCTCCTAGTGTCCAGATTCACAGTCGTTTTAGTCCTAACCAGTCAGGATTGTCCGTACTCACCTTTTTCTTGAACTGTACTGTCCATAGACGTTGTTACGCATCCCGCGTGCGAGTTCACACTCTGCACCCGCGTTCCGTGGGCCTCCTATTACTTACCTGAGGTTAGGATAGTGTAGTCCCAGCGAACCTACAGCCTCTGGACAGCTCCATTCCTTCTATCGTTCTACTTATACCATTTACTTAGTATATGGTTTGTCGTGCCCCTAGGGCGCCATTGTAATTTTTTGTACAACTTATCGTATTTTTCCTAAAAGTGTCATGTGCTTAGCCCTCTGACCTCATAAAGAGTTCAGAGGTGTTTGTTATTAATAAATATATTGTTTATTTTCATAACAACCTGTGTGGTGTCCTTTCATCTGGTATTCAAGGGGTTATATGTGGTAAAACAGCTGGCTTCACATGCCAAAAGAGTTTAGCCTAAGACTGCTTTGTCCATGCTACCACTAGGATAGCTGGTCTATAAGGTTGACTTACAACCAATCACCATAAGGGTTGTTTGGACTGATACAAGGTGATCACTAGAACTAGTGAGCATCATATATCAGGCCAACTTCTCACAGATATATGTATCATGTTAATTTGCCTAGGGAGGCGGTCGGTTGCTTACGATTTTGATGAGGATACCCCTGGAAGAGAACTAGGATTACAGGTAAGTAACTTATCCTTCTCTTCCAAGGATCCTTATAAATGGTCATAAGCACATAAATAGACTAGCAAGCCCATCCCCTCATTCTGCGGGCAAGTAAACAGAGCACCATTCAGATACACAGAAGCCGTAAGGCATATACAGACTCCAATAGGTTAACATTGGAACACATTCCTCAAGGTGGCCTGGCCCACTTGGGTATCTGCTCTGGAGTCCGAATCCAGACAGTAATGTCTGGTAAATGTATGGACCTATTTCAAAGTTGCAGCTTTGCAAACGTCGGCCATCAGTACATTATGTAGGAATGCAACCGTTGCAGCTTTGCCCCTAGTAGAGTGAGCTTTACGGGAAGCGAACAGAGGCTATTTGCTATTTGGTGGGCTAACTTTACACAAGATACTATCAATCTTGAAATGGATCTTTTAGAGGCTGGGAAGCCTGTTCTAACAGAGCCATAGTTTACAAACAATTGATCAGACTTTCACATGGATTTCGCTGCTTCCAAATAGAATTTGAGAACCCTCTTGAGGTCTAGCGAATGAAGAGACCTTTCCGCTGGTGTGGTAGGATTGGGAAAGAAAGAGGGTAGAGAAATCGTCTGATTAACATGGAACTCCGACACAACCTTGGGTAGGACGGAAGTTCCCATAACCACCCTATTATGGTGGAAACACGTATAGGGTTCTCTGGAACAGAGTGCTTGTATCTCACGCACTCTGCGTGAAGATGCACAAGTTACTACTTGTGTAACGATATATCTGTAAGAGACATTAGTTAGTATAAGATTCCTTACCTTAGAATATCCCCAGGCGTCAGACTGGATCCGGAAATTTTTGCGTAGCAGTACCCTTGCACGTTGGTAGGCGTCGTCTGCGGCTCCGCGTCCGTCGTCGGGGGCGCCGGGATGACGTCGGAGTACTTAGACGCCGCCTCCGCGTGCTGACGTCAGTTCTTAGACAGCTTTTCCGCGCCAGAAACGCAGAGCCATGTTAAAAACCAACACTGGTGCCATTGAAACTAGGGCCCTGAAAGGGGATAACCCTAACCCTAGGTATTGGTTCGCAGAACGGGGAGGATGGGTCAGTAAGGAATCTAATACTAACTAATGTCCCTTACAGATATATTGTTACACAAGTAGTAACTTGTGCATCTGAAAGAGACACGTTAGCATTAGATTCCTTACCTTAGAATAGATACCCCAGCAATACCAACCCCGGTGGTGGGTCTGCGAACCAATAATCACACCAGAAAGTCCTGGAGGACGGAACGGCCAAAGAAGCCATCCCTCCGGACTTGGCTGTCCAGGCAGTAGTGTCTCGCAAACGTGTGCAGCAATGCCCACGTAGCTGCCTGACAGATGTCTTGTAAGGGCACACCTCTGCCTAGGGCAGTGGTAGTCGCCGTGGCTCGGGTAGAACGAGCCCGCAATCCAGCAGGGGGCTCCTTCCTAGCCAAGGAGTAGCATGCCTGGATACACAAGATGATCCACCGGGAGATGGTCCTCTTGTGCACCGCTTTCCCCTTCTTAGCGCCCACGTAACCAACAAAGAGTTGGTCATCCACCCGGAACTGGCGTGTGCGATCCAGATAAAACGAGAGCGCACGTTTTGGGTCCAGACGGTGGAGCCGCTCTTCCTCTTTTGAGGGATGCGGTGGCGGAAAGAAGGTAGGCAAGGTGATAGACTGCCCGATGTGGAAGGCCGTGACAAGCTTGGGCAGGAAAGATGGTTTGGTACGAAGCACCACTTTGTCCGGATGGACAGAAAAGAAAGGTGGAGTACAAGAAAGAGCCTGGAGCTCACTCACTCTCCTGGCAGAGGTGATGGCAACCAGGAAAGCAGTCTTCAAAGTTAAAAGGCGAAGAGGGCAATTGTGAAGTGGCTCAAAGGGAGCGCACATCAGAAATGTTAGAACCAGGTTCAAGTCCCACTGAGGCATCACAAACGGAACAGGAGGAAACGTGTGAGTGATGCCCTTAAGAAATCTGTTTACAATAGGGGACTTGAACAAAGAAGGCTGATCAGGTAGCCTGAGAAAGGCTGAAAGGGCAGAAAGGTAGCCCTTGATAGTGCCCAGAGCAGAGCCCTGCTGGGCAAGAGAAAGAAGGAAGAGAAGAACATCTGAAAGAGGGGCAGCAAGAGGATCCACAGCCTTTGCTGTGCACCATGCCACAAATCTGTTCCACCTGCAGGCGTATACCGACTTTGTGGAGGCACGCCTGGCTGCCAGAATGATGTTACAGACTTCAGGAGGCAAGTCAAATGGCCTCAACTGTCGCCGCTCAATCTCCAAGCATGGAGGTGGAGACTGGACAGGTTCGGGTGGAGGACCGTCCCCTGCTGCTGCGACAGAAGGTCCTCCTGAAGAGGCAGACGAACCGGGGGATCGACTGACATACTGAGTAGCTCGGGATACCAGTACCTTCGAGCCCAGTCCGGAGCCACAAGGATGACTTGGGCCCGGTCGCGCCTGATCTTCTTCAGCACTCTGGGCAGAAGTGGTATAGGCGGAAAGGCGTACAACAGACCGCAACTCCACTCGCGACGAAAAGCGTCTCCGAGCGAGTGCCGCCTTGGAAATTCCAACGCGCAGAACTGATGACATTGCGCGTTCTCTTCGGTGGCGAATAGATCTAACCAAGGCTCTCCCCATCGCTGAAAGAGGCCTTGCGCCACGTCCGAGTTCAGACGCCATTCGTGATCCATCATGCACCGGCGGCTGAGTTCGTCCGCCCTGGCGTTCAAGGAACCTGCCAGGTGTTGAACCACCAGGGTCACGCCCTGATGTTCCAGCCATTGCCAAAGGCGCAGAGCCTCCTGGCAAAGGGTCCACGACCCCACCCCGCCCTGTTTGTTGCAGTACCACATGGCAGTGGTGTTGTCCGTGAACACCTGCACTACACTCCCCCGGACAGAGGGGAGGAATGCCTTCAGTGCTAGACGAATCGCCCGAAGCTCCAACAGGTTGATGTGGAGTCGAGTCTCCGCCGGAGACCAGAGGCCTCTGATCTCCGCCTCTCCCATGTGGCCTCCCCAGCCCTGGAGGGACGCGTCCGTCACAACTACGTGCTCCGGTTGGGGAAGGGAGAGGGATCTGCTGCTGACCCAATCGCGGTCCGTGAGCCACCACTGCAACTGTCTCGCAGTGCCCTCCGAGATCAGGATATGGTCGGATAGGTTGCCTTGATGCTGGGCCCACTGAAACTTCAGGTCCCACTGCAGAGCCCGCATCCGCCACCTGGCGTGATGCACCAGTAGGATGCAGGAGGCCATCAGCCCCAGAAGCCGCAGCGTCAACCTGACCGAAACCCGGGATAACGGCTGAAAGATGGGAATCAGAGCCTGAATATCCCGGACCTGCTGCTCGGGTGGATAAACCAGAAACTGCGCCGAGTCTAGAACCGCTCCGATGAAGAGGAGCTTCTGAGAGGGGCACAGGTGTGACTTTGGCACACTGATGGAGAACCCCAGCTGGTGCAGGAGGTCTGCCGTAGTCTGGAGGTGGCCGACGACTGTCCGGGGAGAGCCCGCCTTCAACAGCCAGTCGTCTAGGTAGGGGAAGACTGAAACCCCCAACCTGCGCAGATGAGCTGCAACCACCGCCATCACCTTTGTAAACACCCGTGGGGCGCTGGTAAGGCCAAAGGGGAGCACGGTAAACTGAAAGTGCTCGTGGCCAACCATGTAACCGCAGGTAGCGCCGGTGGGCCGGCAGGACGGGGATGTGGAAATAAGCGTCCTGCAAGTCCAACGCTACCATCCAGGCTCCTGGATCCAGGGCAGCTAAGACCTGAGCCAGTGTCAGCATCTTGAACTTCTCCTTCCGGAGGAAGCCGTTGACGTTCCGGAGGTCCAAGATAGGGCGAAGGCCCCCTTTGCCCTTCTTGGGTACCAGGAAGTAGTGGGAGTAGCAACCACACCCTACTTCTGGCCCAGGAACGCGCTTGATGGCCCCCTTGGCCAAAGGGGCCGTAACTTCCTCCTGCAGAAGTCGCAAGTGATCCCCCGATACGCGGTGGTTCTGCAGTGGCATGGCTGGAGGAGTCGCCTCGAAGGGGAGGGAGTAGCCCCTTCGGACGATTTGCAGCACCCACCTGTCCGAAGTGACAGTGCGCCAGTGGAGGTGGTGATGGCGAACCCTGCCCCCCACTGGCGTCACATGGGCCTGAAAGCACGGACTAGGAGGGTTTTGAGGCGGATGCTGCGGGGGAAGGTGTGGACTGACCTCGTCGTTGACCCCTACCGCCTGGACAGCGGTTACCACGGCCGCCACCGCGTTGGGTATTGCCCTGCGGAGCGAGGCTAGCGGCACGTGTGGGCGCACCCCTTCCGTGGCCACGAAAGGAGTGATAAGCAGCCGGTTGCTGGCGCGGGGCCGAGAGGCCCAAGGACTTGGCCGTAGCCCTGGAGTCCTTAAAGCGCTCAAGCACATGGTCTGCTTTGTCGCCAAAGAGGTGACGGCCATCGAACGGCATGTCCATGAGCGTGTTCTGGACATCTGCCGAAAAGTTGGCGGACCTCAGCCAGGCGTGGCGTCTGACCGCCACCGTCGTTGCCATCGCTCTGCCTAGCCAGTCGGTGGTATCCAGCCCACACCTCATGGAGTATTTCGCTGCGTCCCGGCCTTCCACAAGGGCTTGGCCGAGTTTGGCCCGTACCTCCAACGGACACTCAGGCAGCACATCCGCGACCATATCCCACAGAGAGTGGGTGTAACGGCCCAAGAGGCATGCGGTGTTGGAAGACCGCAGACTGATGGAAAAGAATATTTTCTTTCCATACTGCTCATACCTCTTGGATTCTCTGTCCGGCGGGGCGGACGGGAATGCGGTCTGGGAATTGGAGGCCTGGATGACCAGGCTCTCGGGGGTGGGGTGGGAGGACAGGAAACATGGGTCGCCCGGGGCTGGGCGGTGGCGTCTGGCCACGTTCCTATCTACGGGCGAACCCGTAGCGGGCTTGGACCAAGTGCCCAGAAGAACGTCGGTCAAGGCCTCATTAAAAGGCAGCAGAGGCTCGGCCGAGCTTGCCTGCGGTTTAAGGACCTCAGTGAGGAGATTAGTCCTCACGGCCGCGACGGGAGCTCAAGGCCCAAGGCCTTGGCAGCCCTCATCAGCACCACACTATAAGTTGCCCCCTCCTCCGAAGCCACGGTAGGAGGGGAGACAAAACCAGTATCTGGAGAGGTGTCCAGGCCACTGGCCTCCCCAAGGTCTCCTGTCCAGTCCTCTTGAGACTGACACTCCCTGGTCAGAGGGTCTTCAGACCCCTCCCAGTCCTCTTCCTCACCCATCTCCTGACATGCAGGGTCCTCATTCAATGGGGCCTGTTCATAAAAGTGAAAATCACCAAATGGCGTCTGAAGCGGCGCCCATCGGGGCCGTCCTGACGCCGGAACAGGAATGGAGGTGGAACCGGGGACGGCGCCGGAGGTTGCACCTGAGGGTCCGACGCCGGGGAGGCCGTAAGATCCACTGGTGACGAACCAGATCCCGAAGGAGGACCAGCGGCGTCGGGCCCGAAGGCGCCTGCGGCGTTGGAACAACTGGACCCCGCGGCGCCGGGCCCGAAGGCGCCGGCGGCGTCGGGATAGAGGGAACCTGCGGCGCCGGGCCCGAAGGTCCAGACGTGTCCGCTGGGCCCGGAGGCGCCGCGGAGCCCGTCGGAGGAGAGAGTTTCCTCATGGCCATGAGGAAGCGCTCGATCTCCTCCGGCGTCGCGTTAAGCCCAGGGACCGTAGGGTATGGGGCTGGACGCGGCGCCCGCGACTCCGACGGAGCCGCGTGGGTGGTGTCAACCGAACCCCCGGCCGCATCGTGCGAGCGCCGGGGGGAGTCCGAGGAGCGATGATGCCGCTTGGACTTCTTGTGCCTCTTACCTGACGACGACTTCGACCCGGAGGAGTGCGGCCTACTCTCGGAGCTGTGGCGGCTCCGAGCCCACGACCTGTCCCTCGACCTCCCATGGGATCGGGACCTCTCACGGCGCGGGACCGACTGCCGGAGTTCTAGGCGCCTACGGGACCGCTCCCGCCTGGCTTTCGAAGAGAGGGCCCGGCAGTCGGAGAAGGCCTTGTCGTCGTGGTCGACGCCCAAACAGGACAAACACACGCGGTGAGGATCCGTGACCGACATCAGTCGGTCGCAATCGTCGCAGTGCTTGAAACCGGGCATCCCTACGGCACCGTCGGAGTCGAGAGACTTCGACAACAATCAAAAAGGATTCAAAAAGTTAGTCAAAAAAGACTAGGGTTACTGCTTTTTCCAGATCTGCGCTTGCTGGCGCGGAAAAAAGAACTGACGTCAGCACGCGGAGGCGGCGTCTAAGTACTCCGACGACGTCATCACGGCGCCCACGACGCCGCGGAGCCGCAGACGACGCCTACCGACGCGCAAGGGTACTGCTACACAAAAATTTCTGGATCCAGTCTGACGCCTGGGGATATTCTAAGGTAAGGAATCTAATGCGAACGTGTCTCTTTCAGATGTAATCGCCACTAGAAAGGCTACTTTCCAAGAAAGGTGTTGCAATGTGGTGTTATGAATGGGCTCAAATGTAGGTCCCATTAATTTTGACAATACTAGGTTCGACTCCCAAGGAGGAGAAGGAGGTCGAACAGGGGGATAAACCTTTTTCAACCCCTGTAGGAAGTCCTTGACCACCTGAAGTTGAAAAAAGGAAGGTTGGTTAGGTGATTTACGATATGCTGTGATAGCTGCCCAATGTACTTTTATGTAATAATATTTCAAACCAGATTTGGCCAAGTAGAACAAGATTACCTCCTCTTGCCCGTTAATTGGACTCCAACCATTACGGACACACAACAAGTAAAACCTTTTCCACTTAAGAGAGTATGAGGTTCTTGTGGAAGGTCTCTCTGCAGTCTTGAGGGAGTTTCAGATGTCCGTACTGCAGGACTTCAGGAGCCATGCTGTCAAGCTGAGAGAGGGAAGGTTGGGGTGTAGAATCTTCAGTCGTATCTTGGTGGGAAGGTCCCAGCAGATGGACTGCAGTGATTGATAGGTTCCTGGCTAGCAGCCAGTGCCAGATCATTTGGGATTCGGGAGACAGAGGACAGGATCGTGTTCCACCTTGTTGCACAAGTTACTTACCTTCGGTAACTATATATAACTATATATCTGTAAGAAACAGTAGTTAGTGTTAGATTCCTTCCCTTAGAATATCCCCAGGCTGGATCTGGAAAGTTTTCGTCAGCAGTACCCTTGCACGTAGGTAGGCGTCTGCGGCTCCGCATCAGTCGTCGGCGTCGTGATCGCCGGGATGACGTCAGAGTACTTAGACGCCAACCTCGAGCGCCGGCATCAGTTCTGGACATAGCTTTCCGCACCAGGAACGCAGAGCCATGATAGAAACAGACACTAGTACCATAAAACTAGGGCCCTGAAAGGTATGTCCTTAACCCTAGATATCGGTTCGCAGAACAGGGAGGATGGGTGGGGCGGTAAGGAATCTAACACTAACTACTGTTTCTTACAGCTATATCGTTACCAACGGTAAGTAACTTGTGTATCTGAAAGAAATAGGTTAGTGTTAGATTCCTTACCTTAGAATAGATACCCCAGCAATACCAACCCCAGTGGTGAGTCTGCGAACAAATGTTCACACCAGAAAGTCCTGGAGAGCAGAACGGCCGATAAAGCCATCTCTCCAGACTTGGCTGTCCAGGCAGAAGTGTCTAGCGAACGTGTGCAGCGAGGCCCACGTAGCTGCATGATAGATGTCCTGCAAGGGGACTCCCCGACACAGGGCAGTAGTAGCCGCCGTGGCCCGAGTGGAATGGGCCCTCTGCCCAACAGGAGGCTCCTTTTTAGCCAAAGAGTAGCATACCTTGATGCACAACACGACCCACCGAGAGATGATCTGTTTGTGCACCGCCTGTCCCTTCTTAGCACCCAAGTAACTTACAAAGAGCTGGTCGTCCACCCGGAACTGGCGTGTGCGGTCCAGACAGAATGAGAGCGCACGTTTTGGGTCCAGACAGTGGAGCCTCTCTTCCTCCTTCGAGGGATGCGGAGGGGGAAAGAAGGTGGGCAAGGTGATGGACTGCCGATTGTGGAAGGCTGTGACTACCTTGGGCAGGAAAGAGGGACGTGTTCTCAAGACAACTTTGTTCAGATAGACAGCAAGGAAAGGAGGTTTGGAAGAAAGAGCCTGGAGCTCACTCACTCTTCTGGCAGAGATGATGGCAACCAGGAAGCCAGTCTTAAGAGTGAGAAGACGTAGAGGGCAATTGTGAAGTGGCTCGAAAGGAGCGCACATCAAATAAGTAAGAACAAGGTTCAAGTCCCACTGAGGCATCACGAAAGGAACAGGAGGACACACGTGAGTGATGCCCATCTATTTACAACAGGAGACTTGAAAAGAGAAGGCTGATCAGGTAGACTTAAAAAGGCTGAAATGGCAGAGAGGTAGCCCTTGATAGTGCCCAGAGCAGAGCCCTGCTGGGCAAGAGAAAGAAGAAAGAGGAGAACCTCTGAAAGGGGGCAGAAAGGGGATCCACAGCCTTTGCTGTGCACCATGCCACAAATTTGTTCCACCTGCAGGCATATACCGATTTTGTGGAGGGACGCCTGGCTGCCAGAATCACATCACAGACCTCAGGAGGCAAGTCAAATGGCCTCAACTGTCGCTGCTCAATCTCCACGCATGGAGGTGGAGACTGGACAGGTTCGGGTGGAGGACCGTCCCCTGCTGCTGCGACAGAAGGTCCTCCTGAAGAGGCAGACGAATCATGGGATCGACTGACATGCTGAGTAGCTCGGGATAACAGGAACTTTGTACCCAGTCCGGAGCCACAAGGATGACTTGGGCCCAGTCGCGCCTGATCTTCTTCAGCACTCTGGGCAGAAGTGGTAGAGGCAGACAGGCGTACAATAGACTGCAGCTCCACTCGCGACGTAAAGCGCCTCCGAGCGAGTGCCGCCATGGAAATTCCAACGCTCAGAACTGATGACATTGCGCGTTCTCTACAGTGACGAATAGATCTAACCAAGGCTCTCTCCATCGCTGAAAGAGGCCTTGCGCCACGTCTGAGTTCAGACGCCATTCGTGATCCATCATGCACCGGCGGCTGAGTTCGTCCGCCCGGGCGTTCAGGGAACCTGCCAGGTGTTGAACCACCAGGGTGATGCCCTGGTGTTCCAGCCAGTGCCAGAGGCGCAGAGCCTCCTGACAAAGGGTGCACGACCCCACCCCGCCCTGTTTGTTGCAGTACCACATGGCGGTGGTGCTGTCCGTGAACACCTACACTACACTTCCCCGGACAGAGGGAAGGAATGCCTTCAGTGCAAGTCGGATCGCCCGCAGCTCCAGAAGCCCCCTCCAGCCCAAGAGCGAAGCATCCGTCACTACTACGTGCTCCGGTTGGGGTAGGGAGAGGGATCTGCCGTTGACCCAATCGCGGTCCGTGAGCCACCACTGCAACTGTCTCGCAGTGCACTCCGAGATCAGGACGTGGTCGGCCGTTTGCCCTGATGCTGGGCCCATGAAACTTAAGGTCCCACTGCAGAGCCTGCATCCGCCACCTGGCGTGATGCACCAGAAGGATGCAGGAGGCCATCAGCCCCAGAAGTCGCAGCGTCAACCTGACCGAGACTCGGGATAAAGGGCGAAAGATCGGAATCAGAGCCTGAATATCCTGAACCCGCTGTTCGGGAGGATAAACCCGAAACTGCACCGAGTCCAGAACCACTACGATGAAGAGGAGCTTCTGAGAGGGACACAGGTGTGTCTTTGGCACATTGATGGAGAACCCCAGCAGGTGCAAGAGGTTGGCTGTAGTCTGGAGGTGGCTGACGACTGTCTGGGGCGAGCCCGCCTTCAACAACCAGTCGTCGAGATAGGGGAAGACTGACACCCCTAATCTGCGCAAATGAGCTGCGACCACCGCCATCACTTTCGTGAACACCCGAGGGGCGCTGGTAAGGCCGAAGGGGAACACGGTAAACTGAAAGTGCTCGCGGCCTACCGTGAACCGCAGGTAACGCCGGTGGGCCGGCAGGACGGGGATGTGGAAATCGTCGTCCTGCAAGTCCAACGCTACCATCCAGTCTGCTGGGTTAGGGCAGCTAAGACCTGAGCCAAAGTCAGCATCTTGAACTTCTCATTCCGGAGGAAGCTGTTGACGTTCCGCAGGTCCAAGATAGGGCGAAGGCCTCCTTTGCCCTTCTTGGGAACCAGAAAGTAGTGGGAGTAGCAACTACGTCCTACTTCTGGCCCAGGAACGCGGACAATGCCCTCTTGACCAAGAGGGCCGTAACGTCCTCATGCAGAAGTTGCAAGTGATCCCCGACATGCAGTGGTACTGCGGTGGCATGGCTGGAGGGGTCGCCTCGAAAGGGAGGGAGTAGCCCCTTCGGTGGATTTGCAGCACCCACATGTCCGATGTGATGGAGCGCCAGTGGGGGAGGTGATGGCGAACCCTGCTCCCCACTGGCGTCGAATGGGCCCGAAAGCTTGGACTAGGAAGGCTTTAAGGCGGATGCTGCGGGGTTGGATGTGGACTGGCCTCGCCGCTGTCCCTTGGCACCGCCACGGCGGTTACCACGTCCGCCGCCGCGCTGGATGTTAGTCTGCGGCTTGTGGCTGCCAGGGCATGAGGGGGTGCCCCTTGCTTGGCCACGAAAGGCAGAAGTTTGCTGGCGCTGGCCCGACAGGCCCAAGGACTTGGCCGTAGCCCTGGAGTCCTTGAAACGCTCAAGCGCACTGTCTTCCTTGTCGCCAAAAGCGCGACGGCCATCAAACGGCATGTCCATGAGGGAATTCTGGACATCAGCCGAAAAGTTGGCGGACCTCATTCAGGCGTGGCGGCGAACAACCACCGTCGTGGAAATCGCCCTGCCCAGCGAGTCTGTGGTATCCAGCCCACATCGGATACCGTGCTGCATCCCGCCCTTCCGCAAGGGCTTGAGCGAGTTTGACCTTGGCCTCCTCCGGGCAAGCTGGCAGCATGTCCGCGACCGTGTCCCACAGAGAGTGGGTTTACCGTCCCAAAAGGCAAGCGGTGTTGACCGACCGAACCCCAAACTAAGTGAGAACAGCTTCTTACCGAACTGCTCAGACCTTTTGGATTCCCGATCAGGTGGTGCAGTCGGGAATGCGGTCTGGGAGTTAGAGGCCTGGATAACCAGGCTCTCGGGGGTGGGGTGGGTGGACAGGAAGCTAGGGTCGCCCGGGGACGGGCGGTGGCGCCTGGTCACGTTCCGATTTACAGGGGGACCTGTAGCGCGCCTGGACCAAATGCCCAACAGAACGCCAGTAAGGGCCTCATTAAACGGCAGTAGAGGCACCAACCAGCTTGCTTGCGGTTTAAGGACCTCTGTGAGGTTAGTCCTCACGGCCCCGACGGGGAGCTCAAGACCCAAGGCCTTGGCCGCCCTCGTCAACACCACGCTGTAAGCAGCCCCCTCCTCCGTAGCCACGGAAGGAGGGGAGACAAAGCCAGTGTCGGGCACAGTGTCCAAACCACTGGCCTCCACTGCCCAGTTCTGAAATGACTGGCACTTTCATGCCGGAGGGCCCTCAGAACCCTCCCAATCCCCCTTGCCTCCCATCTCCTGATAGTCAGGTTCAAAGGATGGGGCCGGATCATAGAAGAATTGCTCTTTTCTCAGCGTCGAATGACACGGGTCTGATGCCGGATCTGGACCGAGGGAGGGGCCGGAAACGACGTCGTCCTGGGACGGCGTCGGGGGCGACACCCTATGGGTCAGCGCCGGCGGAGAATCGTAAGGTCGACCAGCGGCGACCCGGATCCGGATGGGCCCTGCGGCGTCGGGACCGGAGTCGTCGACGGCACCGGGGCCGAAACACCCAGCCGCTTGGGCGCCCATTCGGGACTGTGGGGCACAAAGACGCCACAGCGGGACCATACGGAGGAGAGAGCAACCTCATGGCCATGAGGAAGGCATCGATCTCCTCCAGTGTCGCGTTCAGCCCAGGGACCGGCGGGTATGGAGCTGGCAGCGGCGCCTGCAGCTCTGGCGGCTCCTGCGGCTCTGGCGGAGCAGCGTAAGCAGTGTCGCCCGAACCCCGGCCGCGTCGGGGGTAGTCGGAAGAGCGTTGTCGTCTCTTCGACTTCTTGTGCCTCTTACCTGAGGACTTGGAGCCCGACGAATGGTGTTGACTCGCCGAGCTTCGATGACTGTGGCCCCGTAACCAGTCCTTCGACCTGGACGGTGAACGGCGCGGGCCAACTGCCGGAGCTCGAGGCGCTTACGGAACCGCTCCCGCCTAGCCTTCGACGTAAAGGCCCTGCAGTCGGGGCACGACTTGTCGTCATGGTTGGCCCCAAGGCAATACAGGCACCGGCGATGGGGGTCAGTAACCGACATCAGTCAGTTGCAATCTGCACAGGGCTTGAACCCCCCTACTGACAGTATTACGACTCGAAACAGGATCAAGAAGATCGAAAAAGTTAGTCTAAAAGTGACTAAGGAGTACTGCTTTTTCCAGATCTGCGCTTGCTGGCGCGGAAAAAAAAGAACGGACGTCAGTGCGCGATGGCAGCGTCTAAGTACCCTGACGACGGCATTCCGGCACCGACAACGGACACAGAGCCGCAGACGCCTACAGACGCGCAGGGGTACTGCTACGCAAAACTTTCCGGATCCAGCCTGACGCCTGGGGATATTCTAAGGTAAGGAATCTAACACTAGCCTGTTTATTTCAGGTATATGTATATATATATATATATATATATATATATATATATATATATAGATACATAGATGGTTTTCACATAGATGTGATGTGTTTCTGGGGTCCCGCACGTATGCGGCGAATATTCATGTGCTTATGACTATTGATAAGGATCCACGGGAAGAGAATATCTTGGTATGGATGGACCTGTTCGCAGGCGCGGAGAGCCCAAAACGTCAAGGTTTATCATTTTCTTCCAATTGGAGTTCAACTGATGCTTCGTTAAGAGTCCAGGACCTGGGATGCACCAACTGGGGATCAGGAACTAACACCAGCAGAGGCCAGCAAGGCTCATGCAGTTTTAGCTGCAGGTCCAGTACAACAGCACAGTTGCAGAAAGGCCTCTGGAGCTTTTTGGATCCCTTGTAGCTTAGAGCAGGAGGCCAGCTATCTAACCCTTGGAGTGATTCAGGTGGGCTGAGATTAAGGTAGCAGGTCTAGTCTTCTTGAGGGCATGCCTCAAGCAGCAGGCCATCATCTGGCAGCAGGTAAGTCATCCTTCTGCAGTGTGCACAGGTACAGGAGTGTACTGAAGAGGGGGTCTGAGGGCTATAGTTTTATACCTAGTGCCAGCTTTGAACAAAAGTGTGTGGAAGTGCCTGCATCTCTACACTGGTCCAGAAGGGGGTAGAATAGTCTAGTCTGAAGTTCGAGCAGTAAATCATAGCACATTTTGTTTTGTCACCTACTTCTCTCAAGTAGGCAACATATGTCCTCCCCCCCCCCCCATAGCAGTAGCTGTATATACACATCCATAGACAGATTGTTAATAAATTACATACAAGACAGCATACAACAATAAAATGTGCTTATCTTACCAACCAAGGAAGGAGGGATGACAAAGAAGGCTCACTGTTACTGGAATAGGTTCCTCAGTACAGCTTGTCCCACTGCTACATCGCCTCTTGCATGAGCGTTTAGGCAGTAATGTCTGGTGAACTTATGCGTAGTCCTCCAGGTAGCCGCCCTGCAGATGTTCTGGATAGGTACGCTTGAAAACAGAACAGTAGAGGTTGACACCGCTCTTGTTGAATGTGCACTTAACACATGCATTCAAGGGCTTCCCCGCCGCCTGATGACAGTATTGAATGGCGTTTGAAAACCACCTTGAGATTCCGTTTCGACAAAGGGAACCCCTTCCTGGGGGCACTAAAAACCACGAATAATTGTGTAATTTCCTGAAAGATTTTGTTCTTTGCAACATCCAGAGTATGGAGAGACCTCTCTGCAGCTGTAGATGGTTGAGGGAAGAATCTTTTAAGGATCAATGGCTCATTCAAGTGGAAATCCGCCGGTACCTTTGGTATACATTTTGGACTCGTTCTGAGCACCCTCCTGTCCTCTCTGAATTGCAGAAAAGGTTTTTCAGTTGTAAGTGCCTGTATCTCTCCTACTCTTCTGGCTGAAGTCAGAGGTATTAAAAGAGCCACCTTCCAGGATAGGAATTTTAGATCAGTTCTGTGAAATGGCTCAAATGGTGGTTTCATCAACTGTGATAAAACAACGTTCAGTTGCCGTAGTGGAGGTGTAGGCCTGATAGGTAGGTCAACTCTAAACAACAACGTTCATGAATTATTTTATAATCCTCCCTGACCACAGAGATGGACCCGATGAGCTTCTCCTGTATCTAGATGCACTTTAATAGAGGCATGGGCCAATCCTGACTTTGCCAGCCGTAGTAAATATGGAATGATCTGATGTGCCTCTGCCCGAAGAGGATGTAGGTCGTTCTCTTGACACCACAAGCAGAATCTTTTCCATTTCATTTGATATGTTTTATTAGTGCTCTCAGCCCTTGCTTTCGCCAGGATCTCTCTGCATTCTGCCGGAATGTTTAATTGATTAAATTCACGGTATTCAGGAGCCAGGCTGCTAATTGCAGAGATGCCGGGTCTGGATGCCGCATCTGTACCTGAGCCATAGTCAACAGTGCTGGTATTGGCTGTAGACGTATTGGTTCTGTGTCCGATAAAAGGGGCAGTTCCGGGAACCAGTGCTGCCTGGGCCACCAAGGGGCTATCAGTATTATCCTGCACGGTTCCTTCTTCATCTTTGTGAGCACTCGCGGCCGAAGGGGAATGGGCGGAAAAGCGTTGGTGATGCCAGCTTGCAAAGAACTGGCATATCTTGTTCTGGGCTGTGGCAAATAGATCCACTGTCTGCATTCCCCATTTGCCAAAGATTTCCAGAAGTATGTCCTGGTTGAATTTCCTCTCGCGACAGGTGGTCTTCTGCCTGCTGAGAGTGTCCGCTGTCGTGTTTTGATCCCCTGGAAGATGTACTGCTTTTAGAGCTACTTTGTGTCTTATAGCCCATTTCCATATCTTCTGAGCTTCTCTCCACACAAAGTGATCTTGTGCCCCCCTGCTTGTTTATATAGTGCATCGCGGTTGTGTTGTCTGTCCGCACTAACACCGATTTTCCTTCGACTCTTGGAGGAAGGCTAACAATGCCAAATCTATAGTCCTCAATTCCAATAGGTTTATGTGAAGTTGCGGCTTCTGCTGCTTCCATCGGCCGCTGACCTTTAAATCCTAGAGGACTGCTCCCCATCATTCCAGAGAGGCATCCGTGGTAACCACTAATGGGGCTGGTTCGGTGAGGAAGGAAAGACCCACCGAGATGTTGCTTCTGCGAGTCCACCACGTTCATGCATGCAACATCGGTTGTGTAACGTTGATTTTGTCCTCGAAGTATCCCTTTGCTTGGCACCACTGTAGATCTAACGCCTCTTGCAATGGACGCATTCTCTATCGACAAAGGGGGATGAGTGGTATGCACGAAGACATTGTCCCCAAAAGCGATTTGTACTTTCGGACTGAAAAACTTTTTTCTCCTGAACTCTTTGGCTAGAGATAAGAGTCACAATTGTCTTTCTGGTGATGGGAATGCCTTGTTTTGTGAAGTGTGTAGGATTGCACCTAAAACACGTTCCTTCTGGATGGTTGAAGAGACTATTTTTCCACATTTAAAGTCAGACCCAGATCTGCAAACAACTGCATGCATGCCAAAGTTGAAGTTTGAGCAGACTTCTCCGATGGTGCCTTTATCAATCAATCGTCCAGGTATGGGAATATTTGGTGTTTTTGTCTTCGGAGATGAGCTGCCACCGGCGCCAGACATTTTGTAAAAATTCTCGTGGCAGACTTTAGGCCGAACGGCAGCACTCTGAACTGGTAATGGTCTCCGGCCACTGTAAATCAAAGGTACTTTTTGTGGGAAGGATGAATGGGGATATGAAAATATGCATCTTGTAAATCTAGGGAGGTCATTTGATCTCCTGGGTTGAAGAGTAGCAGAATATCCTGGAGGGTCACCACCTTAGGTCCGGAATCGGACGCCATTGGAGAGCATTCTTTTGGATCAAGAAACAGGAATAAAATCCTTTCCCCGCTTTGGGAGTTCAGTACCGGTTCTATTGCTCCCTTTCGGAGCATTGCCTGAATCTCTGAACGAATTTGAGATAGATGTTTGACTTCTTGATACGTAGGTGGCGTGGGAGGGAATTGCAGAAATTCTAGAGTATGTCCCAATCTTATTATCTGGAGGACCCATTTGTCTGATGTTATTCTCTGCCACTGATGTAAATAGATGGGGTTCCTCTTCCACCCAGGGGAACATTTGGAGGGGTAGGAGTATAAGAAGCCGGACATTGAAGGTTGTCATTGCTGTCTTTACCTGGACGATCTACTCGTCCTTTGGGAGCAGATTTAGAATAGCTTCCAGATTGTCTGTCTGTATTGCTGTCGGTATTGCTGCGATGAGGAAGAATAAGAGGGATATCTACCTTGTTGGTATCCACCTCTATAGGATGGTTGTCCTCTCCCTCTGGCACCTCGAAAAGGGCACCTTCCGATATTGCAACGTACCCTAGGCCTTCGCCGTATCAGTGTCCTTCTTAATACTTTGAAGGGTTTCATCTACCAGACGTCCAAACAAATCCTCCCCATCAATTGGTAGATCCAGAATCTTATTTTGGACCCTACAGTCGACTATGTTGTTGTCGACACTGCACCAGAACCACGATCCAGTCGGCGACATGGTCGTCGTCATCACTGCCACTGTCGTCGACGCTCCGATACCATAACAGGTAATGGCAGTTTCTGTACCTCTGTCTTCGTCGCCATAGACTATGATTTCTTAGTCAACGCTCTCGTCGACTATGTAGATTTTTTGCTTCTCTCCTCAGGAGTAATAGAAGATGGTTTCCTGAAGGATTCCTTGACCAGAGGTGGGGACTTTGAAGGCTCAAAAGAGGCTCTCTTTGAAACTTTCTCTCCAGAAGTGTGTCCTTTGCTCTCCTTTTCTTTTGGCTGAGGAGATTTTGAAGGACTACGCCCTGAAGACCCATGAGTGGTCTTTTTTAGGTCCTTCTCAGGACGCTCCCCTGAGGAGTGACCCTGAGGAGATCTTGATCTTTTCTGAGATCTCCTAGATGTAGAGGAGGACTCCTGATCACTATCACTAGAGATCACCTCCTTTCTGGCCTTAATTTTCTGAAGCCATATCAAAAGGCGTCCCTCACGATCTCTAAGGGTCTTGCTAGAGAAAGTGCGACATACCTTGCAGTCCTTGGCTTGGTGGTCCAAGTAAAGACAATAAATGCAGTCTTCATGTGGGTCATCAGTGTAGAGTCTCTTCTTAGAGCAGGTAGCACAGGCTCTAAATAGACCCTTCTTCTCTTTCCCAGACATTCTACAGAATGTAGTTGAGAACAGGTCACAATATTATCAAATACAAGAGACAATAGAAAGAAATCAAGCTCCTGAAAAGCTGAATAGCTAGAGTTTAAGCAGAGCACAAAGGAGACTCCCTAGCACAACATGCTAGTAGAAAATCTGAGGGACAAAAGGTTCTCTCAGGAGTGTTCTAGAGGGTGAGGTGCTCTGATGGGCTAAGGGAAAAGTTTGGTCCTTTTTTACATAACACAGGTTATGGGTTGCAAAAGGGAAATGGGCCAAGGCCTCTTTTCAGTTGGCTATACTGCTAAGCATTGCTTTTTATATACCGGAGACTCCCGTCTCGACGATGGGGAATGATTCAGGTATGTGAATCTATGAAAGCTCCAATACTGGAGTAACCACTGCTAGGAAGATAAACCTCTGGACCTTTAACAATACTGAGGGACAAAAGGATCTCTCCTATTCTTCCTATGTGGTGTCCTGGAGGACTTCTATTTTGAGGGAGCCCTATTGGTGGACTTACCAGTCAAAGGTGAACTGTAGGGGGACGGTACGTGAAACCAGAGTAGTGGTGTTTTCCAAAATAGTACAGGGCCTTAAAGAGTTTGACTTCCCTCTCCTTTATGGTATTTGCATGCATATGCCCACACTTTTTCACATGACGCAGCACAAAACACCAAAGTTAAACATTGTGAGGGTCCAAGATCAACATTTGTTTTCTCAGACATTGTACCCCTAATGTTGCACTTAATAAACAAGTTACTTACCTTCAGTAACACCCTATCTGGACTATCTAGCCGCAAATTCCTTACCATAGAACAACCCCCACATCAAACTGGATCAGTGAATCTTTTCAAAAGCAGTACCACTGCCGGTAGATGCCATTGTCTGGCTCCATGTGGCAGCGTCGCGTCCTCTGCGCCAAAAGTGATGTGCGTGGTGCCTATATAAGCACCATCTAAGCACAGAGACGTCAGGCTTTTTTAAACAACTTTCCATGGCAGGAGCGTAGAGCCACAAAGAACAGTGACTACTAGTTTGTGAAATTAGAGCCCTGAAAATGTAACAGCCCTGTAGCTAAAAATCAGTTTGCAGAGCAAGTAGAATGGGTGGCTGGTCGGTAAGGAATCTGTGGATAGACAGACTCTACCAGATCAGGCTTATACCAAACATTTTTTGTTCATCTGATAGCGGCTTCTAGCCAGATTCCTCCCCTTAGAATAGATACTTAAACAATACCTCAGAGGTGCGTCTGCGAACCAGATTTAGACTAGAAAGTCCTGCAGGACCGAACGGGCAAAGTGCCCATCCAGACGGACCCGACTGTATAGGCAAGTAATGCTTGGTGAACGTGTGCAACAAAGTTCACGTTGCAGCCAGAAAGATGTACAGGATCTGAACTGTGTGTGCTAATAAAGTGGTCACAGCCTTTGCTTTGGTGGAATGAGCAAGCAAGCCAGCCCTCCAGGAGTTGCTTCTTGGCTAATTCATAGCAGAGCTCAACGCAGAGAACAATCCATCAGGAGATAGTTTGTTTCTGCACAGCCTTCCCTTTCTCGGTTCCGACATACCCCACGAACAGTTGAACGTTCATCCGGAATGGTTGTGTGCAGTCGAGGTATAATGACAATGCTTTTTTTTGGGTCCAGCTGTTCTGTAGTCTTCATTAGAGGGATGAGGCGGATGTAAAAGATACGCAAGGTGATGGACTGTCCTATGTGAAACGGTGGACCACCTTCGGTAAGAAGGATGCTCGAGTCTGCAGGACCATTTTGTCTGGGTTTAGATAAATAAACAGAGGCTGAGATGACAGCATCTGCAGTTCACTGACCCTCAGAGAAGATGTAATTGCCATCAGAAAGGCTGTCTTGATGGAAAGGAGTCCAAGAGGGAGGTTATAAAGCAGCTCAAAAAGTAGCACACATTGGAAAATTAGGAACCAAAGTGAGGTCCCATTGAGGCATAACAAAGGGATCTGGAGGAAAATTGAGCTGAACACCTTTAAAGAACCTATTTACAATAGGGAGCTTGAAAAGGGAGGACTGATATGACAACAGCAGAAAAGATGAGATAGACAAATAAACCTTCAACAAACCCAATGCAGAGCCCTGCTGGGCTAGGGTAAGTATAAACAAAAAGAATTTGTGAAAGGGGTGCAGTTAAAGCGTCAACCTGTTTGTCTGTACACCCTGGAACAAACTTGCTTTAACGGTCGATCTATACTGTCTTGATGGAGGGACGCTGAGCTGGCAAAATAAAATTGCAGGCTTCGGGCAGAAGCTGATAACAGTCGCCTCTCAATCTCCACACAAAGATGGAGCGTTAACAGGTTTGGGTGGAGAACCCTCTTCTGCAGGAGTGACGCAAGATACTGCAGGAGTGACGCAAGATACTGCTAAAAGGGCAGCTTGATCGAAGGACCGATGGACATGCTTAACAGCTAGGGATATCAGACTCTCCGAGGCCAGGCCGGAGCCACAAAAATACCTTAGGCCCAGGCCCAGTAATTTCTACTTTTAGGCAGGAGAGGTATTGGTGTACCGAAGGCCAGACCTCCACTTGAGACAAAAAGCGTCTCTGAGCAACAGCTGCCTTGAAAACTCCAGCACACATAACTACTGACATAGTGCATTCTCAATGGTGGCAAACAGATTTAACCAAGGCTCTTCCCACTGCTGAAAGAGACCTTGCACCACCTCCAGTTGGAGACACCACTCGAGATCTGCTAGGCATCTTTGGCTGATTTTGTCCACTCCGGCATTCAGAGAGCACACCAGGTGTTGAATCGGCAGGGAAATGCCCACCGTTCCAGCCAGGTCCAGAGACACAGAGCCTCTTGACAGAGGGTCAACAATTCCACCCCATCCTGTTTGTTGAGGTACTACATAGCGTTGGTGTAGCCTGTGAAGGTCTGCACTAGTCTTCTCTTGGTTGATGGTAGAAATGCTTTCAATGCCAACCGGATTGCTGAGAGCTCCAACCGGTTGATGTGGAGTCTGGATTCCTCGGCAGACCAGAGTCCCCTGATCTCCACCTCTTCCACATCGCTCTTCCAAAGCCCAGGAGTGATGCATTAGTAACTACCATCTGATCGGGTTGAGGAATGGAGACCAGTCTGTCGCTGACCCAATTGCGCTTCGTCAGCTATCACTGCCGATCTTTTGCAGTGACCTCCTAGATCTGGACCAGTGAGAGATTACCCTGTTGCTACACACACTGCAACTTCAAGTCCCTCTGAAGAGCCCACGTGTTCCATAGGCATGTGTCACAAGCAGGATGCAGGAGGCCATGAGAACCAGTAGCCTCAGTCTCACCGAAATCCAGGACAGTGGCTGGAACATTGGTCTCATAGCATGAATAAGCCCAAAACTGCACTGTGTCCAGAACAGCACAGATGAGAGGAGTGTCGGAGAAGAGATCATGTGTGACTTTGGCACATTGATACTGAACCCCAAGGAGTGCAGGAGGTTTGCCGTAGTCGGGAGGTGGTAGACTACCACCTAGGGCGAGCCTGCTTTCAACAACCAGTCGTTGACATTGGGGAAGGCTGGAACCCCTAATCTTTGCAGATGAGCTGCAACTACGGCCACCACCTTGGTAAAAAACAGAGGGCCGCTGGTAAGGCCAAAAGGGACCACAGCTAATTGAATGTGCTTGAGGCCACTGTGAAACACAGGTGTCTGTAGGCAGACAGGATGGTAATGTGCAAGTATGCTTTTTCAAGTCTAATGCTACCATCTAGTCTCCCGCGTCCTACGGCAGACAGGACTTGAGCAAGTGTAATCATTTTCTTTTTTTTTCTCCCTATGTTAAATTCATTTATTACGTTTTCTAGCAGAACATACATTCAATAGAAAAAAACAAAAAAACAAGTAAACTTCAGAGAGACATTGTATAGTACATATTATAAAAGGAGTACAGAGGTCAAAGTATTTTATACGATGCCAAGGTCATTAGCCGGTTATACATTGACCCAGGCTTCAGTGCATGACGCAAAATGTAAATCGGACTTATATGTTAGCATTGATTTATGCTAAGTTGAACACAGTACATATGTCTATGACCAGTATGAAAGTGTGAGCATTTTGAATTTCTCTTTTTTCAGGAAAAAATTAGGGCACAGGCCTGGGATAGGACAAAGGCCTCCGACCTTTTTGGGCACCAGAAAGTAGCAGGAATAACAATCAAAACCTACTTGACGCCAGCACTCTCTCTAGGGCTTCTGTGGCCACGTCAGCTGTCACTTCCAGGCAGAGTAATGAGATGTGGTCCTTCATCAGCCTGTCGCAAGTAGGTGGCTTGGGTAGAGGGGTACACAGTCCTACCTAATTTGTAGGAAACTTATCATAGTCTCTCCCTTCAGCAACAGCTTGGTTAAGTATGTCTTGGGCCTTCAGCAACATCTTGGGAAAGTATGGCTCGGGCTGTCAGCAACAGCTTAGGAAAGTATGGCTCAGACCTCCTACGAGAACATAGGTAGCACCTGGCCATTGAGTCACAGAGCAAGAGGGAGTATCGGCCCAAAAGACATGCATTGTTTACTGACCGCAGTGCCAGGCTGGTAGAAGAGAACATTTTACCCAAGGTATCCAGCTTTTTGGAGGCCTTGTTCAGGAGAGGGGTAGGGAATACAACAGGATTTACTTTGGAAGGGGACACTTGGACCACCTATTGCTCCGGGGTGGGGTGTGTTGTGAGAAAACGTGGTCCCCTGGGGTGTGAAGTAGGAGGTGGGCAACTGAACTGTTCACAGGAGCCTCTGTGTAGGGCTTGGAGCAATCCCCAAATATGACATCTGTGAGGGCTTTGTTAAAGGGAAGAAGCACTTTGGATGGGGTGACTCCCGCCGAAGGCACCTCAGTCAATACATTTGTCGTGACAACCCAATGTGGGCAGCTGAAGGTCTAGGATCTCAGCCACCCTTCTCACCACCACAGAGAATGAGGCTCTCTCCTATGTAGCCACGGTAGGTGGAGAAACCAAGCCAGTATCTGGAGGTGTCCAGTCCACTGGCATCCGCTATATCTTCACACCAGGTGCCCTCATTGACATCTACGGACTGGTATTCATCAGGGTCCAGTGACATCGTCCAATCATCTCCCAAGTCCTAGCCCAAAGGAATAGGGCAAATGGTCTTGACTGGGTGGTTGGCCTCCAATAAGCACCGTAGCCGGCATCAGACGATTCCCATCTGGCTCTGTGTCAGTCAGGGGATTAGTATGGGGACTGCGCCGCTGGTGGGTGCCAGCGACACCTGGGACGCCAGCAGTGGAGCAGATGCCAGGGAAGGTTGATTTAGCTCAACCGAAGTCGCTCTGGATCCATCCATGGATCTAGGGGCCCAACTGCCACTGGGGGAACCCACCGGCGGAAGATCAGTATGGGCCCATCCCGAGCCCACAAGGCTCAAATGTGCTCCAGCGGGGGACTGCACGCCCAAGTATGAGGTGCCTGGCCCCATAAAATTCACAATGTTTGGGGGGGGGAGGGGGGGGGTAGCTCAGGCTCCAGGAAACTCAGAGGTGCGGAGACTGCTCTGGCACAGGGTCAATCACAGAGCCAGGCCTAGAATGCTAAGGCTCCTACATCTCATCAGATGACTGACGGATGAGACAAAGCTGAAGATCTATTCAACTTCTTACTCTTCTTCTATTTGTGGGACTTACCGGAATGCCTGGACGACTTTGATGACTATTGAGGTGGCTCTGCAACGGATCCCGGAACCTTCCTTTTGACAGGGATCGAGACAGTCGCAGCATCACACGTCGAGCAGCAAGGAGCTTGTGGGACTGCTCCCTCAAGACTTTGGGGTGCATGGCGCGACGACTGGCGCAGGTCTTGGCATTGTGGTCTCACTTGTGGCAAAAATGATAGACTAGGTATGGGCTTGTCACCGATATTTGTCGGTGACAGGCGCCACTGGGCTTCAAAACAGCCTTCATTGTGGACATCCCTGCCACACCAGGAGACAAAGTCAAAACATTAATCAACAAAAAGTCCAAAAAGAGTCTGTAAAAAAACACTGGGGGTAGCTCTTCTCCAAATCTGCCCTGACTGGCGCGGAAAGAAAAGAGCTGATGTTACTGCAATGGGGTGGCGCCTATATTGGTCCAGCGCACTTCACTTCCGGCACAGACGCCACCTATCGGGGACTGCTCATGAAAACATTGCTGGATCCAGTCAGACACCTAAGGGTATATTCTGAAGTAAGTAATCTGCGGCTAGAAGGCTCGATCAGATAAAAAAAGTTAATAGCAAAATTCAGAGAACAGCAACTCCAGATTTGTGTCCCAGGTAATGGAAAAAGGACCCAATATCAGTGAGCCAGAGCAGCACCTTATAGGCTTGGGGAGGAGTCCTGGGGTGGTGCAAAGCTGTGGCACAAGCTAATGGCACCGGAGAGCAATTACAGTTTCTGGATCTAGAATGGCACCTGGCAGAATTCTACTATCTGTTCTATCTGCAGGAAGAAGTGTCTATCAGATATTTTATTTTTGAGTCAGATGATAAGTTAGCAAAAGGAATGTTTACTAGATAGAAGGGTAGAACTCATATCCTGGCTTGCAAACCCAAAAACACCTCCACAGAAAAAAAACACTGCTTTTCCACAATTCTAAGGAAAGGAATATAAGGAAGAAAAGACCGTCCCAAAAAACTGTAGCCACTATGCGGTGGGTCATGTATTCCAGTTAAATTGGTTACAAAAAAAGAGCAGAGCTCTGTTTGAGGACTCACTGCACATAAGAGACCTGGGAACTCCGAAGAAGGCCTCCAAGAGAGGAGTATTAAGCTATCACAGCTGATATACCTAGGACTGTCAGCACGGCATATGAGAATAATTCAAAAGCATGTGAATTTAAAAACAATTGACTCTAGGAGAGCGATGCATCGCTGCAAAACATCAATTGCCATTTTAAGTGCCATATGTGGAAATCTGTGACATGCATGAAAATACACACTGAGGAATTTTAAGTCAACATATAAACACATTAAAAGCAAGTGAATGAGAAAAGAACATAAATGCATAGAAAAATAATTTCAGACTTCGTCGTTTGTTTTATAAATTAAAAAAGTTAAGAGTCTGAGGACAAATTATTCAACTGTTTATCATACATAAGACTGCATGACTATAATACAAAGGGCTTATCTTTTTTCTTTTAACGTTACAATATACACAGCAAGTCCGGACTAGATCTTACAATCTGAACACAGGTATATTACCTTTTTCCATGCTGTTTAAGTTTACAATGCACAGAAGTCCTGTAACCAAACTGTGCAGTAAAGCACACAAAACTGGACTGTAACATAACACAGTGTGCAGAATTACTGGGCTTTCTCGTTTTTTTAAAAGTAAATAATATTTCCTTTAAAGTCTCACATTTTTGGTGCTTGCTAAAGTGTGTCAATGGGCACTGACAAATTGACCCTCATATGTTTTTCAATCTTACATTCTTAGTCCGCAGAAAGTACTGGGCCTGTTTGTATATTGCTAATGTTGCTTTAAAATTTTCAAGACATTGTATTTCCGTAACTCATGGATGTAAACATTTCTGAATTCAGTTCAAAAATACTTAACAATTCAATACACGAAGATTATGCACTTGATAAAAATGGGATTTATGACATGTACAGCCTCGTTTATTCAATCTAGGAACAGCAAACGTCCAGACCTCCTCTGAGAGTGTAAAAACAAACTGCTTGTTGCTCATTCCTAGCTGATTTCACGCGGCTTTCCCAGTATATATTCCCTGTGCTGAATAACCAAACTATTGTTTATTATGTCTCAGCTCATCTCCCTATCCCAGTTCAAATAAAAAAATAGTTCTCTGATTACATGTCACTGTTCTAGTTTAGTAATGCCCACCCATAAAAGGCATTACGTTAAGCAACAGCCTAGTCGACTGTGTTGTTTTAAGGCAGCATAACCCTAACCAATGAGGCACCTTTTAAAAACCACCATATCACCTCACATCTCCCAAACTTCAGATTGCCTTTGCTTTAACTCATAGTATTCTTTTGGGCCTGTACATGCTTTCACGTCTTCTTGTGTTACTGGGGAATACACATCGCCGGCTGTTTCCAAATATTCTGAATCTAGCGTCCCTTATAACTTCAGGAGCCTGAACAAAAGCTTATAGTGTAACAGATACGATACTGTTGAATAAGGTCTAATATGTGCAGTACACAGATTGCTATTAATGTATGGCTATGAGTTCAGCAACAGTTCCAGTTTTGTTTAAGCAATAGTACAGCCATAATTTCAACTGACGTTTAAAAATGGTCTAGTTACACCTTGTGTAAAAGTGCAGAACTGCTACATTATTGGTTACAGACATCTATGTGCTATAAAACAGCTTTGGTACAATAAATTATCAAAAAGGAAAATAAATTTTTGTAAAATTCACAGCATAATTGTGAGGCAAAAAAAGCAGTCACATAAAATTCTGCAGTTTTAAAAATGTTCAGAATGAACAGAAGACCTCTTTGTGCAGAAGTAATGGTGGAGATACCACGTGCTGAGAAAAAGCAAAATAAAGTAATAAAAAGCAGGAAGGAACACAGTTGTAGTTATTTCCATCAAACGCAAACCACTACTTCTGCGACCTTCAACCAATAAGGAAGTCAAATTTATGACACACGCAAAGTGACTTTGCAATACCCTACAAACAGTGGGTCACAAAAGTCTATTTTAAAAGAAAGGCCTCTTGAATTACCCATTCTCTGTGTTTTCAGCATTAAGGACCGTCTGCAAAAGCATGTCCAAAAGTGATTGCATCTGAAATGGTAGGCTCTAACTCAAGAGTCCAAATCCATAAGGCCAAAGGTTATACCAAAGACCACCACATAGACCTCCCAACATAGGCAAATATAAACCTGTTGATTGCTTCTCAGTGCAACTTAGTAATGAGACTGGACATGCTCCAGCACTACCTGACTGTGGCCTCTATTTGGCGAGCCCCACGGTATTTCATTTTAGCTGCTGCTTTACTCCTCAGTAGGTTCAGACAAGGAGAGCTCTGATGACCGCCACTTAGCATGCTTGATGTGCCTTCTGCATTCCATTGCAACCGTCCCTTTATACAATAAGAGATGCATTTTGCTTAGGGACCCCTCCAAGACAGTGCTGCCTTTTCTTTGCCTGTATTTTGGAGGCTTCCAATCCCCAAATTACACAAAAGGACTCATAGGGCCCATTTTTTGTAAATGTGCAGTTGTATTTTTTTTATCTTGTTGGCAACAGGCTATGGATAGTACACATATCTGTGGCTGATTATTACAAACAAAATAAAAAGTGATTAGGCTGTGGAAAGTTAAAATGGGAGAGCAAAAGGAGAGGCACCACCTCCGAGCAATCCAAAACACATGAATTTGGATATGGCTCTTTAAAAAAATAATAAAAATACTTTCACTTAATTGTCTCTTTGAAATCTTTTCAAGTTTAAAAAAATAGTCAGCTTTGCCCTCTTGTAGCGGTTCAGTGTGTTTATCTCCTCCTGATTCAAGCAGCTTTGCACTTGCTCTTTTTGGGAAAACACCACTTCTAAAAACACACACAAACAAACCTAGTTTGAAATCAGTCACGAGCTAGCTACAGGACTTTGCTGAACACAAACTCCTGTCATTGGAGACTCTTCTCTATCAATTCCTTGCCTCATTGTCAGATGTCCTTCAGTTACAAAATGAGCAGGCCCGGTGTTTGCAGGAAACTGGTATGTTGGATGCCCTCCTATGCCAGTCTCTTGGCGTGGATTAGAGTAGACTGTCAAATTAATGTCCAAGGCTCCATTCTGTCCAAAGTCCAAGGCATTAATTGCCACAGGGCGATTCTGGTATGCCTGATTACCTTGATTACCGGTAGAGGAGGAAGATGTAGAGGAAGAAGTAGTTGAGGAAGACAGAGATGTTAAGGAGTGGTGTGTGTGAACCACCTCCATAGAATCCTGGGTAGAGGAGCTACTTGTTGGAGAATTATAGACCCTGGGTCTTGTTCTGCTGCCCAAATGTTGCTGTCCATGGTGATGATGATGATGGTGGTGATGATGGTGAGAGCTATTTGTTTGGTGATGTAATGCATTCTGTTGTTGAGGAGCTACATGGAAGGTTGTTTCTTGAACTGGATGGGTTTCAACCGTGACTTTTATTGGATCTTCAGTACCAGTCCAACCAACCGGAGGAGGAAACTGTGGCCGCACCTACAATTGAAAACAAATATTTCAGTTTTATTCAAATATGACCAAATAGATAAATATTTTCTGCTGAACAATTTATAATAGAAAAGTCTGATAACCGGGAGCAATTGAAAAAGGGAAAACTACTTACCTCTAACCTCTGCTCACCGCAGCATAAGTAATCACTGAGTTAATGAACACTGAATAGTTCTGCTTACATACTTCATCTCAGAATACTTTACAAGAGAAACTCAATCGCGAGTCCAGTTCTGGTTAGACTGATTAGTTCAGAGCAAAAATAAAATTCAGCTTGCTAAATACCATTGGGATTGTTTGACAAACACGTATGAAACATCACAAAGAATAAATGGACTTCACTTTTGTTAAATCATTTAAAGCTTTAAGCAGATTAGTCAAACCTCAGTTTGAGCTAGAGGAGAACGTGCTATTTTCATTTAATCTTTTCTATGATTTTATTTTGAATGGAGTATAAAAACCATCTGAGAAGAGTGGGGCAATACAGGAGACTAATGTATGATGCAATTCAGGGCCTGGTGTTGCTCCTGTGTCTGAAACACCTTGCAAAAAGACTTGGCCAAATAATTTTTCAAAATCCAATCATGGGATTATAGACATTTTCATTCATTCATTCAATATACTTTATTTCGGCTACTAGGGCCATAAAAGTACACATACAAACAAATACAATACAAATTATAAAACAGACGAGGATGAAACGACAATATGATTTGTAATACAATTTCTCCATAATGGTAAAAAGTTAAACAATTTACAGACCATAGACATAAAAATATATTCAAAAGCCATATTAACACCTCTAAGTGCCAGCTAAACTCACAAGGGATATCAACTACGTAGTAAGGGAGATAAAAGCTTTCTTCCCCAAGGAGTGGCTAAATGACTGACTATGCTGGCCTAATTGCCGGACATTTTACATTTTGGTGAAGCATTAGGATATTGGCGTTGGTGGAAAATATTGGCAATTCAAACAACTTTCCTTAGCTGAGAAGGGCAAGTTATTTATAATCCTAGTTCTCCGTCGTGGATATTCTATCAGAATCTATTAACATAAGAATCTCTCTGGACACGATCACAGAAACGCCTTTTCAAAAAACCCTTCATTTAAATAAATTTAAAAAACACCTATAATTTGAAACTTTTCATCTTCATTATTTTTTCAAAATACAGCCCAATCTGTCAAAGTATACTTGACTAAAAACACTACCATTTCAGTTTGTTTCAAACTGGAAAAAGGCATCCGGTATGAGCTGTAAGGAGTGCAAAACTGATTCGGCCCTTTCATGAATCCTGAATCTGTACATTACCATCATGCACTGAATATCTAACATTGCAGCCCCCAAAAAAGGATTTAACTGGCCTAATTTAATTTAAAAAAAATGTTACCAATAACATCTAAAAAGTCAATACTATAAAAGAAACATTTCAAAAACTTTTTCCCCCCCAAATAAAAATAAATGAAAGACAAGGTAATTCAAGCAAGCGACTAAGGACAGGTTGCCAAAGTGTCACTATTCGTTTAAGAAATCTCACTCTTCCAGAATCCCACCATGCTGTGCAGGTGACATTTAGGTTATTTCATTTTAAAGACAAGACAGGATCCTGGGATTCTATGTCATTGTCTGGGGAAGTGGGAGGATTGCTTAGGACTTTGGGGATTCCTACTAGGAGAGAACACTAAGATTACAGGCAAGTAACATCTGCTGGGGGTCCGAATTAGTGGTCATAAGCAATGAGCAGAATACCAAAACCATCCAACACAAAAATGGCAAATGAATAAACAAAAAATCCAAGCGATATAGCCAAATAGATTCTTAAGGAAGTCTATCGAACCTGGGAATCAGCCCTGGAGTCTTTGCCCCTAATAGAGAGAACTTTAAACTTTATACAAATATTTCTGTTTGCTAAATAGGTAGCCAGAGCATTGGTACTCTCCCGTCTGGACTACTCGAACGCCCTGTACATCGGGACACCTGACTTTCTGATTAGAAAGCTTCAAGTAGTCCAGAATGCGACAGTGAGACTCCTCTATAACATCCCGAGGAGGCTCAGTGTTCGTAAGCAATTGAGGGAGCTCCACTGCTTCCAGTAGCCCAAAGAGTGCGCTTCAAGGCTCTAGTACTTGTATATAAAGCCCTGCATGGACCATGCCCACCCTACCTGGCAAAAAGATTTGCTTTTTACTTACCGACCCGTCAGCTGCGATCTGCCTCCCGAAAGCAGGTGGTCGTTCCCAGATGTAAGAGAGTTCGCCTGGGGGGGGGGGCAATCTCTGACGGTAAGGGGAGCTCAGTTGTGGAACGCCCTTCCCGATGCTCTAAGACATTCCCCCAACTTGACTAATTTTAAACAACTGCTAAAAACTAATCTTTTTATACATCTTGAATAGCTTTCTTCCTGATCACTCTGATTCAGTTTCCTCACCGCGCCAGGACAGTCTTGACTAACAGTGCGCGTAATAAATTGATATATAACATATAACATAACATATAACAAATAGCAACGTACTAAAATACCAGATACCATCCACCCGAAGGTTGATTGTTTAGTAGGAGCTAAAACAAGTCTAACTGGACCATAATTAAAAAATGTCTAAACAAAACTGTAAGACTATATCTGATGAGGATGGATTTGGAAATTAATTAGACAATACAATATTTTGATTAACTTGAAAATTGGATAACTCAGGTGAGTTCTAATCTCTTCCCCTCGGCTCAGAAGGCGGCAGGAGGTACCGACGGATAGAGCGGGCCTCTTTTTGACCTGAGCGAGTGCCAGGCGAGGTGAGGCTATCTCCTCATAAATCTATGGGAGAGTCCTTTGATGATTAAGACCACCATATAATTCATTACTGGTAGGTCATTTATTATTATTATTCTTTTTCACTTTATATCGTTGCAGTAGTGTCATGTAAACAGGTCCTGACGAAAGCCTGAGATGGCTGAAACATGTTGACCACTTCATTTTTTTCACAACTGATAGTGACATTTGTTCTTACACACTATCCTCACGCTGCTTTTAATCTTGCCAGTATGATGACCCTCTTTCAATAAAGTTCTTATGTTGGCATCACACTAGGCAATCTTAATACACACCACTTCACGAATTTCCTTTTTAGCACTGCAACAATACTCCATCTCTCAACCCACTCACATCTTTTGAAAGCTTTCTGTCACTGGTGGATCTGCTGGCAGTACTTCTCCACATCCAACCTTGGAGATACTTAGCAGATAGCAGTCTCTAACGAAACCCAGATGATGAGATGCCGCCATTGGGTGGGCTGATGGGTATTATTCCACTCTCTTTCTACTCTCCTGATACACACTGCTCATGAATTGATTTGTTCACGGCAGTTTCTTGCCTTAGACCCTTAGCATTCCTGTTGTGTTTATGATAGTTGAATAGCGGGATAGGATGCGAGCTGGTCTATAAAAGTTCCCCTTAGACCTTCCCCACATTATGTTGTTTGAGTTCTAATCACTGCCTTGTACTTATGAAGCAGGGTGTAATTCTGACATCTGTCAATCAGCCAGATGCGCTGTGTGAGGAGAGGAAGCTCCCATAAATGCACTCCAAACAGGCTGTGGTCCCACCGACCATACATCCATCCCCACGAGCCGCCTGTCCTATGCTCAAACTGCAGATCTGCAGCCAAACATTCCACAGATAATGCTGAGACCTTACTTGCGGAAGTAATTGGCATTGCTTTTATTACAGAAACTTGGCTTAACAAACACTTAACCAACATTAAACCTGCTTACTTCACCTGGATACTCCATCTTCAGAATGGATAGACCAAGGTGAATATGGGGAGGTCTTGCTATCATTCACAAAAAGGAAACCCAGCTTAACTCCCTAGAGAGTGAGCTACTCTACTTTTGAATATCTCGGAGTAGAAATTAAAACTAAAGACACCCCTCCCACCAAACTCCACACCTTCACACACCCGGTATTTGCACTCTCTTCACCAAGGAACTTACAGACCTGATAACTCAATTCTCAGTAACGGGCACCACTGACATGCTCCTGTGTGACTTCAACCTGCACTGGAATGACACAGAAGACCCCACAATATGCAACCTAAATAACCTACTGAAAATCAACGACCTCAAGCAAGTCTGTAATGAACAGACCCACAAAAAAGGCTGAACTTTGGATGCGATAATTACTAGAAGTAAGCTTGTTTCCCTTTGTTCCATCTTACCTATCGACTGGTCGGACCACCATCAAATTCCAGCCTTCCCAGCACCATCTAGCAGACCCATGCACAGGGCTAGTAACATCAAGTATACCCCACAAACAAAGCTAGAATCCAGGAAAAATATTATTGTATTCGCAACCACCTCTTCAAACCGTTGATGTACTTACTCTCCACTACAGCTCATCGATGACGGATGCTCTTAACCAGGTTGCTCCACTTAATCTAAAGAGATCAATTAAAATCCAAGCCAGATCCTGGTTCAACTTAGATTAGACCTTAACAATGAAAGAAGGCAACTTACACAGACCGAAAGGTTATGGAGACAGAACCCCTCACTGACTAACATCTCACTCCTACGATCCTTACAAGAAACACATTTTCATGGAAAAACTCACTTTCTTTCGTAATCAACTCGACCGCGTGAAGAACCGACCTAGGGAGCTCTTCAACTTCATAAAACAACTACGCTTACCTCCCAACAAGAAACAAACACCATTGAATGCTGTGAAGAAATAGCTAACTTCCTTACTGACAAAGTTGTCAAAATCAAACGATCCCTGACCCTTGACAATATTCTGACATCCCAACCTGTCGGCTCCACTGACACACAAGTCAACATGGACACTCCTCCTCAGGACCTAATTAAAGACCGGAAGGACACTACAGAGCAAATAAACTCCCTCATCTTAAGAATAAGAAAACAAGTTACTTACCTTACCTGGGGGAGAGCACGAAAAAAGGAAACAGCACTTACCTGCAAGCTGCCGCCACCGCCAAGAGTCATTCAGAGGCACGCAGGAAACCTGTAGCACACCGCCACCGCCAAGAGTCAAGCTACAGCTGACTACACGCGCCGCCGCTCCGGGACCACAACTCCCGGCAGCCTACGCGGCGGCGCGCTTTCTGATGCCGAGTGAGCACCAGGAGGCGCTGATAAGCGGCGCAACGACCGGCAGAGCGGGGGAGAGCACGAAAAAAGGAAACAGCACTTACCTGCAAGCTGCCGCCAAGAGTCATTCAGAGGCACGCAGGAAACCTGTAGCACGCCGCCACCGCCAAGAGTCAAACTACAGCTGACTACACGCGCCGCCGCTCCGGGACCACAACTCCCGGCAGCCTACGCGGCGGCGCGCTTTCTGACGCCGAGTGAGCGCCAGGAGGCGCTGATAAGCGGCGCAACGACCGGCAGAGCGGGGGAGAGCACGAAAAAAGGAAACAGCACTTACCTGCAAGCTGCCGCCACCGCCAAGAGTCATTCAGAGGCACGCAGGAAACCTGTAGCACGCCGCCACCGCCAAGAGTCAAACTACAGCTGACTACACGCGCCGCCGCTCCGGGACCACAACTCCCGGCAGCCTACGCAGCGGCGCGCTTTCTGACGCCGAGTGAGCACCAGGAGGCGCTGATAAGCGGCGCAACGACCCGCTTCGCGGGACGCCCGGGGCTAAGCCCGGGCAAAGGGCGGGCCCTCTACGGCCCTCATCGGCAGGGGCAGGGCCCAGAACGCTGTGGTATTTCAGACCCAGGAGGACATTCCATTGACCCAACTTCTGGTGGTCATAGACGAACCAGCTCTTGAGAGTATACAAGATCAAGAAATAATCTCCATAGAAGAAGAGGCCTTCGTACCAGTCCCAGCGCCAAGAGCAACAAAGGGGGGGGGGGGGGGTTTAAGAATATTTCCAGACGGGGTGGCCTCCTATCAAGTAAAAAACGCCCCAATGTGTCCCCTGAGAAAAATAGTGTAGACGACACAAGGGTCCCGATAGAAGGAAAGGTACACATGGATGATGAACAATTTAAAAAACTATTAAATGCCGTAGATTATAGGATTAAAACTATAACCAAACCACTCTTAAATAAAATTGACCATCTGACAGAAGAGGTGAATAGACTAAGGGTTCTCCTGCAAAAATCAATAGAGGAGAACATGAAACCCTCATTACCAGAAGCACCCAGAGTCGAATCGAAACTTACCCAAAGTGCCCCCAGACAAGAACTTTTAGTAGATACTCCCATGACCATCTTGGAGAGCTCTGATCTCGGGAGGGGGGGGGGGGTTAAGAGACTTGGATCCAGATACCAACTTAGGGAACAACGCAGGGCCGAGCCACGTATGTAACAAAGAAGTTGCCGAGTTAGACAAGGGGGCTGTGGAATTAGTTGTTGAGGCTTCCCCACTAATATTAGTCCTAGCAAATGTCCCTCAGTTGGAGCGAGGGCAAGTAGAGAACATTCCCTCTTTAATAAATAAATCTCTTCACTGGTTATCAGGGAACATGGCTTTTTCGTTAGGAGGCAGGGATCAGTTGGCACAAGAAATAACCAAAGCTAGGAGAGTTGAATGGATCGGGGGTGGTACCAAAAAATTTAAGGGGGATTGTGTGGTGCTGCATTTCACCGATCCAGAAGTCCTGCCAAATATACTAGCTAACATATACCCCCCCCCCCCCCCAGCGCAGAACAACGGAAATTGTGCCATTAACGTTGGACTTTTTCTATACAAAGAAAAGTAACACTTTAAATCCAACTATGTTGAAAACTAAATGGAACCCTGTACTAAGAAAAGCCAAAACCATTGGAAAAATAAATAATTGGGGAATACCGACGGAAAACAGGTTCTCGTCCCTTTCTGGACTAAGCGAATGTGACTGACTGAAAGAATGGTCAAGTGCAGGAGTTGCTAAGGCTATTGAACACTATGATAGAAACTACGGTATTCTAAATAATAAAGAACTAAATTGCAGTAAGAGTATCACATCCAACCTTAGGGAAGACACTCTTAGTATAGCTGAGCAAACCCTACTAAATACCTATACTATCGTAAATGACGAGGTAACTAGTCCTTCATCCCCTCTGTCCTTCCCTAATCAATGTTCTCTGTCACAAAAGAGCACCGCTCAGACAAAAGGTAGTACAAAATTTATCTCTTGGAATATAGCGGGTATCCATCATAAATTGGATACCCCTGAATGGTGCGAGTTTATTGACAGCTATGATGTCATTATGATGCAGGAAACCTGGGCAGTGGCACCAGTTTTTCGCCAGGGCTTTTTAAATTACCATGTACCTGCGAAAAAGAATACCAAAGGGCGGCCCTCAGGGGGTTTAATTATTTGGGTACGTCAATCCTTACAATGCACCATCAAAAAGAGACCCATTAACAATAGTGACCTACTCTCGTTAGTGCTCACCAGGGCCGATGGTCAAAACCTGGCTCTATATAATATTTATGCCAGGGGAACACAAGGGGGCATAGCCTCCGATGTGATAGGTGCATTAGACAATGATTTAGAGATCCTACCCGCAAACTACACTATCTGTGTGGGTGGAGATCTGAACACAACATTTGAACCGTTAGGTTGTGAGGATAATGAATTGACCCAAGAGGAAGACTCCAAATGGGATATTCCTCAACTGGATCTGCCGCTGGTAAAGAAGTGGACGGAAGTAGCAATTCAGGTCAAGAGCTTATGCCTGTCTAGAGGTCTAAGGGCAGTAAATGGCCGTACCCTTTCTGACCCTCAGGGTAAACACACCTTTGACAACTTGAGGACAAGTAGTAGGATAGATTATATTCTTATAGACGTTAGAGTCTGGTCCAAAGTGGTAGACATGCAAGTGTTACCGAGTTTGGAGAGCGACCACAATCCTTTGTGCTTGCTCATTAATCTGGTACAAGGTGAAAACTCAACTAATCAGAAAAAGGGTGCTTCGACATTAGATGTTGTCACATCCAATAACCTCCGTCATATCAAATGGGCAACATTGATGGATAATCCAGGGGACATGCAGGTCCTAGAGGAAATAGTTAATGCAGAGGTTACTAGATTACAAACTCTTACTAATGAACGGAATTTTAATCAATTGATTGAAGAGTCACAGCAAAAGTTCTTTGCTAACATTCAGAAGTTATTCTTCAAAAAAATCCAGCAGAAGAAGGGTAACAGATTACCAATAAAAAGAGCATGGTACGATCACTCGTGCAGAGAAGCGCGTCAGAAACTCAGTATAGCGCTGAGGACAAAAACTGGAGTATTAAAAGCCAGGAATGACTACAGAAAAGCACAAAGTAGGGCAAAAAGATTATGGGATGAGAATACATGGCTAGATCTGAAGAACGCATGTGCAGCTAAACAACAGAAAGAGTTCTGGGCCATACTAAAGTGGGGAAATGGGGGAATAGCAGACTGCCCAAAAAATCACGTAGCGAAGGAGGATTGGGTGGAATTTTTCAAACCTCAATACGCAGATAATTTGCCTCCTCCAACTGAAATTCCCCCAGAAAGGGTATTTTATACCCAAGAATTATTTTCATTGAAAGATGCACAAGAGGCAATGGATGGAGTAACCAGAGGAAGGGCGCCAGGCATCGATGGAATACCAGAGGATGTGTTTTTAACAGACAGGACTAACTGGTGCAAATATTTTGTATGGCTTGGTAACGCTATTGCACAAGGAGCCACGATCCCGGCAACATGGAAGGGCGCGGAGATAATACTAGTTTTTAAAAAAGGGGATAAGGCTTTACCAAGTAATTACAGGCCCATCAGCCTTATCGATGCTGCACAAAAACTGATGGGTAGGATGATACAAAACAAAATACAAGCCTGGATAGATGATAAGGATATCCTTTCCCCGTACCAAGCTGGCTTCCGCCCCCTAACTAGTTCTGTTGACCAGGTATTCCATTTTTAACAATGTTCTGGAAAAACGTAACTCTGACAAACGGTCCATTATATGCCGTCTTCGTGGACCTGAAGTCTGCGTTTGACTTAGTACCCCGACAAAAACTTTGGATTGTCTTGCGGGATCTTGGAATAAGCCCAGAATTGTTGACTCTGCTCATGAGGCTGCATGAAAACAACTATGCCCGGATTAGGTGGGGTGCCCAGGGAGATGTCACTGAATCCTTCCCGGTGGAGCGGGGGGTAAGGCAGGGCTGCGTCCTGGCCCCCACCTTATTTTCATTATATATCAATGGTATAGTTGATTTTCTGAAACAATCTACGACAGACGCCCCAATATTAGACGGGGAGCGAGTTCCAGTATTGATGTTTGCTGATGATACCTTGCTGGTCTCGCGGACCCCTAGCGGTTTACAAAAGACACTCAACGCTTTTGGTGATTTCTGTCGGATTCGGGGCTTGGAACTAAATACAACAAAGACTAAGTTCATGAATTTGAGCCCCGCCAAGAAATTCAAGGGGAAAATGTATTTTAATGGATCTGTATTGGAGGAAGTGAATGCTTTTACCTATCTAGGCATTTCTTTACAGTCTAACATGAACTGGAAATCCCATATGGACACTGTGGTGCTAAAATTCAATCAATTGGCAGGGGCAATAGCACTAAAACATAAATCTTCATTTACAAAACCCATTCAGCCAATAATGGAGATTTATAGTATGAAAGTACTGGGAGCCTGTTTGTATGGATCAGAGCTATGGGGCTTTTCGAACTTGAGCTCGTTAGTCGTCGCAGAAAGTAAATTTCTTCGACGAATGATTGGTGTACCCCAGAGCACTCCTTCGATCCCGCTGCAATATGACCTCGGGAGGAAAAAAGTAGAGGACATGGCTAGACTGCGTCCCCTCCTATATTGGAGGCGTGTAAAAACGACTCCCGAACTGAGTCATTATGCAGCTGCCCTTATGGATGTTGTAAGCTCTGATCATTTTCATAAAATACCATGGCTCAAAGAAGTAAGAAACCTGCTTCAAAACTGCACCTAGATCACTTGTGGACAGCAGTAGATCCACAGGTTTTTCCATCCAAAACATCTTTGAGAAAAATGTATTGGGACATGATATTTAATATGGTATTGATTTCCAACCAACCATCGATGTTGACATCCCAGTTTTTGGACATTAAAACTATGCCTAAATATGAACAGTACTGGGACTTGATTTCTAAATCCCTAGATAGAAAGCTGTATTTCCAGTTTAGAATTGGTTCCTTACCCCTCAATGCCTTTACCGTTAAATGGTCCCCTGGCAATGTGAAAACTTGCTCTTACTGTAAAGTACATGTAGAGGACATCCCACATTTTCTGTTTGTCTGCCCATTATATGCTGCCCCAAGAAGTAGATGGTTAAAACCGGCATGCAGGAATCTGGGGACAAGAAATTACTCAGAGGCACTGAGAATATTAAGATCCAATTGTGTCCCCCAGCTCGCAATTGCTGTAGCCAAATTTATGGGGTGGGCCTGGTTAATACGCACGCGCACTTTAAAACTGTAATTTAATAATGAGTAATGTAACCTATGCTCGCAAGGCTTAGTCCAGTGACTCGGATTCTATATTGTATAAATTTTATGAATTGAAATATTCGCCAGCACTGTAAATTAGGAATGGTTTAATTTGTATTTTATCGTGTTCTTAAATTTTAGTATAGTATTTATTGTGATTAGCTTAGGGAAACATGCTTTTATGACAGTGTTGTCGAATAAAGTATTCAAACTTGAAACTTGTAACTTTAGTTCTCCAGTATTGGAAACTTTCATAGATACACATGCTTGAATCATTCCCCGTCGTCAAGATGGGAGTCCCCGGTATATATACCAAAAATAGCAATGCAAAGCCGATACAAACTAGAAACCAGGCCTAGGCCCATTCCAGTTTTGTAACATATCCACCACCTCTTTTTGTAAAAGAGACCAAATAAAATAAAAAACCAATCAGATGAGCCTGACCCTCTAGAACCCTCCTGAGAGAACCTCAGGCCTTCAGATTTTCGCAGCCATAGTGCCACAGGATAACCATAAGAAGAAGGTCAAGCTTTCCCAGGGGAGAAGGGTGGGTCGCATGTGAAACTATGAAAGTTTCAAATACTGGAGAAGGAAACTGCTACTTACCAGTATGAACAGTTCTTGGCATGTAGAGCTGCAGATTCTCACACTGTGCATTAGATCGCCACCTGGTGTTGGGCTCGGATGATTGCATGTTGTTGTCGTCTTGTAAGAAGTCTTTGTAGTCATGAGATAGGTGATTCCTCCCTGGGACGATCGCGTGCATGGGCATCGGCTCCATCCTTCGATTGTTTTTCGCGATGATGGGAAATGGAGTTTGTAGAAAAATAAAGGATGTCCATGCGGGTATAAATAATTAAGATAGAACTGGAACAGATACAGGCCCCGGGGAGGTGGGAGGGCGTGTAAGAATCTTCAGCTCTACATGCCAAGAACAGATGCATACTGGTAAGTAGCATTTTCCATTCGAGGCATGAGCTGCAGATCTTACACTGTGCATCGATTGTACAGCCGTGTCTTCCCCTAGTGGTGGTCACCTGTATCTGTTGCAGTAGTTTGAAAGAGGGTTTTGAGGACAGCTTGGCCTACTGCAACTTGCAGCTTAGCTTGCACATCAACACAATAGTGTTTAGTAAATGTGTGTGTTGTAGACCATGTTGCTGCCTTGCAGAGGTCTTCTAAGGGTATGTTCCCTAAGAAAGCCATGGAGGCTCCTAGTTTGCATGTGGAGTGCGCTCTAGGAGGAACTGTTAATGTGCGTTTTGCCTTGTGATAGCATATTTGTATACAATTAACAATCCACCTTGCGATTCCTGACTTAGAAATGGGGTTGCCTTTAGGTGGTGGAGAGAGCTACAAACAGTTGCTTTGTTTTACGAAAGGATTTGGTTCCATCAATGTAATAGAGAAGAGCTTTTTACATCTAGTGTGTGTAGAGCTCTTTCTGCTACAGAGCCTGGGTTTTGAAAAAACACTGGTAACTCTACTGAGATGTAAAGGAGTAATTACTTTAGGAAAGAATTTAAGATTAGTCCATAGAACCACCTTGTTACCGTGTAATTGTAAAAATGGTTCTTGTATAGTGAAAGCTTGAATCTCACTAACTCTTCTAAGAGAGGTAATAGCAATAAGGAAAGCTATTTTCCATGTGAGAAATTGCAGTTCACACTTATGTAAAGGTTCAAAAGGGGGGCCCCACGAGCCTTGTAAGCACAATGTTTAGGTTCCACACTGGAGATGGTGGTAACCTAGGAGGAATGATTCTCTTTAATCCTTACATAAAAGCTTGGTTGCAGGCACTCTAAATAACGACATATGTTGTCTGTTTTGTAGATATGCTGCAAGATTTAAAGGTATAGCTGAATATGCTAGATTACATCTTTGTAAATGAAAAAGGTAACAGATGATATTTTGGATGGAAGCATCCAGAGGATCAATTTGATTGTTAGTGCAGTAAATGGCAAATCTCTTCCATTTTGCAGCATAGCAAGCTCTAGTAGTAGGTGTTCTGGCTTCTTTAATGATATTCATACAGTCTGGTGGCAGGTTAAGGTAACCAAACTCTAAGACTTCAGGAGCCAGATCGTCAGATTCAGATGACTTGGATCTGGATGTCTAATGTCTACATGGTTCTGCGTTAGCATTGATCGTGTTAGAGACAGTCTTTGGTGTGGAACTAGCGAGTTCTAGCAGTGTGGTGTACCACGGTTGACGTGCCCATGTGGGAGCTACCAGGATCCGTTTGAGAGACAGTTGTCTCAGCTTGCGTACCATTAGTGGTATTAATGGGGCTGGCGGAAAAGCGTACGCAAATCTGCCTGACTCGTTGATCCATATCGCATTGCCCTTGGACAATGGGTGTGGAAACCTGGCGGCAAAGGTTGGGCATTTTGCGTTTTCGTGTGTGGCAAACAGGTCCATGTCTGGATAACCCCACTTGTGAAAGAATGGTTGAAGAACTTGCATATGTAGTTCCCATTCGTGAATCTGTTGTGTTTGTCGACTTAACAGATCGGCTATCTGATTGTGAACTCCTGGAAGGTGTTCTGCAAGCAGATCTATGTTTTGTGGAATGGCCCATCTCCAAATGTTTTGTGCGAGCTGGGACAGTTGCAGGGAGTGTGTGCCTCCTTGTTTCTCTATGTAGTACATGGCTGTCATGCTGTCCGTCCGTATTAGGACAGCTTTGTTTTGTATGTGTACTTGGAAGGACTTTAGTGCCAGGAAAATCGCCAGCAACTCTAGGTGATTGATGTGAAGCACCTTTTGTTGAGCAGTCCATCTTCCCTGAATTGTGTGGTGGAGCAGGTGTGCTCCCTATCCTGTCAGGGATGCGTCTGTTGTCAGTACTATTTGTGGAACAGGCTCGAGGAAAAGGCCGCCCTCTGGACAAGTTTTTGGTGTTCCACCACTGCGGAGAGCGATGTGTGCGGCTGTCCAGCAACACCAGGTCTGTCAGTTGTCGTTGTGCCTGATTCCACTGATGTGCTAGACATTCCTGCAATGGACGCATTTGCAGTCTTGCATATGGTACAATAAAAATGCAAGATGCCATCAGGCCTATTAGTTGCATGAACACTCTGGCTGGGAGAGTGTTGGTTTTGAAACCTTGTGATTAAAGCTTGAATGCTCTGTATCCTGGCTGGACTGGGATAAGCTAGAGCTGTTTTGGTGTTTATGGTAGCCCTTAGATATAGATGCACATGAGAGGGCTGTAGATGTGACTTGGTGTGGTTTATTGTAAACCCCAAGTTGAGCAGTGTCTGAATTGTGTGTTGAACACACTGGTTGAATGACTTGGCCTTTATGAGCCAATCATCTAAGTTTGGGAAGACATGGATCTGTTGTCTTCTGAGATGTGCTGCTACTACTGCTAAGCACTTTGTGAACACTCTTGGTGCTGTTGTTACCCGAATAGAAGGACTTTGAATTGATAGTGTTGTCCTTCTAGCACAAACCTGAGATACTTCCTTTGAGAACGATGTATGGGAATGTGAAAGCAGGAGTCTTTGAGGTCTAGTGTAGTGAGGAAATCGCCTTGTAGCAATAATGGGAGCACTTGTAAAGTGATCATGTGAAAATGATCCGAGTGTATATTCAGATTGAGAGGCCTCAAATTTAGAATTGGTCTTGGTGTTCCATCCTTTTTGGGTATTAGGAAGTAGAGTGAGTAGACCCAGTTGCAATGGAACTAGCTCTATTGCATCTTTTTGTAGCAATGAGAGAACCTCTTGTTGGAGCAGCGTTAGATTTTCTGTGAACATTGGACGCTGTCTGGGTGGTATATTTGGAGGGGTAGCTGTAAGTTCTAGGCTGTGGCCATACTGGATAATCTGTCTTACCCACTTGTCTGTTGTGATGGAATTCCAGACAGGTAGGAACTGTGTTAATCTCCCCCTTACAGGAGTGGTATGCTGTTGGGGGAGCTGAAGGAAGTCACTGTTTAGTGGTGGAAGAGGATCGATTGTTGTTGTTACCTCGACCTCTTCCCTTATTGTTATTACCTCTGTAGCCTCCTCTAAAGTATCCTTTATTAAAGGATGCTTGTGTATTAGTTTTAAAGGAAGCTGAATTGTCTGCTCCAGCTTGTTTGGAGCCTTCTCTGTAAAAGGAGCGACGAAAGGAGCCTCTTGCTTGGGTGGACTGCAAAGCTCCCATAGACTTGAGCTCCCATAGACTTGGCTGTATCAGTGTCTTTTTTCATTTTTTCCAGAGCTGTGTCTACTTCTGGACCAAACAACTGTTGTTGGTTGAATGGTTGATTTAAGATAGTAGCCTGTACCTCTTGCTTAAATCCTGAAATGCGTAGTCACGCGGGACGACCAAGGAGTACACTAGTGTTTATTGCCCTGGATGCAGTGTCTGCTACATCTAGTGCACATTTAATGGAAGCATTAGATATAAGCTTACCCTCTTGTATGAGGTCATCTGCTTGTGTCTTATGTTGATCAGGTAGATGTTGTAATAGCTTTTCTAGCTGATCATAATGAGCCCTGTCATATCTTGCGAGGAGGGCCTGTGTGTTAGCAATGCGCCATGCATTACTAGCTTGGGCAGCTATTCTTTTCCCTGAAGCATCTAGGATTTTTGATTCTTTATCAGGAGGTGGTGCCTTGCCTGAGGTTTGTGAATTTGGTCTTTTCCTAGCGTTTGAAACTACGAGGGAGTCTAACGGTAGCTGTCCTTTAATGTAAGCAGGATCCCCAGGAGCTACTCTGTACTTTATCTCTATCCTTGGGTTTAAGATTCTAGCCCGTACAGGATATTTAAACACTTCTGGTGCATGTTTAATGACTCCTTTAATCATTGGCAGTATTTGCACAGATTTTTGGGATTGTCTAGTAGGAAGTCCTCTTCTGCGCCTCATCTAAATGCATGGTTACATTGTGGTAGATGGCAGCCCTATTAATTAAGTGTCCAAACCCATTATTTTCTTCTGGAGGAGAAGGTTTAGATGGATATATATGTGGGTCAGGAATATCTGGTATATCCTGTGGGTTTGGATACTCCCAGTCTGGTAAACCTGTTGAGTAGGGAAAAGGGTCATCTGGGTCTTTTCCTCCCCCCATGCTATACTGATACTCATCTGGATGCTGAGGAGGTGTATGTTGTGGAGAATGAAGAGGAGAATTTTGAGGTGAAATGTTTACAGGGAGAGCAGGAGAGGGAGATACAGGAGAAGAAGGGTGCATAGGAGATGTGGCAGAGTCCTTCTTGACAGGCACTGGAGGTGTAGGTGCTGTATCTGACTTACTTTCTCTTCCTGTGTGGTGTGGTGGAAACATGTCCTGTTTCTGGGTCAATGTATATCCTCTTTTGCAGAGGATCAGGTCTGAAAAGCTCTTCTTAAGAAATTGCTTTTGGCGCCGATTTTTTCGGCTCCGGGCCTGGTTTCTGTTTGTCTTTAGCCTTAGGAGTTGTTGTATAGTCCTGTGGTGTAGTTTTCGGCACCAAAGGTATCGTTTTTGGAGTCGAGGCCTGGTTCGAGGGCTTGGAGGCATCTGAAACAGGTTTAGTGGGTTTCAGACCTGAAGATTTTGGGGTGGAAGCAGGTTTCATTGGTTTCGGTGCCGTACTGTCTTTAGGAGTCGACGGTTTCTAGGTCTTTTTCGTAACCGGGACTTCTTTCAGTGCCGATGGAGCTGGTCGTATCGGCACTTGCGGTTTGCTCGGTAAGGAGCTACCGGAAGGCTTTAATATTTTCTTCGGAGCTGGGCTCGATGGCGGGGCTTTCGAAGCAATGTCTCGGTCTCGACTGGGCCCTGAAGGCGGAGTTTTGACCTTAACTTTTGGTTTAGGTGGTTGGGGTGGGGTAGGGGCAGTCGTACTCACGCGTTGACCTGATGGTATGGAGTCATCGGAGTCGCCTGCCTCAGATACGATCTGGAGATCGGAATCTTCCTCGGGAACACATGGACCTTCGTCGAAGATATCCACCGGTTCCGGAGCTGATCTCTGCATGTCGCATCGACGGGCCCTCCGATCTCGAATGGTCTTGTTGGATCGAAAGGACGCACAAGCTGTGCAGCTCGACTTGTCGTGTTCAGGTGATAAACACAGGTTTCACACCTCGTGATGGTCGCTGTGTGGAAATTCTGCTCCACACTCGGGGCATCTTTTGAATGGTGTCCTTTCCATGAGGTGTAGGCCTCACCACGTGGGTAGGCCCGACGGCCCGCGTCAACGACCGGAATCGAAGTGATGAGATCGAGTCTATGTATATTGAAGTTAAAGTTTGTTTTTGGAAAGTTTTGCGCGCCAAAGTCTTTGAAAAGTCAGTTTTCGAACCGGAGCGGAAAAGTTGCATCCGAACCCAGGGGCGGAAAAAAACAATCTAAGGATGGAGCCAATGCCCATGCACACTATCGTCCAAGGGAGGAGTCCCCTATCTCGTGACTACAAAGACTTCTTCCAAGACGACAACAACATGCAATCATCTGAGCCCAACACCAGGTGGCGATCTAATGCACAATGTAAGATCTGCAGCTCATATGCCTCGACCCTAAAGTTACAGGCAACTTGTTTTCTTACTCCAGTATTGGAACCTTCATAGATTCACATGCTTGAATCAGAGTAGCTAGCAGTCATGAGCACATCTTTTGCTTTTCGTTATCTTAAAAATGAACACTACCAAACCAGATCATAGAAAGGGAAAGTAACACACCCCTCAGCAATTCATGCTTGACTAACACTTTCTTTGCTTTTTCTCTAAAATTGAATACTATAAGTCTAACACACCAGAATTAAAAAAGTAGCAGTAGTAGGGAAACAGTAATAACATCAAAGTCCATATGCAAGCAACATACCCAAGTATGCATACACAAATAGTCAAAAGCAAAATACTGTATAAAAGAATGTGCGGGGCGTGGCTAGCTGCCAACCAAGATGGCAGCAGTGTAGCGGAGCTCTGTGACCAACGAGCCCTCTCCACTACGATCCGTACACTGATCCGATTCATAACGGCAGCAAAATCAAGACATCGGACACTCCTCGAGCTCCGGTGCACAAGGAGCTTTCCAGTTCTCCTGTACGAAGCGCCCACACCGAGATACGCCGTGCTGACAACCCGAGCCTGATTGGGCGCCAAAGGCCGGGGACTCGCCTAGGAGGCTGCGCCGACAAGACTAATAGCCGGAGAAGGGGGCAGACACCGGGCTGCAGGAAGGTACGTCGGACGGCGTGATTGCTCGAGCCGTAGCCGGAGCAGCACAGGCGCGCACACCCGCACCAGCACACAGCCACGTAGCAGACTCTGGGGTGACTGTATCGCGGACCTGACCTGTGGCGGGAGACGCCCGAATTCGGGGCGGGAAGGCACGAGAGCGGCCGCCGGACAGCCCCGCACCCTGGGAGGTACACTCTACAGCCTGCCAGCACAATCGGCTATTACTGCACAGCGGAGGCCCAGAAGACATCGCCGGATTTGGGCTCAAGCGCACTGCACCACTGCAAAGACCACTGACACACTGCTATTTGCTATTTACAACCGCCGTACGCCGCCATCTTAGACAGGGCGCGCGGAGCACAGGCATATAGACAGCAGATACCTGGGGCTGTACCAACATCGGAGCCCATTGATTCGGCGAGGAAACAACATATTCGCTGCACATCCCTCCCTCCTGCTCAGCTGATTATATCCAGCGCTATCCTCAATGAGTGGCAGGGGAACCAGAGGACAGCAGGCCCCCAAACTAGACAAATTTGCGTACCACAAGGATCCGCCTGACAACGCAAGAGGAGACCCACAGCGCACGCCGCCCCAGAATATGGGAACGCAAAATGACACTGAGAAGATCACATTGCAAGATGTTATGGCGACGCTAAAGATGATGCAGTCGTTGATGGGTACTATATCGACTGATGTCTCCTTAATACGGGCAGACTTCGCGAAAATGTCGGAACGACTAGTAACAGTGGTGAAAACGACCACCGGGCTGGCAAAAGACACGTCGGAGCTTCAACGGAGAGTCCTGCGCCTGGAAGAGGACAACGCCACACTGAAATCCAAACTGGACGACCAGGAAGGACGCTCCAGGCGCAACAACGTGCGTCTGGTGGGTTTGCCGGAGACGGAAGGCGGCCCTGCCCTGGACCTCTACATTGAAGATTTAATCCAAAATCGACTCGAACTTTTTCTCGGTCGAACGAGCCCACCGTGTGCCCGGAGGGAAGGCCAAACTGGGGGCAGCACCCCGTCCCGTCCTGATAAGGATCTTCAACTTTAGAGATCGCGACGCCATTTTACAAGCAGCACGCACACGCCCACCGATTAGGATCGACAACACGGAAATTAACTTCTACCCGGACTACACGGCAGCGGTGGCTCAACAGCGGAGAGGCTTCACGGATGTCAAGAAGGAGCTTAGAGCACGTGAACTCAAATACTTATGCTTTTCCCGGCAAAACTACGCGTCGAATCAGAAGGGAAGACGTGGTTCTTTGAATCGCCACAGGAGGCCCAGGACTGGCTAGAGGGATGGCGGCCCGCCAAAGGACCCAGAAATCGTGGCCCGCACCGCGGGAACAGCAATGGAAGCCCACGGATAACCGAAGAGACAGAATAACCAGGAGGCGACGCAGGACAGATTGGTCGGGCTCCTCCCGCCGCTGGACAGGTGCTCCTATCCTCTTGAACTGGAACACCTGAGCTCACTCCCAGTTGGGGTGGCGAAGAAGCTGAAGGGCAACCAGTTGAAAGAACATTTATCCCCTGAAGCAGGTAGCCAGCCATGGTAAGATACTGATCGTGGTAACCTGGGCCCATGCAGGTAAGACTTTCTAACATGGACAGACACTGCATGGTATCATTGGAGTAGGGGCTCGACAATGGACACAGAAGTCTCACCCCCATGAACATTCCTATGAGTTGGGACTTTAAGCACTCTGCTCAGTTGGGGAGGTGGAGGGTTCTTTATCCACCGGGCAGGGAGGCAGGGAGGGGGGAAAAGGGTTTATAGATTCCAAAAGTAACTTGTTTTTTGTTCTTAGTTACTGGCTTTAACTATCACTCATGTACACATGCAACATGTATTCAGGCACTTCTGTATACACCACAACACATCACCTCGAACATGGCTCGCTCAGGAGAGACACTTGCTGCCTCGACATTGTACAGCACCCAACTGATGGAACGAACTCTGAAGGGCCAACAGTCAGCACCGGATGGTGAATGGCCTACCGCCCCACCACGAACACGGAAGTCAACTCCTCAATTACACCCGCACGGAACACACTATGATGGGAAGACAAACACCGGGACCTGATCCCCCAAGGAATAAACTGGTATCTCCACCACTGACGATCATTTCCTGGAAGGTGAATGGGTTAGGTCACAAAATTAAAAGAGGGCTCGTCCTACAATACCTTAAACGTAAATCGCCATCAATAGCCCTATTACAAGAAACACACCTGACAGGCATGGCGACTAAGGCGCTAAACCGATGGGGGTTTAAAATGATCACACATTCTGAGTTCTCCTCCGGATCCCGAGGGGTTGGTATCCTAATTAACAAGAGTGCTCCACTGATAATTAAAAAGACTTGGGCGGATGACCACGGACGCTTTACAGCAGTCACATGCCAGTGGGAGGGACGAAACTTTAATATACTATCAGTATACATTCCCCCTACACTTCACCAGAGTGCCTTCCATGACTTGGGGAAATTTCTACTCGAGCTCCCGGAGGGGGACCTGATCATGGGAGGGGACTTTAACGCAGTACTCGACACGGCGATAGACCGCCAGCCCCCGCGTCCCCCGACGAAACCCAATCAAATTTTTAGAGACTTTCAGGAAGCGATAGGACTGGTAGACATGTGGCGATTAAAACACCCCAATGACCGACATTACACCTTTCACTCAGGAGCCCATAACTGCCTCTCCCGAATAGACCACATACTAACACTAGCGACACCGCCAGAACAAATTACGGCAATAGAACATTTACCGAGAGGTATATCGGACCACTCGCCAGTTCTACTCACTTACACTGCACACCCCACGAGGCGGCAGAGAATATACCCGATTTACCCGGGCTATTTAAAACACCACAAAATTTTTAAGGCTTTAGACACTGCAGCCACACACTACTTTGAGGAAAACCTATCATCAGTCGACTCTCCCTCGATCCTCTGGGAGGCATTTAAGACGGTCATTAGGGGGCAGGCCATCTCCACCATTACTAGACACAAGAAAGACCAACGGGAGACAATAGAAGCGCTAGAAGCCGCAGTCTTGACAGCAGAAATAACACATGCAGCAGACCCAACGGATGATACGGCACACACACTCACTATGGCATCGAGCGAATACAGAACCTATGCGGAGGAAATGGCCAGGGCTAGACACACAGACACATTACACAGGATCTACGAACTGGGGGACAAAACCGGGAAAATGCTGGCGTGGCTTGAAAGGAGGGAAAGGGCAGATAGGTGGATAGCCCAGTTAACCCTACCTGATGGTACGCATACTTCCTCCCCCCAACAAATAGTGGAGGAACTAGCCTCTCACTACGAGAACATATACACTACACGGAGTAATGTGGCAGAAGAAGAGTGCGCAAACTTCCTACACAACGTACCACTCACCGCTATTTCACAAGATGAAGCACAGGACTTAGAACGAGACCTCACAGCGGAGGAATTGGGAAAGGCATTGGCAGCATTGCACACGGGCAAAGCAATGGGACCGAACGGTCTCCCGGTGGAATTATATAAAGCTATGGCACGACAGCTCATCCCTAATATGCTTTCCATGTATAACGACTGCTTATCGCAAGATACGTTATCGGCCGATCAAAGACTGGCCACCATAGTCGCAATTCACAAGCCTGGCAAACCACCCGACCGGACGTCCTCATATCGTCCGATCTCCCTAATGAACGCGGATGCGAAAATATTAGCTAAACTGCTAGCACTGCGACTACAACCGTACCTCACAACTTTAATACACCCGGATCAGTCGGGGTTTTATGCCCGGGCGAAACACATCGCTTAATCTGAGACGACTGAATGGGGTACTCCACCGCATCCCTGACCTCCAAGAGGAGGCAGCCATCCTCTCCCTGGATGCAACCATGGCGTTCGACCTTGTAGAGTGGCCATTCCTTTTTGCAGTGCTCAGGAAGATGGGCTTTGGCCCCAAATTTTGTGGCTGGATCAAACTGCTTTACACGGCGCCCCTTGCACAAGTGGTGGCCAACGGCCATACGTCCCGTATGTTTTCGTTAGGCCGCGGTACAAGACAGGGGTGCCCCCTGTCCCCCCTTTTGTTCGCCCTCATTTTAGAACCGCTGGCGGTGATAATAAGAACACACCCTGTGGTCCGAGGTATCACCTGGGAAACGGGAGAAGAAGATCGTATATCCCTGTACGCCGATGACGTACTAATATACCTTACGTCCCCGGCAACGTCAATAGCAGCCCTGTTAGATATCCTCCAGAGCTACGGGGCAGTCTCCGGTTATACCATAAACTGGACGAAATCCCTCTTATATATACTACACGGTCCACTGCCCATGCTCCCCCCTGACTGTCCACTACAAATAGTGTCCAGGGGTTTTAAATATCTTGGAATCTATGTAACTCCACAGGCATCCGTCTTCATGGAAGAGAACCTGCAGAAGCCTCTGCAGAAGCTCAAATCGGATGTAGTGCACTGGCGATCCCTCCCGTTGACACTCCTAGGGAAAGCAGCACTCTTTAAAATGCTCTCACTTCCACGGTTCCTTTACGCACTACAAAACACCCCATTCCAAGTCCCGCTTACTTACTTCAAGGCAATAGATGCAGAAATATCTACATTGCTGTGGGATGGGAAACCGGCTCGAATAGCAAACTCTAAATTAATCCGTAGCTGGTATGACGGGGGGATTGCGCTACCGAGCATCAAATTTTATTACTGGGCTGCACAACTAACGGTAGTTAACCAATGGCTGCACGCCCCACACAATGATCCAGCTTATAGTTTAGATAGGACGTTACTCCCCACAGACCGACTGATGAAGGCCCTCTACACTAATAAAAGGCGTCATACGCTTACTGGCCCTACTGCTCACACAGTGCAAATCTGGCACACAGCTCAGAGAGCCTTAGGCTGGGAGGGAGTGCTCACGCTGGCCACCCCACTCTGGGACACACGCCGCCTTGGTACCCTAGCTAACACTAAAGGATTCAGACAGTGGGACCTCATAGGTATCTCAAAGATAGGAGACTTGTGGAGTAGAGGCGACATCATCACTTTCGAATCCCTGCAAGAAAAATACGGAATGGCAGACACCGAACGTTATAGATACACACAAATCAGACACGCCCTGACAGATGCCACTCCAACGGGAACGACCCTGGTTGATTCCTCCCCACTAGAGGATAGGCTTCTCACGGACCATCTTGAGAAAAAAGCAATCTCACTAACATACCGCAAGTTGATAAACAATCTTCCAGACCCCACAGTGGTCCTACGTAGTAAGTGGGAAGTGGAATTAGGAGACATAGGAGACGAGGATTGGCTATACGCACTTGCTTCAGCAAGGGACGCGTCCATTCCGTCTAGGCTAAAACTTATACAACTGAAAATACTGCACCGAATATATTATTCTCGCACCCTACTACACAAACTGGGTCACATCCCGGAGTCTGGGTGCCTGAGGGGCTGTGGACTCCCAGGCACATACTTCCATATACTCTGGGACTGCCCCAGGATACATACATACTGGACTGGGGTGCTGTCGGAAATGTCCAACGCAAGCGGGGTGGACATACAACCTGATCCACGATGCTGTATGCTAAACATATGGCCACCCACAGATCTCAACCGGGGGCAACAGACCTGGGCAACACTAGGCATGACTCTAGCAAAGCGAAACATAGCTAGAAAATGGGGATCCGGAAATGTTCCCTCAAGGGCGCACTGGGGTGATGATATGGACGCGGCGATGGTGGCAGAAAAGGCGGTGTTTCTACACAGAGGATGCCCCAAAAAATGGTCCACTATATGGGGCAAATGGAATGAATACAGGGGTGACATTTGCGAAGCACCACAGGAGGTACCTGAACCGACATTAAGTCCATAAGGGGAGAGCAAGGACATACCACGCAGAGCACAGACATAAGTGCCCTACTGGGGTAGGCAAGGTCACCAGAATGATCATCAACATACACTGTTCTGTTGTAGGGACGGGTCTCACGAGGTCTTCCGCACACGCACCACATGAGCTCTACCAAGGGGGGGGACATGTCAAGGGGCGGATTATATATCATGAATATATTGAAGATGTTTTGACGGCCAACGTTCGTTGATTACCAAATGTACTATATATTGTAAACAATGAAGATGCCACGATATGCAGTCTGTATGTACGATAACAAATTTATATGTACTGTTACACTGAAAAGCCAATAAAAACTGTTTAAATAAAAAAAAAAAGAATGTGCGAAGAACTTATGAAGGAAAAGGAAGGAGGGATGAGAGGGAAAGCTCACCGCTTACTGAAACAGGTTCGTCAGGACTGCTTGGCCCACTGCGGTACAAAAGGTGGTGGTAATGGACGGAGCATCTGAACCAATCAAACACTCACACCCAGTCAAAAGATCTGGGTTTAATCCATCACCGTTCTTTAGCCCACTCTGCCACCCCAGTTCAGACATGGCTATATGCATCACCACCCCCTTTTGTACCGTGCTTGGCCCACTGCAGCATCGCTACTAGTCGAAGCATCCAAGCAGTAATGTCTTGTGAAGGTATGGATACTCTTCCAGGCCGCTGCCCTGCATATCTCCCAGATAGATACCCCCGCAAAGAGGGCCGTAGAGAAAGATTGCCCTCGTGGAGTGAGCCAGACCTTCCCCTGTAGGGGCTTTTCAGCTAACTGATGACAATATTGGATAGAGATGGAAATCCAATGTGCAATCCCCCGTTTGGAAAGGGGAAATCCTTTTCGAGGTGCGATGTGAGCCACAAAGAGCGGAGGTGACTTTCTGAAATCTTTAGTTCTTTGGAGATAGAATTTCAGGCAACGGTGAATGTCAAGTGAATGAAGTGATCTCTCAGCCGGAGACTTAGGTTGAAGGAAAAAAGTCTTTGAGACCACAGGTTAATTCAAGAGAAAATCTGAAGGCACCTTCGGGATGAACTTAGGATTGGTACGTAGTACTACTGTCTCATTCTTAAACTGAAGAAAAGGCTCCTGGATCGTGAGAGCATGCAACTCACTTACCCTTCTAGCTGTCGAAGAAAGACGGGGGGGCCACCTTCCAGGATAGAAATTTTAGGTCTGCTTTATGTATAGGATCAAAGGGATTTTTGATGAGTTCATGTCTAAATGACGTTGCTCTAAGCCATCCCTGGCGGCAAAGAACTGCTGCTCCAGCCAGTGAACAAAACACGGTGGTTGCAATATCCAATGCACCCTAATAACCTCAAAGGAAGCCCTCTCCCCTTCCTGCAGTATCTTTTTTGCTTCGGCCTTGCTGTAGTCAGGCAGTTGGGTCTAGGTATGGAGAGAGGTTGCACCACATCTGGCAGTCGTAGCGCCCTAAAATAGCTAAAGTGTTAGCCGCCTTGACGAGGAGGCTTGACATAGATTAAAACCATTTGCCAGCATTGTCCAAGCGTCTGCCTTCTTTATCCGGAGGCGTCATTAGAGGAGCTGCCAGATTCTGACTTACTCTGCGCTGCCGGAGATATAACTGAGTCCGGTTTTGGTTGACTCACCAGGCAAGCTGGGCTATCCTCCGGGCCTTTATATTTTTTCTCCAAACGAGGAAGCACAAGGACCACCATGGCCAGGGTCTTCATGACTTTCAGCCCCTCTTCCCATACATGGCTGACAATGGGAATTGTTCTCAAAGATTATTTAAAGGGCTCCTTAAAGTTGTACAAGAAGCACTCCGACTGCACCGAAGGCATAGGCAGATCGAACCTTTTGGACACCCTTTTTAACAGATTGTGGAAGCCAACAATGTCTCCAGGTGGAGAGTCTACTGGAACCGGTGAAGGAGACACAGGAGTAGGGATAATATATTCATCCCATTCCCTGTGTGGGTCGGGAGGTCTGTGTACCTGGTCATCATCTGAGGTATCATCCTGGATAAGAGGAGCAGCCGGTGGAGGATCCACTATCAATTGCAGTGGCGGCGGTGGAAACAGAGGAGTGGGCGGCCCTGCCGGTTGACCAACGGGAACTGAAACAGGTTTCCTGAGCCGAAGATGGTGTTGGAAATCTCCTCTCCTCTACCTACTTCTTTGGCCCCAACCCTCCCGGCCCGTCCCACCTTTAACCTATCTACAGCGAGAAACCCAGCGAGTCCAGCAGCCAGCAACCCCCAGAGCCCTGAGGACCTGCGTTACACATCTGACGATTCAGTCTCTCTTGGTAGTAAAAAACAACAGGAGTGTGACCCATAGACCGGATTGAGTTCTGGATAAGTATACGTTTTTAAACAACAATGCCTCAATCTGATTTAATGGAAAGACAGATACACAGGTATGTACGAGACATTACAAGGTAGCAAAGAAAGGAAAGACTCGCTGTATTTTTTTTAAAAGTGCTCATGGCATCATGTATTAAAAATAATTGTTCACAGGTCATACAGGACAGTTATAACAGCACTGTTGGCATGAAATGCGAAGGCAACCCAAGGGGGCTTTGTGCACGTGGTGCTCGTGAATCAAAGAGTGACGGCGCGAGTGACACGTGGAAACACAGCGAGGGATGCAAAGTGACAAGGTGAAAAATAAATATATCCAAAACAATGGTTCCTCTTGGTAAACAAACCAGATGCCAAAAGACACCCCTGAAACCAAAGCCCCCTGGTCTTGGGAGGCCAAACTGACTGTGTCCAGGTATTCCCCAAGAACTCAACTTAACTTACCTCTCCAGCCGGTGGTCACCTTCTGGAAGACTTCTTGCCGGAGCCTGCAGCAACTTTGTTGAACCAAGGGTCTCTATTGGAAATCACAAGACTCCGACGTCTTTTTGGCACCCTGCACCCGGCCGCATCTGGGCCAAAGTTGGTGCAGCTCCAGGACTGTTTCTTGGCCCCTGCAGTGCTGACCTTAACCCCAGGAGCATTGCTTCCACACCAGAGTGGCCTGCTCGTGAGCAGTCCATGACCATAGGCCCCATTGGCTAACATTGGGCCCCTGCACTCTACACTTGTCTGCCCCAGTGCCACTGGTGGTGCAATACAAGACTTAAGCCTGAAACCACATCACTCTTCAGCTGTCTGAACACTTGGACTTCGCTTGGAATCAAGACTGCATCTCGGAAGACTCCTGCTGCTCCTGGTTTTGCTATTCTGCACGTTTCCTTCGTCTGTGTCTGTGCTTCATCCAGGATCTTCAACAGACCTCTGAGCATCAAGGACACCCAAAGTTCTCACTTGGAGTAAAGGTGTCAATCCACAGCATCTGCAGGCGCTGCAACGAAGCTGACAGGTCGCTGCTCCCGATGTCCCACGGACTTCGAAAAGGCTCAGGAAAACAGGTGGTGGTTCTGCAACACCCTCGAGGCCGGACACAGTCCTCTCTGCAATTTTGAGGCCAGTATCCCTCGTCCGAACCGCTGGGACTAAACCCCTGTGCACCTTTGCCAAGGCTTGTTGGCTCTGCACTCCAGAGATCTTGAGGCTACAAGAAACTCCAGCCCCCAGTATCTCTTCCGGCCAAGATCCTTTGCACCATGGGCCTCCTTTTCTGATCTGCTCAAGGTCCTCTTGCGACTCCTATGCCTTTGGCTGGTGAGTCCTCCTGAGGGTCTTCTCTTGATTCAATGGGGCTCCCCTGCTTGCCTGGGGCCTGCTCTCACTCTCCTGCACTTGGTGAGTCCCTTGGACCTTTCTGGTCCCAACGTTGCTCCATCATCCTTTTCCACATCTGTTGCTGCTGCCAAGCCTTGTTGGTTCTCCTGCCGGATACCAATCCCCTGGTCCTCGACTTCCGACGTGGGACAGCTCCTGGTCATCCTCAGCATCGCCTGTTCCTCACAGCTGCAGTGACAAGGTCACAGTCATCACTGCTGCAGCTTTCGCCATTGGTGTTCATTGCTCTTCCGTGCCTCCTGGTCACCTAGAGTGGCATAGACTCTGTCCTCTCTGCTTGCAGGTTCTTTTCTTTATGAATCCACCCTTGGATTCCACCGGACTCTTGCACAGTGTTCGCCAGCAGCATCTATTCTGATGTCCTCTATTATGGTCTACGGCAGTTGCAGAAGTCCCTTCGCACCTGGCTTCACTAGTGTATGTATTCTGGTTCCTGGGGTATCCCTAGGTGGGGTGACTCTCTAACCTTCTGTCTACATCAGTGTTTCTTCAGGGTCCACTGGGAAAGGTCCTTCTTCAAAACTGCAACCGCGACTTTCCTGGAGACTTTTATTGAGTACACAGCTGTGTTTCTACTCTGAACACAACCTCCGTGGAGTTCCTGGGTAGTTACATTGGGTGGTTCCTTGTGTCCCCAGCTCTTCTGAGTGTCCTGGTCCAATTCCTGACATTGGTCACAGTTTGCATTCCACTTTTAGTATATGATTTGACCTTCCCCTGGAGACCACGTTATGTTGCGCTTACTTGCCAGTTTACAATTGAAGTATTGTGTGTATTTGGGTTGATATCTCTGGGTAGGAGTTATACCAATGTGTTAGTGAGTTGTATAATAAATAGGGAAAATGCTACTTACACAGTATGCATCTATTCTTGGCATTTGAGCTGTAGAGTCATATGCTGTGCATAGATTGCCATCTAGTTTTGGGTCCGGATGTTTGCACTGTTTTTATTCGAAGAAGTCTTTCCAGTCACGAGTTAGGTGACTCCTCCTTTCGGTAATAGTGCGCATCGACTCCATTGTTTTCCTGCAGAGGCTGATAGTGGAGTTAGTAAGTTTAGTAAAAGGAGATGTCCATGAATGCATGTATCTAAGTAAGATGTTACTGCAACAGGTATAGGTATCCGGGGAGGCGGGTGGGCGCATAGGACTACAGCTCTATATACCAAAAACAGATGCATACTGGGTAAGTAGCATTTTCTGTTGGAGGCATATGAGCTGTAGATCATATGCTGTGCATAGTCTATATAGCAGTTTTCTCCCAAAGCAGTGGCTAACCTGTATCTGTTGCAGAGGCCTGAAATATTGTAAGTAAAACTGCCTGGCCCACTCTAGCTTGTTGTTTTGCTAACAGATCTACACAATAGTGTTTTGTGAATGTGTGAGGTGTAGATCATGTTGCAGCTTTGCATGTGTCATCTATGAGTATATTTCCTAAGAATGCCATAGAAGCACCCAGTTTGCGTGTAGTGTGCGCTCTAGGGAAAACAGTTACTGTTCGTTTTGCTTTTGCATAGCATATTTGAATGCACTTGACTATCCACCTTGCAATGCCCGATTTTGATATGGGATTGCCTTTATGTGGAGGAGCACAAGTGACAAAGTTTATTTGTGGTATGGAATGATTTGGTCCTTTCTATGGAATAAAGCAATGCTCTCTTCACATCCAATGTGTGTAGAGCACGTTCGGCCACTGAATATGGTTAAGGGAAGAACACAGGTAACTCAACAGACTGACTGATATGAAAAGTCGAAATGACTTTAAGAGGGAATTTAGGATAAGTCCGAAGAACCACTTTATTTTGGTGCATTTGTAAAAAAAGGTTCTTCGATAGTTAATGCCTCATCTGAGTGATTTGATACCAACGAGGACAGCGACTATCCATGTGAGAAATTGCAGTTCACATTTGTGCAATGGCTCAAAGGGTGGACCCATTAGTCTTGTGAGAACAATGTTGAGATTCCACACTGGAGCAGGTTGACATCTCGGGGGAATGAATCTTGAGTCCCACCAAAAAGGCTTTGATAACCGGCACTCTGAAAAGAGATAGATGTCTATTCTGAAGGTATGCAGCTATTGCAGCCAGATGTAAGAGTATGTACGTGTACGCTAAATTGGAGCATTGTAGATGTAACAAATAACAATGTTTTGTGCAGAAGCGTCAAGCGGGTTGATGTGGTTGTTATTACAGTATATCACAAACTGCTTCCACTTTGCTGCACAGCAGTCTCTTGTGGTAGGACGCCTAGCCTCTTTGATAATATTCATGCAGTCTGGCAGTAGATTAAGATAGTCAAACTCTAGGACTTCAGGAGCCAGATCGCCAGATTGAGTTGACTGGGATCTGGATGTCTTATGTCACCACGGCTCTGTGCGAGAAGTATGGGTGTAGATGTGGTTTCTGGTGAGGAACTATTGAGAGGTCCAATAGGGTTGTGAACCAAGGTTGACGTGCCCTTGTGGGAGCAACTAGGATAGTGTCAGTGACGCTTGTTTGAGTTTCTGAAACACTAATGGAATGAGTGGGAGAGGCGGAAAAGTGTAAGCAAATATCCCTGAACAATTCTTCCATAGTGCATTGCCTTTGGACAATAGGTGTGGATACCTGGATGCGAAGTTTGGGCATTTTGAGTTTTGGTATGTGGCGAACAGGTCTATGTGAGGGACTCCCCAACGTTGAAAGGAGGACAGGAGGTTGGAGTTCCCATTCGTGTATTTGCTGCCTCTGTTTGCTGAGGAGATCTGCAATCTGGTTGTTGACTCCTGGGAGGTGTTCTGCTAGGAGATCAGGTTTGTGCTGAGTGGCTCACCTCCAGATGTCTTGGGCTAAGTGGGACAGTTGGAGAGTGTGTGCCGTGCCCCCCTCCGTATCTGTATGTAATACATGGCGGTCACGTTGTCAGTACAAATTAGGACAGCTTTGGCTAACCCTCACAACACGGTGAGGTGGGTGTGATTCGGGGCCCTGGATGTTAATTTGAGCGCTGGATTCACAGAGGAGTGGGTCGGGAAATAGATCAAGCGCTGACAGGAGTGGTGACCGGGACCCCCTTCCACAACAGCATCGCAACGCTTCACCTCACAGGAAATAAAACACGCAAACCTTGCCTTTCACGACTCGCTTCTCCAAAGCAGCGCAATGAGCAGGGCGTGGGACTAACCAGGGTAGACTGGGCAAATTTGCTTTTACAAAGTCGCAAGGGGATGCCCCTGATAAAAGAGGCCCCTTCGACAACGGGGGCGACTGGTGGCGCCTCGCAGGAAGTTACCTTGCAAGACATTATGACCACCCTCAACAAAATGGACTCTAGAATTGAGACGCTGGCAATTTATCTGGCACTGATCCGAGCTGACTTTAACAAAATGTCCACCAAAGTCTCCGCAGTTGAAACCTCGATGGCCACCCTGACCTCTGATACCTCCACTCTCAAACAACAGGTGTGAGAGCTGGAGGGAGACAAGCTCCTGATGGCCCGCCTCGAGGACCAGGAAGGGCGGTCGAGACAGAATAACATCCGCCTTATAGGTGTGCCGGAAATGACAGGGGGCCAGCCCCTTGATCTTTTTGTGGAGGATCTGGTGACTACCCAGTTGCAGTTGAAGGGGTTGTCCAAATTTTTCTCAGTGAAGCGCGCCCACCGGGTCCCAGGCGGCAGACCTAAGCCAGGGGCCCCGCCACGTCCGATCCTGGCACGCATTTTCAACTTCAGGGATCGTGATGCTGTCCTGTAGGCAGCGCGCCAGGACCCTCTAATTCGCATTGATAACGCTGCAATTACGATTTTTCCTGATTACACGGCGGCGGTCACGAAGCAGCGCAGAGGGTTCTTTGAGGTGGAAAAGGCGCTCCGAGACCAAGAACTGAAGTACTCTATGTTGTACCCAGCAAAATTGAGAGTGGAATCGGAGAAGACATGGTTCTTCTCCACGCCTGAGGAGGCACAGGAATGGCTGGACGGATGGGGCAAGGCGGGGAGATCGGGCCGCGGTGGCCGTCGAGACCCACGCCAGGACGAACATCAGGGTGCGATGGAGCAGGAGTGAATAATCCTTACCTGGCGATGTTGGACGATTTAGCCTGGACTATGGCGACGGCCAAAAAAAGCTGCCAGACTATCACCTCCTGGGAGCGGTATGAGATGTGGTGCGGGGTCCTCCATAGCGGTGAAACGGAACGCTGTTGGGGTCCTATATTTGCAACTCACAGGTACTTTGTGTGGTGGGAGGAGAAACTGACCTGATGTGAGGATACTGAGAAGTTTACTACATGACTTCTCCACATTTCTACTCATTATAGACCCTAATGGGGGGTGTTGGATTGCTAAAGTTTCTGTTGATCGGCCTGGGGTGAAGCAGGGGCACATTTCTCTTCCCCCTCGCACGTTGAAGTTCTGGGATGGGTATTAAGCGCTCTGCTAGGTTGGGGAGGCAGGTCGTTTTTGCACCGTCGAGCAGGGAGGCAGGGTGGGGGGTGGACAGGGTAAAGGGTTTTTTTGTAGTGTTTTTGTGTTCAGGACAAGGTATATTGAGGTATGGGCAGATCGTGACTTTACGGACATGCGAAATAGGGGTCTCAAAGCACTGGTATTACCCTCATGGCGGTAGAATCTGCAGTGATTGACACGGGGGAGATTAATGGGGACCCTCCAAAGTCCTTGGTGTCCCCTCCGACGCTGGTTACATGGAATTTACGTGGCCTGGGGGATAAAATTAAAAGAGGTTTAGTGCTGCAATACCTGCGGCGTAAGGCACCAGCGGTTGCAATGCTGCAGGAAACGCACCTGGTGGGTGCAGCATGTAAGGCGATGGACCGCTGGGGCTATAAACTGGCAATGCATTCGGAGTTCACCTCAGGCTCACGAGGGGTAGGAATTCTGATACGCAAGCAATTTCCATTAGTTATACATAAATCCTGGAAAGATGATCAGGGGCGCTTTGCAGCGATAACTTGCCAGTGGGAAGGAAAGCGATTCAATATTGTGTCGGTGTATATTCCCCCGGCCCTACAGGCTCTGGCCTTCCCGGCGCTCAGTGCATTTCTGTTGTGGTTGCCAGAGGGCGAATTGATTCTGGGTGGCGACTTTAATTCAGTCATTGATGGTACTAGGGACCGCTACCCAGGCAGGGCGAACGGAGGAGGAGGGTCTCAGCTGAGCGGGTTCTTAGATGCAATGGGTCCCTCTGACGCATGGATATACAGGAACCTGTCAGGATTCCCCTCCTCCTGACCTTCGGGGTTCCGGGGACAACCCACCCTCGATAAACCCCTCTGCTTGTTTTCAGCTGCCGGAGAAGGAGACTGATGTTCTTGAGGTCCCGGGCATCTGGCCCTTTAACACAGAGGACAGCTCACAGCGTAACCCCGCCCCCAACAGCAGCTCCCGGGGTGATTCGTCGGCGTATAAGGGGTGGGACTTCAACCAGGAAGGAGAGACCATCGAGCCGGACGTCTGGGAAGCGAAGACGGGAGACGGAGCCGGAAGACCTGAGAACCGGACAAGCCGTGCAGGAGCAGAGCCAGAAGCCGCGTCGAGGGTTCCAGAGCCGGGAGGCCTACATCACGCTGCACCCAGCCATGAACACCGGAGTTCGTGGCTAGGACAGGTGCGTGCCAGATTCCGTGGGTCGGGATCCAGGGCGGGAAGTGCCTCCCCGAGTGGCCTTTAAGAAACGCGTGTCAACCCCGATCCGCTGGTGCTGGTTTCCTTCCTGATTTCATGGCCCGTTATTGATGGTGCTCCTACACCCCCTTTCCTAAACCTGAGGATTATAGCCTGCAATTAAGGCTGTTCTTTCTTTTGTGTTTTCCCTATATGAAACCCCTCCGGAGAATCCGTGACAGCAGCAACGCGACCCCGAAGTGAAGCGGAGAGCCGATTCCCCCCTACCCGACTCCAGCGAGAGTGACATTACGTTTTGTTATACCTCTTTGTACATATTAATAAACCACATATACCCTATCTTGCCTTGGCGTCATCTTGCCCCGCTACAGAACCCGAATGTGAGGAGTTACACCTTTCAGTCCGGGGTCCACAATAGCCTCTCCCGAATTGATTATTTGTTCCATACAGCTGGTGGATTGGCCCATTGACAGGAGGTACAGATTCATGGGCGTGGGATCTCTGACTATTCCCCGGTCTCAATGGCCTACACAATGCACACCAAGGCGAGGAGACATGTCTTCCCCATCTTCCTGGGCTATTTCCAGGTCCCCAAGATGCGTAAAGATATTGTCACAGTTACGAAACAATACTTTGCAGAAAATGTGTCATCAGTGACGTCCCCCTGTGTACTATGGGAAGCATTTAAAAGAGTGGTTAGAGGGCAGGCCATAGCCTCAATAACAGGGTATAAACGACAATCTAGGAGTGAAATGGAGACGGTAGTGTTGGCTGAGGCACAAGTCCGACATGAGGAAGGTCCCACGTCACAAACACAAAATCTACGCATAGCACAGAGCACAATTAACGAATACCAGCGCAACCAGGTTCAAATGCGGTTACAGAACACACGTCATACTATATATGAGGTTGGGGATAAAGCAGGCAAACTCTTGGCGTGGTTGGATAAGAAAGAACGGGCTCAAAACACGATAGCACAGCTGCACACTCACACAGGAGAGGTAGTGACCACCCCAGAACGTATAGTAGAGGTATTGGCGGACCACTTCACACTGGTGTACACCCCGGCATCTAGTATGACGATAGAAGAAGCACAAACATATATCAAAGATATAAAGATGCCTACCCTATCTGAGGAGGCGACTTTAACACTGGAAGCTGACATCACGCTTGACGAACTGCAGGCGGCTGTACAGGCCCTGCAGCCAGGGAAAGCGGTAGGGCCCAATGGTATCCCAATAGAACTCTACAAAAGCACATCTGACCTGACGGCCCCACATCTCCTACAAATGTATACGACTAGCCTGGAGGAGGGGGAGTTGCCCCGGGATCAGCGGTTAGCCACTATTATTGCAATACCAAAACCTGGCAAACCCCCGAATGAGTGCGCATCCTACCGTCCAATATCCCTAATAAATGCCTGTTGGACCTGGGATCTCCAAGTCACATAGGGTAGCTTGACACAAAGTAGAAAGACCTAACTCCAAGGTACATGTGTTAAGGTTGCGTCTCACCCACTCAATAACTCAGTGCCCATCCATCCAAAAATGACACTACACCTTAGTTTTTATAAAAGTAGAAAAGCTTTATCTTTCCTTAAGTTTAGTCCCGCTGTTGCACGTCTTCCTATGACTCAGCCTTCAGGCTACTTTCCAGTTACACTTATTTTTGGGGACACATAAGAAACTGGGGTACAAGATTCAAAAACAATTCTCCCCTTGTGCGCAGATTATGATGTTGGGAATCAGGAATATTCTTCAAACAGAAAGGATTTCATCAGCTGTTTTTTTTTTTTTAAAGGATACTGTAAACTCTGGATTACCTCAACTGACAGTTCCGCTCTAGTTACATTAATTCTTTCTCCCTCCTCCAGCAGATTTCAGCAACTCATCGTTACTTAATTCAAGAGATATTATACAACAAAGCCAGAGTCTTCTATACAGACATTACTGGAGCTATTTAACCTGGCACAATGTAAAGCAGAGTCTGTTGACTATAAAAGAAGAGAAAACGGGTTGTTCTTCTTAGGACCAAGGAATGAAGCAAATCCTTCAACCTGCTTCACTAGGCTATGTCAGATTACTGTCATGGAGAATTCACAGGGGTCTCTCCCCTCCTTACTCTGTAAAGGAAAAGTTACGCAAAATTCTCCACTGGATTCCAAGGACTTTCTCCTGCCTCAATACTCTGGGCTTCCAGTCCGTGATTAGGAGAAATGGGGGGAAAACTCTCTTTTCTGGAACCTTTTTTTAGGTGAAAGACCCGAGACCCCCAACAGCTCCCAATTCACTCCTTACTTGTTATTCAATGTAATGAAGTCTGTCCATTAACACTGCACCAGCCCCGAGGTTCAGCTCTCCTCAACAGGCTCCTTCTCCCTCGGCAGCGCCTCCCTCGAGAGCCAGGCCGTAAATCACCCCAAGCCATCTCTGAGGGGAGGTCGCACTGAGACTGCTCCGAGGCCTGCTCCTTCCGTATTCCACCTCAGGCCGCCTTAATCGTCTTGTTCGTGTTCGGCGTTCCGGCGCAGGCACGGAAGTGTAGCGGCCCCGAGCAGAGGCTGCTCCATACAGCCCACACACGTAGTGGCCTTCCTTTGAGCCTGCGCGAAACTAGGCCCCTCCTGACAGGGTCTTCGCCCCCCCCCCCCCTCAGGGAGAGTGAGCTCTGTTCGGAGAATGCGCAGAATCGCGCTGCCTCAGGCCCGGTTGGCCACCGGTTCCACCCGGCCTCACCACTGCAGCTCCAATTGTCCCTAGCCTGGCCCGTCAGCAATGGGCCACAGGGCGAGCGGAATCACCCCACCAGAGCCCCGACTCTCCTCACCGCGGACTCCCAAGGTGGAGGATGTAACCCCTGGCTGCGCCTCTCGACAAAGGTGAGGAGTCAGGAACTAAGCGCAGGCAGCAGTTGGGCACAACGGCCAGAGGAGGAGGTACGAGATTAATGTCCTCGCTCCGGGGTCCCAGTCCTCCAACTTCCTCACGGGTCTAACTAGCCCTCAATACTGGACAGGGGGGGGGGGGGGCTGTTTCTCACATCCCTCCACTCATCAAAAGTCTCCTGTGCCTCCCCTCAAGGTAGGGTCAATTCCTACTCCCTACTGGAGGCAACTTTCTGTCCAGGGTCAACAGGTCAGTAACTAACTAGGTCAGGTCTACAGGAATGGGGGTGGTGATCCCAGTAGAGAGGCAACCTTTGAAAAGAAGTCCACCCTCTGAAGGCCCTACCCCTTCCAGACCCACAGCCGTTACTCCAGCTGTCCCTCACTAAAAGACAAAATGGTCGCCTTACAGTTGACCTATTTATACCCCTAGTTCCATGGGTCCAGAACAGGTCAGAAGGTTCTGGAAGGTTCCTATTCTACCCAAAGGGCCCAGTCCCTGAGTTGGCAGTTATGGCAGTTACTGTCCAACATTTTGTGGTTCTTGTGAATTCCAGTCAGAAAGGCCCCTAGGCCTCAGGAAAAACTATGAGGGCAAAGAGCACCTAACCCCTTGGTCAACACCTCAAAAATCCAGTGAACATAAAAAATAAAAAGATTGAGGGGCAAAAAGGGGACAAAATAAATAATTAGAAGGGACTACTCAAAGGGCAGACAGGTCTAACAATACCAAAGCTAAGATCCTGGCAAAACTACTTGTAGCCCGCCTCACACCTCACCTCGAAAACCTTGATTCATCCGGACCAGTCCCGGTTTATGCCTAGTAGAAGCACCGCGCTCAATCTCAGAAGGGTGCAGGCGGTTATGGTGCGTGGGCCTTGTCTTCAGGAACCTGCAGTGATCCTCTCTCTTGAAGCCCGAATGGCGTTTGATATGGTCCAGTGGCCTTATCTCTTCGCAGTCCTCCGACATTTGGGCTTCGGCCCTAAGTTCAGGGCATGGGTACGGTTGTTATAGACACGGCCAATGGCACATCAGCTGCAAAGTCGACTGACTCCAGGAGCGTGATCTAGAACCATGGAATGCCTCAGCGTCTGCTCAGGGAAATAGAAGTGGCAAGAAAGGGTCTGGGCCCAGGTTGGATTTCTTATGCTTCCTTTTTAGACTTACAGGAGGATTTGGATTGCAAAGAAGATGGCCTTATAAGAGGCTACACAGATTCCTCGAGTGATCTCGGATCAGAGTTTTCTTATGCCTGATGATATAATTTTGCCTCATGGTTCAAGACGGCCTTCGGGTCATCAATACAGCCACAGCAGGCCTTGGAGTCGTAGCTTGACCCCAGACAACACAAGCACACATGATGGGGATCTTTCACAGTCATTTGCTTGCGACAGTCCTGTAGCTTAGAGGGAGACATCCCTTGCACACTGTAAAATGTAACAGAAAATATTGAAGTAATAAGTATCTGAGAGACAAGAGGACGCTCCGAATCAGTGTCAGGAGGTGCTGTAAGAAAAGAACACACATCCAAGTGTGGGAGTGGGGAGTATTCAGGCTCTGCATGTCACTTCCGGAGCGGAATGGTGATAGTGTGGAGCCGCTCGCCGCAACCGCACGCCGCAACCGCACGCCGCAACCTTGCGGCGTGCAGAGATACTGCTGAACAGTTTCCGGATCCAGTCGGACATCTGGGGAATATTCAAAAGTTGATGAATTTGAGACTAGACATGTCAAAAAGAAAAGCCCATGCAGAATGAAGTCCTCTGGGAGGAGTTACACAAAAGGAGGCATATTCAGTGGGGTGGAAATGAAAGAGATGGCGTATCACTTTTGGATGATTTGGAGCACTCATTGACCTGATGTCACCAGTGGATGTAAAAAGTGATCCAATTTCCTACTAGGCAACTGAGCTGCAGAAGGCACATTAAAGCAGTTCTGTTGCAGATGGAGGTCAGGGGATTTTGTAGTTCATTGCCTCAGAGGGCATGAAAGTTGGGATCCTGATGCCCGACCTCAATCTTAAAAATAAGAGTGTTTGCTTCTGCTGAGGCAAAGTCTTGAGTGACCTCTGCTGGAACACTCTTTGGATGCCTGAAAAGGGGCAAAATTGTTGTGGGAAGTGCTGCGCAGGTGGTGAAAGTCCAAGGAGTGCCTGGTGGTCTTGCTATCTTTGAAGGACTCCAAGGCAGAGTCAGCCCAGTCTCCAAAGAGAAATGGCATGTCTTTCAGGTATTATTCAACATCACTGGAGAACCCTGTGGAACGTGTCCAAGTGGTGCACAGGAGCACGATACTAGTCCCGACTGTCCTACCTAAAAAGTCGGTAGAGTCCAGGCCCGATCAAATAACCTATTTCACTGCGTCATGCCAGTCTTGTATGATCTAATGGAGGTTCATTCTCTGGTTCTCCAGGAATGCTGGAAAGATCATAGTCACCATGTCCCACACTGAATGCATTTTTCATGAGATATAAAGTCTCTTTTTGCCACAGCTGTTACATTGTCTGAATAATCCAGTCTAAGAATGCTCGGACAAGGTCAGAATTACCCAAAGGAATATTAGAAAGAGATATATATTTGAACAGAGAAGAAGTTTCTTGAAATCAGAAGGTTTGAAGAATAACTGAGCAGAGCTCAGGGAGACTTCTCTTCACACGACGTGCGGTAGAAAATCTGAGGGAACTAGCCTCTGTGGGAAGGTTCTAGAGGGTGATGTTGCCTGATTGGCTGTAGACTATGTTTGGTCCTTTTTATTTTTAAAGAGGGCCTAGATGGGCTATTAAATTCATGGCCTATTGCCTTTGTAGACTGTGCTACTGATATTGTTGCTTTGATATAGTACTGTGACATCTATGAAAGATCCTACACTGGACAATGGAGACTTTAAAAGCATTTACAGTTGAGAGAACATGGGATTTGAAATTAAAACGTGTTTTTCAAACGTTCACTACACAATTATGGTGCCTTCTCACTAGCTGCCTGTTTGCCGCTGGGAAAGATCCTGGTTTTGCCCAGGTGCCTAGCAATGTATAACAAAGGGCCTCTTTGGAGCATAAAAGAGGTTCCTGTGAAGTATGCCCCAGCTGCACAATCTCTGTGAGGACATTAGTTTTGACATCTTTGTCAACAGTTGAAGGTCTAAGACCTCTACTGCCCTTCGTATGACCATGGCAATGTAGGCAGGCTCTTCTGTGGCTGTGCCAGAAGGGTGTGTGCGTGTAGGCCAGATTATGGGGAGGAATAGAGTCCACTGGCATCCTTGATATTCAAAAAGAGGTTTTCATCATCGTAAAACCATGAGGTATCGTCATTATCAGGGTATGACTTCAAAAGGATTATCAGCTCCTCCTCCGGCATTGATGAGAACAATGCCGGCATCGATGATTGGAGCCCTAGTGTGGAGGTGCAGGTGTTGACTTTGAAGTCGGGGGATGACTGGGATGGGGTTGAGTTGGCATATAGGACAAAGGCAGCAGACTGACTAGGGACCCCTCGTATCCTTTGTGCTCAAACATTTATGGTACGTGCCTCAGGAACAAGAAAGTCCGCAAATTCGCGCAGGACCAGGATTTTCGTGCCTTCAGGAATGGTGTTGGGGTGAAGGTGGGGGGCGGAGACAGGGCCCTTGCATGCTGGTAAAATTTTTGAAAATTGCAAAAACAGTCTGTCAAGTTTGACAGAATTTGAGGAAGTGAGCTCCAAATTCATGCTGGGGAAAAAGAAACTGACATCAGTGTGTGGATGTGCAGACTATGTAGTAGCATCATATCCTAGGGCGTGAGGACCAAATAAGGAGTTGCGTAAAGCCACCTACCCATGCAAAAGGTAACTGCTGAAGAAAATTTACCGGATCCAGTCTGACACATGGAGGTATTCACAAGGTAAAAAAATCTTGTACCCATTAGAAATTCTGTCTCTGCAGACTATTGAACAGTTACTACATCATCCCTGCATGTCAGCAGGCCTAAGCAAGCCTGGAAATTTAGCAGTTTTGAAAGCTAGTAATCAAAATTGTGTTTGCTTAAACGTATACTTGCAAGATCGCTAAAAATACAAAAGCATGCTTTTTGCCCAAACAGTAGCATTGACTATTTATAGAATGAATGAATGTTCTTATAATCGGATTCTTAAAAACCTTAGGAACGTGTCCTGATCATTTAGAAGAAGATATGTAAACTGCTCCTACCTTTGGACTATGCGTTTCACAATCCATAGCTTGGACAGCGGCAGTGAAGTGTCCACCACTATGCCGATGCTGATGAGTTGGATCTGACCTTGCACGACCACTGTTGCTTGTTCCAGATGAACCACCTTTTAATTGAGAAACATATAATGACAAATAGTTAAAGGTGGCAAAAAAAGCTTTGTCTTCAAATAACGGATCCTTCAGCACACCAGGAATATATTCGTTCATCTAGTTTTTTTAAATTTTATTTTTTAGATAATTGCCATTACACAACATTATTGCATTTTTAAATGTGAAGCATTTTTTAACAACCATGTCAGAATCTACACAAGTTTAAAGCAAATAGCACTTTACCCAGTTAAGAAAAATACTCAAGTCAATTATTGCACAGGTATCAACATGGTTTCTTTCTTTTAGGTGAAATATTGCTGTTTGAAGAATGTTCTGGGTTCACCTGCTGTGCATTATTCTGCAATCTACGGAGCGATCGTCAACTATCACTATGGAGACATCTTTTCTCTAGTCCCTCTTCTCTCTCTCTCTAGGCATCACAGACCACCATTTGGTGTCATTTCATCCTCCTGTGACATCAGAAGTATGGCCCAGAAGCTCCTGAGCATGGTCACCATCTTTAGATTTAGTTCCCCCTTTGCCAAATTTGATCTGTACTTGAGCTTCCTGTTTCCCACTATTTTATCCCTTCACAAGTTGCATGTACTAAAACTAATTTCTGGGGAGGTACGTTTAGACCAACTGATGGCACACTTCGACTTAAATGGTCCCAGATTTCTCCAGATGACTTATTGTACAGTAAGAAGATCCTGTGCTCCTGAGTTAGTGTTGTGTACCTCTGCATGTACATCCCCTGACAAGTTTATCAGTTGCTATAAAGTCGTCTCCACCAAAGTTGGTGAACTTTTAAGCGTACCAGCCCGCAGAGTAGCGACCTCTACCCCCAGATGGTTTGACTCTTCTTTCTCTCAGGCTGCGAAAAAGCTGAGGGAAGCCCTGTCAGCTAAGCACAGAATTAATTCTCAAGTTCGCGCGTGTCGCAAAGAATATAAAACAACATTGGCCAAACGGAAGGGCGTTCTGAAGGAGGAGGCATGGAGGGAGTTGATTGAGTCAAGTACCCTCAGGAAAAGCTCTAGGTTTTGGAGCATTGTTAACAGACCACTTTTTGAATATGAAGCTGGGGGGGCTCTTGATTCACATATTACTGAGGAGGAATGGGTGATCCATTTAAAATCAATATTTGAAAGCCCTATAGAGCAATCTGGTCAGCCATGTCGTGATATGAACGCCTCAGTAGTGATTTTTGAACAAGGAGAGGTTGAGGCTGGCATTGCAGGGTTAACCAGCAAAAAAAGCTCCAGGACCAGAAGGTATTCCCCCGGATTTGTTTAAATCTGATCCATCTTTTTGGGCACCGTCCTCGTGGCCGTGTTTAACGCAGCTGCTTCGAACGGTTGTACTGAGTCTTGGGTCACCTCTACTATAGTCCTCGTTTTCAAGTAGGGTGATCGGAATAGCACTTATTGCTATAGGGCAATCTCACTTCTTGACTCAGTGGTTAAGGTTGTGGGCCATATACTTTTAGAAAGATTATCCACCTGGGCGGAGGCGCACAAGATCTTGTCTGATGTCCAGTTTGTATTTCGTCCTGGGCGATCAACCGTGGCTCAATGCCTTAATTTAACCATGTTATTAAACAAATATACAGTTGCGCACCCAGGTACTGTCTACCTAGCCTTCATGGACTTGTGTTCCGTATTTGATTGTGTGTATTGAGTTAAACTGTGGCAGTCCATGAAGGAGACACGCTTGCTATCAGCGTATTGATGGAGGCTCCCAAGTGCTGCAGGCACTGGACAGGAATCGGGACAGACTTGGACATGTTTATGTGCAACCCCAGCTGGCTAAACAGAACAGCCGTCTTGTTGAAGTGCAGTTGTGCTTCCTGGAGGGTGGAGGCTTTGATCAACCAGTCGTCCAGGTACGGGTAGACAAACACCTTGTTCTTTCTCAGGTGCACTGCCACTACTGCCATGCATTTGGAAAACGTCCTGGGTGCAGACTTCAGTTCAAACGATAGTACGGTGTACTGATAGTGATTGGTGCAGACTAGAAAGCGCAGGAACTTCCGGTGTTTCCGTGCAATGGGCACATGGAAGTACGCATCTTGCAGATCTATTGCGCAGAGCCAGTCTCCCCTTTGCAGCTGAGGATAGATCTGGTGCAAAGACAGCTTGCAAAACTTTTCCCTGTGAATCTATTTGTTTGCTTGTCGCAAATCCAGAATGGACCTGAACTTGTTCTTGTCCTTCTTCTGTACCAGGAAGAAACGTGAGTACAGGCCCTTTCCCCTTTGAAACAGAGGGACATCTTCTATCTCCCTTTTTCTTAACAGGGTATCGGCCTCCACCTGGAGCTCGCGCAGTCGGAACTGCGAGCAAACCGGTGGAATTGCTGGAGGCGGGCTGGTGAAACGAAGACTGTATCCATTGCAAACAATGTTCAGCACCCACTTGTCCGGAGTAATTTTTCTCCACTCTGCCAATTAATGTTGGACGCTTCCCCCCACAGGAGTGGGTAACGGGCGAGGGGGAAGTAGCACCTCCGGAACTAGACCCGGCCGGGCCTTTGGGTGTCGAGGAGGACTGCTGGCCGCCTCTGCCCCTCTGTCACTTCTGGAAAGGTCACCTCTGCTACTGCTGATTTTGCTGCTGTCCAGTTTGACGACCTTGCCCCCTGCCCTGGGCACCAAAACGCCTCTGGAAGGGGCGGAAAGATTTCTTCTGCTCCTTCGGCTTCTCTAATGCGACGGCTGTCAGGGTTTCAGCCTCCGCCTTCATGCGGGCCATCTCCTCATCAGCGTGTTTTCCAAACAATGTCGCTCAAGAGAACGGCATGTTGGTGACCCTCTGCTGGGCCTCTGGTTTCAGCGATGTCAGGCACAACCAGGCATGACGTCTCAATATCCCGTAGCAGTAGCCATGGGCAGCCAAGAGCGATGAATCCGCCGCCGCACTGATCACCCGATTGGACACCATCATGCCCTCGTTGATGATCTCTTGAAAATCCTCCCTCTTGTCCCAAGGGAGATGCTCCAGAAACTGCTGTAGGGAATCCCACAACGATCAGTCGTATCGCCCTAGGAGAGCCGTGGCACTAGCGGCTTTCATAGACGTAGCAGCCGTACCGCAGACCTTACGACCCGCAGAATCCATCTGCTTACTCTCTTTATCAGGGGGTACCGTGGATAATGGAGCAGTAGCATGTTGTTTCCTGGCGGCCGTAACGATCACCGAATCTGGGACCGGGTCCGACCTGAGAAACGCCGAATCGGAGTCTGGAGGCCTGCATTTCTTCTGCAGCCTGGAGGGGGTGGATTTTGTTGACGCCGGCGTCCGGAAAAGTTCCATCGGCGGTTCCTCCAGCCCCAGCAGTAAGGGCAAAAGTGGTCTTGACAGTTGCCGCTTATAAAGGGTCTCGAAGATCACTGACGTAGAAGTTCAAGTTCAAGTTCAGTAATTTGTATAGCGCACTACTCACCCAGAGGGTCTCAAGGCGCTTGGGGGAGGGAGGGTATATTATTTATCAAATAGCCAGGTTTTAAGCTGTTTTCTGAAGGAGAGGTGGTTCTGTGTAAGGCGGAGGTGAGTGGGGAGAGAGTTCCAGGTTTTGGCCGCTAAATAGGAGAAGGATCTTCCTCCCATGGTGACTCTATTGATGCGCGGAACTGCGGCGAGGGCTTGATTGGATGAGCGAAGTTGGCGGGTGGGTGTGTAGAAGGACAGTCGTTTGTTGAGGCATTCGGGTCCGAGGTCGTAGAGGGCCTTGTGTGCGTGGGAGAGGAGACGGAACGTTATTCTCTTGTTGACGGGAAGCCAGTGGAGATCTTTCAGGTGACCAGAAATGTGAGCTTGACGGGGGATGTCCAGTATGAGTCTGGCTGAGACGTTTTGGATGCGTTGGAGTTTTTTCTGTAATTTGGCTGTGGTTCCGGCGTAAAGGGTGTTTCCATAATCTAGTCGGCTCGTGACTAGTGCGTGGGTGACAGTCGTTCTTGTTTCGGTGGGGATCCAGCGGAAGATTTTTTTGAGCATGCGTAGGATGTTGAAGCATGATGATGAAACGGCGTTGACTTGTTTGGTCATCGAGAGGGAGGAGTCTAGGATGACGCCCAGGTTCCGTGCGTGATCTGTAGGTATGGGTGCTGTGCCCAGTGCTGGTGGCCACCATGAGTCGTCCCATGCAGAGGGGGACGATCCTAAGATGAGGACTTCCGTTTTGTCCGAGTTTAGTTTTAGACGGCTGTTCTTCATCCATACGGATACTTCTTTCATTCCTTCGTGTAGATTTGTTTTGGCGGTGTTGGTGTTTTTGGTGAGGGAGAGGATTAGTTGGGTGTCGTCAGCGTAGGAGATGATGTTGAGGTTGTGTTGTCGCGCGATGGTTGCGAGGGGACTCATGTACACGTTGAAGAGGGTGGGACTCAGTGATGATCCTGAAGGTGTGGGCACCGTCAGGATAATACCCAGCTTCGCCGCCCCTCGCAATAACACCTCTTGAAACTACACCATGTCATCCACTGGTGACACTCTCGTGTGGGGTGAATCAGACAGAGTGGACGAATACCCCCTAACACTGGACGAATCTGAATGACGGGATCTCGATCGATCTCGTCGGTGACGCCGCCGGGACCTTGTAGATGAATGACGGTCACTCCTAGAACAGCGTCTTTGCCTGGATCGCGACCTGGATCGTGATCTGGACCTCCGAGGTCGTGGACGATCCACCGGCCTGGTCGGGGGTGGACGCTGCGGAGGTAGAGCCGGAGGCTTCGGCTGTGGCGTCCCCTTAGGTGGTGACGGGAAGCGCGGCAGCGAGACTGACCTTGGAGCAAGCCACGGTGGAGGATGATGTGGAGGCGGAGGAGGAGGAGTCTTAGGAGAAAGAGGAGGAGTCCTCGGAAGAGGCGGAAGCGGTGGAGGAGTGGGACTCTTCTGCGGGAACGTAGGAGGCGTAGACGACCTTGGCCGAGAAGGGGAGTAGGTTTGAGAGTTCTCCGAGTCGGAAGATCTAACCACTCTTCTTCTTTGCCGGCCTTCGCGACGAAGTCCTAGAAGCAGACCTACTACTGGACGAGCTCCGGCGCCGCCGCGACCGGGGGGTCGTGGAAGCAGAAGACAGACTGACCACCGAGCCCGGGGACGCCGTCCTTGTCCTGGATCGCCTCCTGGAGGTTGACTTATCCTTTTTAGACGTCGACCTCTTCCTCGACACATCCCTCGACGGGAATCTCCTTTTCCTCGACGTCGAGTGTCTGCTCCGACGTCGAACGCTGAGTAGACCTCGACGGCGAGGTCGCCTCGGCGGCGAGCGCCGGTGCCTGGAACCATCACGACGTCGATGACTCCTCGACGTCGACCTCGTTCGAGGTCTCGACATCAGCCCCCTCGACGTCGAACGGACCTGGGTCGACGGGGAGCACACAGTGGTCAACCCTCTTGACGCAGACGTCGAGGCCATCGACGGAGAAATGTGCAGTTTCCTGGCCTTCTCTTGACTGGGGAGCCCCCCCCAGAAGCCTCAGCACGGGCAGAGGACTCAGATCCAGCCCACCCATGCCCAGAACCACCTTGATCCTGAAGTTTCCTCAGCTCCAGGCCTTGGAGCCGGATTTCTCCCTCTCTCTCCTGGTCCTCTTGGAAAAGGACTGACAGATTTCACAATCCTCAGGGACATGGGATCAAGGGAGACAGAGAATACACACGCTGTGGCTTTCCGATTTGGCCTTCCTGGCACACTCAGGGCATCTGTCGAACAATGCAGGCATTTTCGACAGAAATGGTGGCACAAACTGGCAAAAACCTCCAGCAAAGGGAAGAAGGAATAGGTAGACGTTGAGTGAAGCACTCTAAACACTTGAAGTGTCAAAAAATTGGAATTAAACCCAAAAAGGGAGAGCTCAATGCTCCAGGGTCCTGCTAGCAGGAGCCTGAAAAATGAACTGGGAGTAAAAGGACTTGGCTGTGCATGCTGGGATACCGAGGGTCTCTGGAGAGTTCCTTAAAGGCAGGGTACCCCTTTTCCAGACACATAATGGCAGCCTATGGAGGCTTGTCTGTCCATCTCTTCCTCTCTATCATTCCAAGGTTTTTGTGAAGGGGAAGTTTCTCTATGGATGGAACTTGACAGATTATGGTAAATGTGATGTTGGTAAAATATCCTTGGCATTTCTAGTTGAAGTACTGGACAGTGTAGCCTTGTAGGTACAGGCTGCATTATTGTCTTTAATTTTCTCTTAAGTGTCTATGCAGAATTGCAAAGAAGACTACTTAAGAGATTATTTTTGATTGCTCCGGGGTCCACGCACATGGGCGGGACTATTCACTAGATTATGACTATACACAGAGATCCCCTACTACAGAACTGTGTGGCTACCACAGTGTGAAACTTGCATAAGTTCCAACCTTACTTGTTTGACACTATGTTTGTAGGGCAACCGATGAAATACCACTGAAATGCATACTGGCTATGAAGGGAGAGAATCCCAAGTTGTTGAGATAGTCTATTTCTTTGCAAGGGTTAGACTCTGTAGTAGAGAACAGAGCCGATTTGAGCCACGGGAATGCTACTGAACTTTCCCATTGGGTTTACTGATGTGACCACCCAACTTCTCCAGGTTAGGGATTTGTTTCGGGGAATTCTGATCTGGGAGGGGCGTCTGCAGGAACAGAAAGGTCCCTTGCATGGTGATGAACACCCCTACCCAAAGTGCCCCAACTGTCCTAATGTCTGGATCCCTAATGCCAATTGTGGTTGTCATAGGCGAACAAAGGCCATCGTCTGGAAATGGACTATAAGAAGGGGAGCTTGAGACTCCAAATATTGTCGACTATCAAGAAGCCAGTAGGGCTGTGCAAGGAAAAGCTCTGAAGACTTCTGGCTGTGACCAGGACTGGGGGCAAAGGCATACCAGTCTTCCAGATGTATAATGGGGCATCACCCAGGGAATCCAAGACACCCTCATCCTTGGAGCCTGGCGCACCAGTGCCTGCTTGCCAAGACCAATGTGCCCTGTGAGGCAGAGAAGAGCACAGGAGGAATCAAGATTTAGAGAGGGATGCTGGTGAATAGATCCCTTTAGTGAGGCGTGAGAAGATGGCTGATGCACCAATGCACAAGTTACTACTTGTGTAACGATATATCTGTAAGAGACATTAGTGATCAATTCCTTACCTTAGAATATACCCAGGCGTCAGACTGGATCCGGAAAGCTTTCGTCAGCAGTACCCCTGCGCGTTAATAGGCGTCGTCCTACGGCTGTGCGTGCGTCGCTGGCGTCGTATTCGCCGAGATGACGTCATTGGAGCTACTTAGACTTGCCCAAGCGTGCGGACGTCAGTTCTGTACACAACTTTCCGCGACAGGAACGCAGAGCCATGTAAGATACTTATCACTGGTGCATAGAAACTAGGGCCCGAAAGGTCGACCTTAACCATAGAAATCAGTTCACAGAACGGGGAGGTTGATGGGGCAGTAAGGAATCTATCACTAACTAATGTCTCTTACAGATCTATTGTTACACAAGTAGTAACTTGAGCATCTGAAAGACACGTTAGTTATAGATTCCTTACCTTAGAATAGATACCCCAGCAATACCAACCCTGGTAGTGGGTGTGAGCAGTTGGCCTGATATATGATGTTCACTAGTCCTAGTGACCACCTTGTATCAGTCCAAACAACCCTTATGGTGATTGGTTGTAAGTCAACCTTATAGACCAGCTATCCTAATGGTAGCATGGACAAAGCAGTCTTAGGCTAAACTCTTTTGGCATGTGAAGCCAGCTGTTTTACCACAATATAACCCCTTGAATACCAGATGGAAGGACACCACACAGGTTGTTATGAAAATAAACAATATATGTATTAATAACAAACACCTCTGAACTCTTTATGAGGTCAGAGGGCTAAGCACATGACAATCTTCTGAAAAATACGATAAGTTGCACAAAATTACAATGGTGCCCTAGGAGCACGACAAACCATATACTAAGTAAGTGGAATGTGAAAGTCGATAGAAAGAATAGAGTGGTCCAGAGGCTGGAGGTTCGCTAGGAGAACGCTATCTTCACCTTAGGTAAGTAATAGGAGGCCCATAGGAGGCCCACAGGACGCATGTGCAGAGTGTGGACTCACACGCGAGATGCGTAACAACGTCTATGGACAGTACAGTTCAAGTTAAAAGTAAGTACGGACAATCCTGACTAGTTAGGACTAAAACGACTGTGGAACTGGACACTAGGACAGTTAAACTACCCTTGAGCACCGAAATGCTCTCGTTACCTCACCCACGGGCTGCGGGTGCATAGGTGTCAAAGTGCGTCGGGTTCTCGCGTTGAAGTCAATGGAGCCTGGAAGAAAAGATGCTGCAGGCGACCAGGAGGAAGATGTCCGGTGCGATCCAAGGGTGGATCGGTGAAGAAGAGGACATGAGAGCAGAGGGGACAATGTTCAAAGTCACTAGCCAGTGACTGGAGTGGAACCAGGAAGGAACCAGATGTCGTCGTCGTGATCAGGTGAAGAGTGGACGCTTGTCTCTGCAGCCACGTGGACCAGGAGGTGTCTTCGACGACCAGGATGGAGGCACGAGCTGTCCCACGCAGGCTCTCGCTGTCAGCGATGTTGGATCCGGAATCGGCATCAACAGGCCTTGGCAAAGGCAACCCACGCGGTGAGTGGAAACAGCGTCTGGAGTGGACCAGGAGGGTCCGGGGTGCTCCTCTTTTGGAAGGGAGCAAGGGCCAGTCTGGAGCAACCAGACCAGCAGTGAAGATTTCAATGTTCGTCATCTAGGAGGCCACTAGCCAGCTGGCAAGTAACCAGACAACGCGTCAAGCAGCAAACAAGCAGAAGGGGCCCACGCAGATCTCGTGGATGCTGGAGGGCTGGTCTTCGGTGCAGGAGCTGCTCGGGGCTGGGGCTTCTCAGTCCCCAAAGCACTTGGTCTAGTTTACCTCGTGAGTCGTGCTGAAAGCGAAGTGGAGGTTCTTTCAAGATGGCCGGTCCCACGTGTCTCGTCGCACCCACGGATCTCAGCTGTGCTGCAGATGTAGATAGAGGTCGGAGAGGTCTGGGAGTCCGGGTCTCGTCGGGCTCTGAAGTCTGGATCCTCAAGGGAAGAGGACAAAGTGAAGCCGCTGGACGCTTGATGGTGCCTGCTTGTGCAGGGTGGACACTCCTTGCCTACAAGGGAGAAGGTCTTCTGTGTAGAAAGTCGAAGTCCAGAGTTTCTTCTTGTAGAGTTTCAGTTCAGGATTAATCTAATTTGGAATGGGACCACCTCCTACCTTTATTCTCCTAAAGGGGGCTGGACTACTGACTAGGTCCGTCCCCTGGGTGGGACCAGGAAGGGGGGTGGCTACACCCCCTATCCTTTGTCCGGTTTAGCGCCAGAGCTGGGGCAGGGATGCCCCAGCAACTGGTTTGAACCGGTGTATGCACAGGACACCTTGTGTGCCCCGGGCATGTCTCATTCCTTTCAGGCCTGTCCTACCCAATACACAAAATCCTGTCTGGGGTGGTGCTAGCACCTCCCAAGGCAGGAAACCCTTTGTCCAAGCCGTCCTCGCTGGAAGGACTCCCAGCAGCAGGAGGTCAGACTTGTGTCTGTGGTGGCAGCATTTATTTTGTGATGCCAAGTCTCGAGTTAACTTTAACCGGGGTTCACAGTTACATACATGTCATGTCCCTCTAGAAGGGTGGAATGCTACCCCCGTCACCAGAATTGGCGAGGGGGTAGTATTCCAATTCGTATGACACCTTACTCGACATGTTTTGATAATGCTATACCAAAGTTAGCATTTAACCGCGAGGATTATAATGCACTTAAGAGTATATGGTATAGCGTTATCATGGAACAGCTATTAGGACTTGGTTCCGCAAGCTGCAAACGGGCTCAGCTCATGCCAGAGCACCATCTCACATAATTCCAAGCACTCTGCCTTCAGGATTGATAAGGCCTTCCATAGGAGTGACTGATAGGAATATATGTGTCCATTTTAGGTTTAGATATAGGGAATTATATCTAAAGCAAAGGGTGATTACACCACCTTGCCCCAGCTGTCGTGCAGCCAGTTGTGTCTTTTTAGAGAGCCAGCCAGGGGTGGCATAATACATGCTTCAGCCCCTGGTAGGCCCTGGGTACACCTATGCCCTGGATACCTCAGGTATACTGTACAGGGACTGATAAGGTGGCCCAGTACCAATTGGTACATGCACCTAAGGTACATGATTGTTAATTTAGAGAGAGAACAGCTAGGCTGTGGGTCTGATTAGCAGGCCCACAGCCAGGGAAAGTCGTAAACCAGTGAAGCAAAAAGCAAAATTCTGGGGTGACCATAGGATTGCAGACCCCACTCTCCTACAATCGCAGATCTAATTTCTAGGTCTGGTAGAGACTACTCGAGGAGGCAGCACAATTGGCTCTGGTTACAGTGTCGGAGACCCAGGAGCCAGAGGTGGAGTGGTCGTCAGTTGAGGTATCGCTTCTCTCAGCGCTGGAGAAGTCACCGCTCTTGGAGACTGGGCTGGAATCACTTCAGGAGAAGGAGAGACTTCGTCCTTGTTGTGACGCCGGGGAGCAGGAGACCGCGACTTCGGCTTCTCATCCTTTGACAAGTGACAGAGACCCTTCTTTTTATGCTTCCTCGACAACTTCGAGGAATGCGGAGTCGATGACTTGGACGGGGACCTCGACCTCCTTCGACTCCTTATCAGATTTTTAGCTTTAGCCATAAACAACTTGGCCCCCTTTTCCTCCAATACCGTGGGGTTTATGCGCCTGCACAGTTCCAAATGTCGTGGTCCGACAAGACACCACAAACGGTCTTCATGAGGGTCAGTAATCTACATCTGACCCCCACATTCCCTGCATGGCTTGAATCCTGTTTTCCTCTGATTAGCCATGGTCCCTGCTACAAAGACCCGAACACTTGCAACAAAGAAACTCGCAGAAATGGAGAACCCTGGGAAAAAGCATTCTGCATCAACGATGTGGAAAAAAGGGAACTGACTTCAGTACTCCAACAAAGCCTTCTTATGTCTCGATGAAAATCAGTGGCTTGTTGAGCCGTTCTATTGTGACATCCTCGTTGACGTGGTAGAGCTCAGGAGAAACGTTTCTGTGGAATGCTGCACAAGGGGAGGAATTCACAGGCAGATGTATCCATCAGAAACATTTATTTAATAAGCAGCTACAGACCCTTTGAACCAATATTCCATTCATGGGCTACAGGCGAGATTAATTTCCATGACCAATAATGATGAATCTCTTTTGCCCCAAACAATATTGATGAATCCAAGTTCCTGTTCATTATCAGGTAACCAGGTCTCTAAACCCGGAGCGCTTCTGATCTTGGAAGAAGTGGCTTAGACTCTTTAAGGAAAAGATGGATTAGATTGCTCATATGTCTGCCCCAGAGGTTCCAGCTCAGAATGTCGCAGATGTGGAGTCACACCCTGAGCTCTCAATAAAAGTATGAGGTACATCAAAGCTGACGGACCCCTTCATATTGTGCAACTTACCAGAGAAAATCTTTGTCAAAGCTAAAATTGTTAAGCAGGGGGGATGATTGGAACTTGGCTCTGGAGGGGACCCAAGTTATTAGAGTGGGTCCCATAAGTTATGAGGAGCAACTATAAGCGCTTTTCCTTAGTCAGACTCACTACAGACTTTTTGCTGTTTTGGATCCTTGAAACAGAGGGTGCAGCACAGTTCCTATGCTGTCCAAGCAGGCAAATTTGAATCAAGAGTAGCTTCACTGTTCCTTGTCCACTTTGTTACAAATTTCAGGCATCAAAAATGTAAGGGTGAATGCACACCTTTTCAGTACTTTTTAAAACCACAGAAGATATATTTGATACAGGATACCAGCACTGAGACTAAAGATCTAGGCGAGGAAAACTCTGCCGTGGAGAACAAAGCTAAATTCAATGAACTTGCATACAGAAAAACCAGAAATGTTAATGACGCCTACAGATGTCAAGTAAGGTCAAAATGATGCTTTCAAGCATGCTTTTCTGAAGAGGAGTCAAGGCAAATTACTTAGCTATGTCATCAGGAATCATTGCTGCATAAACTGAAGGAATTAACTCAAAATCACTCACCTGGACAGCACCAACAAGCCGGAAGGAGGACCAGCCATCATCCACAAAGAAGCTATAGAGTGCACCACCGACAATACCACCACCACCATGCAATACCTAAACGTCAAGCTCCACATGGACTACAAGACTACCTTAAGAGGCATCCTTGCATACTGACACCCGGGACCATGCACCACTGTATAATTCATGGAGGCCCTGGACTGCCAGGGCTACATCTTCCTCGGCTACCTCAACTACTCCGACAACAAAACTACCCAACTCTTCAACAGTATGAGCAGCGACCCAAAGCAGAACAAAGGACACAAGCTGGACCGCATCATCACCTCCAGCAATGGCGTGAAATACAGCCACGTCTCAAAACTCACATAGATCGTACACTCCCTCGTCCATGTCAGCATCTCTAGCCTTCGCACTGCCACCCCCAAGATGGCCAGAGGCCCCCATCACAGCTGGAGCCAAATTCAGAGTCTCGATGGAAATATACCCTCCACCTCCAATTCAAATGTTGCCACCAACCTCGAAGAGGAAATAAGGAACATAAACATCTGGACTGCCAACAGCATCCCCCCCTCATCAAGAGCAACAAACAGAAAATTCTTCAAAAAAAGGACAGTTGGTACACCCTAAAACTCAGTGAACCGTAAAAGCAAAAAACTTGAGAGGTGATGGCGCGCCAGCAAGGACACCTATAAACAGCACAACTTTCAAGACCGCCCTCAACTTCCACCACCACCTGCTGAGGACACCAAACAAGACAGCCTTAGCCGCACGCATCAAAACCAGCACCAACAAGGGGCGAGGATGTGGCCTAACTACTAGAGCAGTCTACCTCGGAGCTGGGGAACCGGGATCGAGTCTCGACAGGGACACTCAACATCCTGTGATTCTGGGCAAATCACGTAATCTTTGTGTGCTTAACAAAAATTAATGCAACTGTCTGTAACGTAACTGGTGCTCATGTAAAGTGCCCTGTTCCCTTCGGGTCTAGTTAGTGCTATATAAAATTAAAGAAAAAACTGCCATCAAAGACAATACTATCCCCTCACAGAAGCTCTGCGACAACCCCGCCAACTTCTTCCATGACAAGATTGCAACCATATACAGAAACTTCAAACCCCAACCCAAACCACCGGACTTCCTCAACCGATACACCCTCAACACAACCAAAATGAACAGACTGACGACCTGGAACCAGCTCTCCACCTAGGACACTACCTCCATAATTAAATTCATCCACTCTAGAGCTCCCACAGACCCATGCTGCATCACATCTTCAAACTTGGAAACTACAGGATCATCCAGGAAGTCACTACCCTGCTCAAGATCTCAATCGCCACCGCAACATTTCCAGATGCATGGAAACACTACAAACTCAGACCATTACTCTAAAAACCCTCCACCGACCCCAGCCAACTCAAAAAACTACCGGCCAATCTCCTTGTTCCCATTTCCAGCGACCTACTGGAAAAAACTATTAGCAGGCAACTCATGCCACACAGAGCAGAACTAGCTACTCCGTGCCTCCCAATCCAGTTTACGCAGCAATTACAACACTGAAACATCACTGATTGCAGCCACCAATGACAGCCAAACCCCCCTCAACCAAGGAGAAACAGCAGCTCTGATCCTCCTTTAACTCTCGGCAGTCTTTGACATCGTATTCCACCATACGCTGATCGAAAGACTCCACTACATCGGCATCCATGGGGGACGCGCTCAGATGGATCACCCGCTTCCTCACAGGAAGGAAATGCCTACCAGTTTCCACCTCTGAACTCAAGGATATCATCTGTGGTGTCCCCCATGGTTTAAACCTCAGCCCTACTCTCTTCAACGCCAACAGGACACCACAGGCCAACATCGTCACAGCACACGGTCCAAACTCCACCACCAGGACCAACTGCCACAGATACATGACAAGCATCGCCGATTGGATGAAGAACTACCTGAAGCTGAACATGGACAAGATAGAAGTACTGATCTTCGGAAACAACAGCAACCCCTGGAATTACTCCTGGTGGCCCTCCAGACCTGCAACCCGCACCCACACCTGCCAACCACACCAAAAGCCTCGGAATCCTCATTGTAACAAGCAAGCTCACCATGAGATTACAGATCAAAGAAGTCTCCTCCACCTGCTTACTCACACTTAGAATCCAGTGGAACATCTTCAATTTACTACCCTTGCACATGAGACGCACCGTTACACAGCCCTCATTACCAGCCGCCTGGTCTATGGCAACGTTGTCTAAGTGTCGGAGAATTTGTGATGCTTTAATTTCTTGCTTTTATTTTTTAACTCATTAAGGCAAAGCAAAACCCCTTCACCTAACAGCCATCTAAAAATGACCACAGATCTCTGATATGGGTGATTGCTGCATTAGAGTCTCAAACTGGTTAGAATGTGAGACAAAAAGATAATATATAGGCAAGACTCCGACAATTGGCAGCAAATATTTGAACTCCAGTGACTTCCTCATCAGAGACAAACTGAATGTAATAACGGTCTTGAAAAAGGGATAAAGCAAAGGAAATGAAAGAACTAAAAACTACATTTGAAAGGTGCATTTCAAGTGTATGCTTAGCATACAATGATGACTAACATACTCAGAGCCACGGGCACAAAGTGATACCACTGCTCAAGTGCGAAAGAAAATATATCATTTCCCACCTCAATCAGTCTTCAACCAAAGGAGATTGTATCCAATTCCGAAATAGTAGCCGAGTTGCATCGCCCATCCATTTGGAACCAAAGTAAACAGAGATGAGGAATTTGTATTATTATTATTTTAACTAATTCACCAACACCATGTCGGATAGTAATGTACCTGAGCTTGAAGATGTGCTGGAAGTGGTCCCTGAAGACTGAGACTGCTCCATGGCAGGACTCGTAGATACGCTGTTACTTGTATTTGTACCTTCATCTGCTGTTTTCTTAAAGAAACTGTGCTGCAATGCGTAATAAGGTTGGATCCGAGTTTTTGGGTCATAGTCCAGCATTCTCAAAATGAGGTCTTTGAACTTTAAGTAGTCTGCAACAGTGTGACCCGATTCTCCAGAACGTCGACCGCCTGGCCCCCCAGTTTCCACTCCAAGAATTGTATGAAGTTTTCGAGTTCCAGCTGGTTTGTACTCCTGCATTAAGAAGAAAAACATGTTTAATTTACAGCCAAGTCACACTTTAATTCTTACTTTATTTTCAGTGGCATGGAATATAAATTAAAGCAGGAGAACAAATGTCAGATCTGATTTATTTTAAAACACCTTGATTTAATAGTTACTGGTTCCATTCATTATCGATTCTTTTTTCTTTAAAAAAAAAAGAAAAATACTACTTTTTAACCAATATAATAACATACATTGAGGTTTGTACAACAAGGTCCCGTCTTGACAAAACTGCCTTTTTTACCTGACTGAATCAGAGATCAAAGCTAAATCCATAAGAGTCGCAAATTTATAATGCAAAATTTAATCAAACAAGAAAAGAGCAAGCGGTAGCCACAGTGCAATTGCAGTTCAACTTCTTGGCTGGTTAGAACTATAAAAGTATGTCTATACTACTGTGTTGTCAAATATTTTGCTGAGTAGGTGTTATTCCAAATATAGATGTTTAAGTGAAAATCAAGTGGATCGCCATAAGCAACTAAAACTCTTTAATGCTGCTTTCTATGGCAACTGTTAAAGAGAGTTCAGAACGCACCAATGTAAGTGCTCTGTACATTCAAGGAGATAAACTGACACAGTTTTGAAATGTAGCATACTTAGGTATGACTGTGTAGACACTGGTGATGGGGTATCAACTGTGCTGTTTGAACTACCATTCATCACAATATCCTAACTAGTAATGTGAACTTCAGCAAATATAGTGCTGCAACAGTCACAAACATCCCATTTTGCCAGATCACTCCCATTGAAGTTAATTTTCATACCTAGTCCCCCATTGGAAATGTATTATTAATGTTATGTCTGTGATGACTGACGCCTGCAGTCTCAGATCTGATGAACAAGTTACTTACGTTCGGTAAAGCTTTTTCTGCTAGAGACTAACAGCAAATTCCTCACCTTCCAAAATATTACGATGGTTTTAGACTGGATCCGGTAAATCGTCAGTTGTATCTCTGCACGTTGGAAGGTGGCGTTGATCAGCTCTGTGTCGGCAGTGACATGTGCAGTGCCTGTATAGGCGCCAATCCAGAGCAGTTGTGGGAAGTTGGCCTGGTATATGATGTTCACTATTCTAGTGAGCACCTTGCACCAGTCCAAACAACCCTTATGGTGATGGTTGTAAAGTCAACCTTATAGACCAGCTATCCTAGTGGTAGCATGGACAAAGCAGTCTTATGCTAAACTCAAGAGGGCATGTGAAGCCAGCTGTTTTACCATATGTAACCCCTTTAATACCAAGTGAAAGGACACCACACAGGTTGTATATCAAAATTTATATGTATTTATTTCTAACACAATACTCTGAACTCTTTATGAGGTCAGAGGCACCAGCACATAACAAGAAACTTAAATAAAATACAATAAGTTGCACAAAATACAGTAATGCCCTAGGGGCACTTCGAACAATATACTAAAATAGTGGTATAAGAACCACTTCACGAACAAAGGAAAGGCCTAGGGCCTGGAGAATCGCTGGGGTTACGCTGTACTACCAAAGGATAAGGAGCAGGAGGACCACGGGATGCGCGTGCAGTGTCTTTACACGGATATATGACGTTAAAACGCATATTTTTACAACGCATACCGTTACAACGGGACTTTTACAACGCCAATACTATTACCACGCATGTATTTACAACGCATTTTTTTACAACGCAGGTACCTTTCAAACGCATACCATTACAACGTAAGTATTGGTAAGTATATATATTTTTTTTAATTGTATATTATTTAAAATTAATATAATGTAATGTAATTGTATTTAATTTAATTTAATTTCATTTAATTAATTTAATTTAAATTTAATTTTATTTTATTTTTACCCTGTACCCCTTTACCCAAAAACCCAAAACTGACCCTGAACCCTAAAAATACCCCTTTACCCAAAAACCCAAAACTGACCCTGAACCCTAAAAATACCCCTTTACCCAAAAACCCAAAACTGACCCTGAACCCTAAAAATACCCCTTTACCCAAAAACCCAAAACTGACCCTAAACCCTAAAAATACCCCTTTACCCAAAAACTGAAACTGACCCTGAACCCTAAAAATACCCCTTTACCCAAAAACTGAAAACTGACCCTGAACCCTAAAAATACCCCTTTACTCAAAAACTGAAAACTGACCCTGAACCCTAAAAATACCCCTTTACCCAAAAACCCAAAACTGACCCTGAACCCTAAAAATACCCCTTTACCCAAAAACCCAAAACTGACCCTGAACCCTAAAAATACCCCTTTACCCAAAAACCCAAAACTGACCCTAAACCCTAAAAATACCCCTTTACCCAAAAACTGAAAACTTACCCTGAACCCTAAAAATACCCCTTTACCAAAAAACTGAAAACTGACCCTGAACCCTAAAAATACCCCTTTACCCAAAAACTGAAAACTGACCCTGAACCCTAAAAATACCCCTTTACCCAAAAACCCAAAACTGACCCTGAACCCTAAAAATACCCCTTTACCCAAAAACCCAAAACTGACCCTGAACCCTAAAAATACCCCTTTACCCAAAAACCCAAAACTGACCCTGAACCCTAAAAATACCCCTTTACCCAAAAACCCAAAACTGACCCTAAACCCTAAAAATACCCCTTTACCCAAAAACTGAAAACTTACCCTGAACCCTAAAAATACCCCTTTACCAAAAAACTGAAAACTGACCCTGAACCCTAAAAATACCCCTTTACCCAAAAACTGAAAACTGACCCTGAACCCTAAAAATACCCCTTTACCCAAAAACTGAAAACTGACCCTGAACCCTAAAAATACCCCTTTACCCAAAAACCCAAAACTGACCCTGAACCCTAAAAATACCCCTTTACCCAAAAACCCAAAACTGACCCTGAACCCTAAAATACCCCTTTACCCAAAAACCTAAAACTGACCCTGAACCCTAAAAATACCCCTTTACCCAAAAACCCAAAACTGACCCTAAACCCTAAAAATACCCCTTTAAAAAAAACCTAACATATAACATTTTAAATATAATTATATACTTACCAATACTTACGTTGTAATGGTATGCGTTGTAAAAGTACCTGCGTTGTAAAAACATGCGTTGTAAATAAATGCGTTGTAATGGTATTTGCGTTGTAAAAGTTCCGTTGTAATGGTAGTGCGTTGTAAAAAATGCGTTGTAATGTGTGTTTACCTCTTTACACGCACGGAAGTTACCATAGAGTTAGAATGGGAACGAAAGAATTGGAAATTAGTTCTTTTAGGACACTTCCGGATGGACTAGGGAAAAGCTACTTGAAACTAGGACACTAGGATAGTCAATACCCATAGGAGTACCGAAATACTCGCGTTACCTCACCCACAGGAAGCGGGTGCATAGGTGTCAAAGTGTGTCGGGTTTCGTCGCTGATTCCCATGGAGCCTTGGAGCAAGATGCTGCAGGCGACCAGGAGAGAAGTGTCCAGGTGGATCAAAGGGCGGATCGAGGATGAAGAGTACCTGAAAGCAGAGGGGACAGAGTCTGGGTCACTAGCCAGTGACCAGGAAGGAACCAGGCGATGTCGCGAAGCTGGTCTCTGCAGCCACGTGGACCAGGAGGTGTCGACGACGACCAGGAGCTGGTCACGGACTGTCCCACGAAGGATCTAGCTGTCGGCGGTGTCGGCTTCCGCATTGGAGTCAACAAGCCTTGGCAAAGGCAACCCACGCAGAAAAGGAAGATGGCTGCTTAATCAGACCAGCAAGGTCTGATGGGCTGCTCCTTTTCAGGGGAGCAAGGGCCAGTCTGGAGCAACCAGACCAGCATTGTAAATCAAAGGTTTTGTCGCCACAGAGGCCACTAGCCAACAGGCAAGTGACCGGACGGACGCGTCGAGCAGGAAAATGCAGAAGGGCCCCACGCAGAACTCGTGGAGTGTGGAGGGCTGATCTTCGGTGCAGTTGGTGCTCGGGGTTGGGGCTTCTCGATCCCTAATGCACAACTTCGAGAGTGCCTCAGAAGTTGCACAGAAAGCAATTTGTTGGCTTTCCAAGATGGCCGGTCCCACGTCTCGCGTCGCCTCCACGGGTCTCAGATTTGCTGTGGATCGGGCTGAAGGAAGTCTGGAAGTCCGGGTCTTGTCAGGCTCTGTGCTCGGGCTCCGGCAGGAGCGTCGACAAAGCAAACCGTTGATCGCTTGATGGTGCCTGCTTGTGCAGAGTGGTCACTCCTTGACCACAAGGGAGATTCTTCAGTCTTCTATGTCGAGTAGGATGTCGAAGGTCCAGAGTTACGCATCAGAGTTTCAGTCAGGATAAATCTAAAGTCTTGGGACTCAGCTCTTACCTATATACCAAATTTAGAGCCTGGATTACCTGCTAGGTCCCTCCTATGGGTGGGACCCAGGAAGGGGGTGGTTACACCCCTTTCCCTTTGTCCAGTTTCGCGCCAGAGCTGGGGCTGGAGTGCCCCAGCACCGGTTTGAACTGGATTATGCATGGGACACCTTGTGTGCCCCAGGCAGCGTCTCATTTCATTCAGCCCTCCCTGCCCCAATACACTATAGCCTGTCAGGGGTGGTGCTAGCACCTCCCAAGACAGGAAACCTATTGTCCAAGCCTCCCTCGCTGGAAGGACTCCCAGCAGCAGGAGGAGGTCAGACTTGTGTCTGTGGCAGCAGCATCCATTTTGTGATGCTGAGGCTCTGGTTAACTTTAACCGGGATTAGTGGAAGTAGCAGGTCTTCTCCCTCTAGAAGGGTGGAATGCTACCCCTGTCGCCAGAACTGGCAAGGGGGTAGTATTCCAAAACGTAGGACACCTTACACGACATGTTTTGATAAAGCCAAACCAAAGTTAGCATTTCACCGCGAGGTTCATAATGCACTTAAGAGTATATGGTATGGCAATATCCTAGAACAGCTATAAGGACATGGTTCCGAAAGCTGCAGACAGGCTCAGCTCATGCTAGAGCCTCATCTCACATAAAACCAAGCACTCTGCCTCCAGGATTGTTAAGGCCTGCCATAGGAGTTACTTATAGGTGTACATGTGTCTAGATATAAGGGTAGATATAGGAATACTATACCTAAGCAAGGGGTGATTACACGACCTTGCCCCAGCTGAGTGATCAGCCAGTTGTGTCAGTTTGGATGGCCAGCCAGGGGTGGCAAAAGATATGCTGCAGCCCCTGGTAGGCCTTTGGTGCACCTATGCCCTGGATACCTATAGTACACTGTACAGGGGCTCACAAGAGTGACCCAAATCCCAATTGGTGATGTACCTAAAGTACATGGTGTGAATTTAGAGAGAGAACAGCAGGGCTGTGGGTCTGATTAGCAGGCCCACAGCCACATCTAAGTCGAAAACCAGTGAAGCAAAAAGCAAAAGTGGGGTGACCATAGGAAATCAGACCCTACTCTCCTACAGCAGTGACATCAGTTTCTTTTGTGACTATTTCCACGCCAAAACACAGTCACGTTAGACTGACTGATTGTTTGCCCAGTGTGCAGAATCTAACAGGATGTTAGGGTGAAGAGTTCATTTAGCAGAATGGAGTGGATTGGAGGGTCATTGAGGAACCTCTGGTTGGATAGTCACTACCAGAAAAAGCGTTAGCAAAGGTAAGTAACTTATTCAACTGATAGAGACTTCTAATCATAGGTTCCTCACCTTAGGGTAGATCCCGAAACAATACCTTCCTGGAAGTGGGTCTAAGAACATAAAAACCTCCTGGACCCCTCTCAATCAGGATTCAGACCAACCACAGCACTGAGACAGGTCTTATCGCAGCCACTGGACCGCAATGAAACCGCAGCCCTCATCTTCCTGGACCTAACAGCCACCTTCAACACGGATTCTTAGCACAACTTGCCTGGAACAACCATCCCCTGCACCTCAGGACCTCCCCTACGCTCCAGCAATTCAGGAAAGAACTCAAGACCTGGCAGCTTGAATGAACAGATCACCATGAAAAAGCTAGCCTCCCCAGCGCCTGACTACCCTCACGGGTGATTTACCATGCTTTACAAATCCTGATTGAGAGTTGGCTCAAACCAGAAAATCCTGGAGGATCGAACGGTCAAAATGCAACTCTCAACAAACCACCTGTCCAAGCATTAGTGCTCTGTGACTGTGTGGTGGGACACCCACAAAGAGCTTGGTAGATTTCCATGACAGGTACCCTGTGTGCTAACGCGGTAAAAAAAAAAAATTCTCTTTATTTAGATAAACACATATCTTTAAAAGAAGATTACAAAGTTCACGTTATGTATCAATTAATAGAATAAAAAAAACAAAGGAGAAGCAAAGACACTCTTGAACCTCCTTGACCCTTAATATTTTAAAATAAAAAAGTAAAAACACAGGATGGTAGTAATAAAAGAGAAGATAGTTTAAAACATATAGTGCAAGAAAGCTCTTATCTTCAACCCTTTTATGTTGCACTCGTTATCAATGGTATCATACATATAGAAGGCGACCAACATTCCTGAGGCTACTGATCATTTAATTAAATCCTCCCTTGAGATTGGAATATGTTGAGGGGTGTATTGGATGATTAAAAGGAGTAGGAGGGACGCATTAACAGCGCCTCTTTTGTTTAAGATTACGGTATGCTTGCTGAATGAAGTTTGTAAGTCTTATATTTAAGACCGTGTTTTCAGGGTTCAAAGCTACCATAATGGCTTGCCTGCATGTCCGGGCACCCAGCCTATTCCATTCCGCTTTGAGTTTACACCTGAGTTCTGAATTAAAGGCTGGGCAGAGGCAGACCACATGCAACAGAGTTTCAGCTGTTTTGCCACACCCTCTACAAGTTAGATCTTCTGCCGTGCGTCGCCAAGGAGGTAGATCTTGCAGAAATCGCCAGTCACCCATTCTGATAGCGATAAGGCTGCGTTTTACGTACAGTGAGTATGTGCAGGCCAGATAGGTGGCGGGGGCTAGCCGTCTGTACGAATTTAATAGAGCCCAAGCATGACTGCGTTTCAAAAAGTGTGCTTAGTCAGTGATAAGTGATCTCATTCTCACACATTTTTTGATCTCGATTTTAAATGCTCTCTGGCTAGGGTGAAGGGCCCATAAATCACTCGCTGACATTTGCTGAATAGCGTCTTTAAAAAGGCGACTGTACGTTCCACCTGGATTTTTCTGGGTGATTTCTAGCCAGACTAGGGATTCTAATGTACCTGGGTCTGCCCGTCTCAGTTTGTGACAAAGGTTCAGGTATGCCCCGGTGTTAGAGGCATCGTAGTTTAATAGCCCCATCTCCAGTCATCTGCGCAGCAGATGCAGACTTTGGCAGCTGAAGAACCTTTTTGTAAATTTTGGTTGTATGCTGATTCAAGGCAGTATTCATTTTTCCCCTGAATATCTCTATACCGTATGATAGAGTGGGGACAATTTTCGCTCTCATTACTTCCAGAAGAGGCGATAAGGTTGGGCCTGAGAGATTTTTTGAAAGCTTACTTAGTGACACCACAAGAGTTATTGCTTTAACTGCGATCTCATTACGCTGTTTTATAAGGTTGCATCTAGAATCCAGGTGGACGTCTAGGTATTTATACGACTGACCTGTAACGAGGCTTGTGTTGTTAAATGACCATCCGCCACCTGTGTGTCTTTTCTTACCAAAGGGGACAACTTGCGTTTTCTTTAAGTTGACCTCTAGTTGGTTAATGGTCGTGTGGCTAAGCAGTTTGTCGAGGAGCCTTTGTAGCCCGACCCTCGTGAGGCTAAAGAGAACCAGGTCATCGGCATACAAAAGGTTGCTTAGAGCCAAGCCTCCCACCTTTGGAGAATGACTGTTTGTATCGTCCAAGATCGCCGACAGATCTGCTATACACAGGTTAAAGAGGAGGGGGGCCAGCACACATCCCTGCTTCACGTCTCTGGTTGTCATAATTTTCCACGAGAGATGTGTGCCGGACCCTAACTTCACCCAGACCCATGTGCGGGAGTGGAGTTGAATAATTGCCTCTAATAGATTCTCTGGAATAGACCCATAGAGCCGCCCTGGGGACTCTATCAAATGCTGCTTTGAAGTCGACAAAGCAGCAAAACACTGGCCTAGATGTTAAAAGTGCTTTGTTGACAATGGTTGATACTGCTAACAGATTAGTTCTGGTCCCTGAGTTAGCCACAAACCCTGTTTGATTCATCAGCATCAGTTTATGGTCCTTTGCCCATAGCCTTAGGTCCTCCAAGAGGAGGCCTGCATAGTGCTTGGCCTCAATATCCAAAAGGGCAATGAGTCTGTAATTGTTCGGTGAGGCACGCGATCCTGATTTGTAAATTGGGTGAATTATGGCGCCCCGCCATGAATCTGGGATTGTTGCTGTTCTCAGAGCGTAGTTGAAGAGGTTAGTTAACATTCCTGACCAGAAGGCAATGTCAGATTTAAACAGGCTCTGTGGCAGGCCATTTGGACCCGGAGCCCCATCAGATCTTGCTTTTATCATTGCTGTGGCAACTCTTCTTGTGTCACCTCGAAATCCTCGTGGACGAGGTGTGAGCATTCAATGGGTATACTACGCATGATACCGGGCCCAGGATTAATCTCATTTGAGGGGCTGCTTCCTGTGGGACCTGGATGTTCTGGAGACTTAAAATGGTCGGTTAGGAATGTTGCCCAATCTGATTCCTGAATGTTTTCTGATCCAAAGCTCATTGTGCTAGAATTTCCGTGGTTAATTAAGGCCCAACATTTTTTTGTTTTTTTTTTTTTGTTTTTTTTTAGAGTTTTTGCTCTTGCTCTCCCACACCAGTTTGCACCAAAATTGTTTTTCGTGAGACCGTTTATCTTTTGTAATCGCCAGCCTGAAGGATTTTTGGGCAGTTTGGTAATGAGTTAAGCATTCACTATTCCCCGGGGATTTTGCCAGTGCCCCAAGGCATTGTTTCTAGCTTTCTTGAGTGCCTTGGTCTGAAGTGAGATTATAAACTGACTAGCCTGGATTGCCCTTTGGGCCTGCTGCTTTGCTGGAAAAAGATTGGTCAGATGGGAACAGAGCATCGTCCATGTTACAGTCGGAGTGGCCTCTTTCTCGATTCAGACTCTTATGATGTCCGTACTTACTTGCTGAATGTTCGGGCTAATATCTTCGCTCCACTTGAGGCGCTTTAGGTTTTCCGTGTGTATTCCCCAGCAGGTTGGTGGTGCAGATTTATGTTTCACTGGATTTGTATTGAAAGATATGACCTGGGGCCTATGGTCACTTTCGGTTCGTGGATGGATACGAAAGTTGGCTAAGCAGTTAAGCAAGGCAGCGTTGCAGATGGTGTAGTCCAGGTAGGATTGCTTGCTACCATTTGTCCAGGACCAATTTGGCGGGGTGTCGCCCGCCGACCTACCACTGATAACCAGGTATCCTGCACTGTAAAATCTCATCACACAGAGCTCGCCCAATTCGCATTGTGCTTGGTTGGGCGGTTTGGTTTGTATTATAGCCTCAGTGATTGGAAATAGGAAAGGCCCTTCAGAGTCTGCTACGTTCCCTTGAAATAAGTTGGTGTTAAAATCCCCCGTGACAATACAGTCTGAATTGGGGTATTCCGCAGCTATGTCGTTCATGATTTCCGTTAGGCGTGTCAGGTGATCTTTTTTTGTACGTGTGCTGGGGTTAATGTACACGTTTAGAAGGAAGAGTGGGCGCTGTTTCCGCCATGCGTTGATTTTAACCCCAAGAAGCCAGTCTTCATCAAGGGGCAATCGTGAGATTGGACCTTTTAAGGTGTTTGATATGTATATTGACAGCCCGCCTTTGGGATGACCGAAGCGGCTGTCCCTAAGTGCTGGTTTCCATAACTCGATGAAACCAATGACTGGACATCTTGTGTGGCCCAAGTTTCCTGCAGAAATATTACTGAACGCTCACACAAGAAGGAGAAGGTATCTGGATTCCTAATTTTTTGCTGAAGGCCACTTATATTCCAGGAACATAATAAGAAGGTGGAGTCCGCTTGTGAGTTTAGTGCAACTACTGGGGGGGTTGACTTTACCAAGCGTTTGTGGTCGTGGACCCCGGTCTCTAATTCGAACGGTCATTCTAAGCTTTTGGTTGATACGATGGCTGGGCCATTCCCATCCTTGACTAGTGTCGATATTGGAGACCGCTGTTGGAAGGGTTTTATGATCTTCTTCGGGCCCTCACGCGTTTAAGATTGAATATGTTTTCTGGTGGTCTTTCAATCTGATGGTTCCAGCTTTTTGAGGTGATATTGGCTGGTTTAGTAGGGCGGTGCGGTAGCCTGGTGTGGAGTATGGGTACACTCAAATGCCCCATTCCCTTAGTTTGGCCTTGTGGTCCAAAAATGCACCTGCCCAGCTGGCCGACTTGAGTGTCACCAGGGTTACCTCTGACCGTTGGGTTCCTCTTGGTGGGAGAAATTCGATGGATTCTATGTCGTCAGATACCAGGCCTGCAAACCCCAAAATGCCATCTACTAATTTAATGATGTTCGATCTGTTAAGGATATCTTGGCGGCCCTTTGATTTGTATTCGGGTGCCAGTAAAATGTGGAAATATGATGATTCGTTTGTGGTCTTGATATGTTTTAGACTTGGAGCAGTCTTGTTGGATTTGTTAAGTGATGGACCTTCATCCAATTCCTGCTCCTGTTGCGTCGGGCAAGGACGGGCCTTCCAAGAGGGCCGGCGATTTATGGAGAAAGCTATTTTTTGGTTGTAAATTGTTTTTGTCAGGTTCCTTCCTGTTATTGTGGTGTCCGCCCGAGATGAAAGTAGGGCATGCCCTGGTTTTAATATCGCTTGGTTCTCTGTGGACCCTAATGAGCTTGGTTCGTCGGTTTTCGTGCTTGGCTTTTCTGAGACAGTGCCGGGCACGTTTATTGCTGTTCGCACTACTGGTTCGCTTGCTTCGGGTTTCCTAAGGGTGAAAGTGAGTCTGTCTCACTAAGAACCTGTTTGTTAACTGCCATTGCGAAGAGAGGGTAGTATTCCGGATGGACAGCTGATGTTTTTGCCCTTGCTTTGTTTCTCAGTTTGCGCTGGCCTTTACTGAGGTGTGGTTCAAACGCCGGCAGCTCTTCCAATTTGGGGGGGGGGGGGCAAGGTCGCCGGGCTGGCCATTGACCCTGTCGCAAAATGATCCATGCCGGTAATACGCACACTAGGCGTCCCAGCGTTTCCCGTTGCTGCTGTGGCCAGGTCAGATTGTGGCTGACCGGGTTTTGGCTGCTCGCTCGGCTGGTTTGGACAGAGAACTGTTCCCCCGCTTGGCTTGGTGCCTTTGTTTGTTGTAGACCACTGGTTAGCTGATTCTTGGATGGTATCTGACGGCTTTTGCAATTGCGGGCAGGGAGTTATGCTTGAGTTACCACCTGTCAGCATCTTGACTTCCTTTATAACACTAGTTAGGAAGTCTGGAAGCGAAGAGAGTGAGTCAATAATTGAGGAGCAGAACAGACCGACTGTATGAACTTTGTCGAGGCTTGCGCTCCAAGTATTAGGTTGTTCATTTTGTCAAGTTTGTTGTCAATCCCGGACGTGAACAACGCTAGAGTATTTAGGAGATCGACCTGCGCATCCAGTTTGTCCGAGTGGTAATTTAATGCATTGACTGTTAATGGAATTTTTGCAGAAGTTGGGGCCAAACGCTGATTGCCATGGGGTCTTCTTGATTGGGGTTAGGGTTGATGTTTGAAGTGTCCTTGGTGAGATTTTGAGTATTTTTAAAGAAAAATGACAAGTCCACCAATCAATAGAAAGGAAGGAATGGAACAGCCATATAAACAAAAAGAAGAGAACCGCCGCCCTGAAGCAGGCAAGTACATAAGACCACGAGAGGTCCTCGCAGAATGGGGAGGAAGGGTGGGTCGTGAAGGAATCTGCGGCTAGAATCGTCTCTACCAGATACACCATTACCAAAGGCAAGTAACTCGTTGATCTTATAGAGACTACTAGCCGCAGTTCCTTACGTAGAATAGATACCCTAGCCATATCCAAGGGGGAGGAGGGTCCGCCAGAGAACCTCTCCAGCTCAAACAAGCACAAGACCCCTCAACATGGGACCAGTGTCGGGGACAGGGAAAAATAACCCAGTCCACCGCAACAGGGGAGGAGTCACCGGCCCTAAGAGAAGAGAACCTCAGCATCGTGGACGAACACGTGCCCCAAGGAGATGTGTTAGAATGACAAAGAGGCCATCCAGCCTTCACCAACAGGAGAAAAGGCAATAAGAAGGATGCCGGAACACCCCAATCCCAGAAAACGTACCAGGAACCTCCACCGGAAGCCCCAAGGGTACAGGCAACACAGGGGAGTACCGAGGGAGAAGAGCTACCCATAGACTCCAAGGAGAAGAGGCAGAAGCGCGGCAAAGCCTTCCACCCGGAAACGTACCCAGTGCAGAGGGCAGCCGAGCCAGTCATAGTTCGAAGTCAACAGACAAGACAAACTAGCGCCCCGGCAATAAGACAGAATAAGAACGTAACCGCACAATGACCCCCACAGGACAAGAAGCAGGAGCGCCAGGGCCCACGCCAAGGCCTCTGCCACAGAACAGAAGAGCAGGTGGGGCAGCCGCTGACAAGCGCCACAAAACTAACGCCCAGACCACGTCGGGCTCAGAACAAGGGTAAGGCTAGTAAAACGTCCCGTACGACCCCAAAGAGGGCCGCTCTGGACGGAACCGATCCACGAAGTGCGATCAGCTATAAGATAAGAGGTGCAACAAGTAGGACGGACCCGGCCGTCACACAGGAAAACTATTCCCTCAGAAACACCAGACAGAGGACCAGAGCAAACGACAGGCGAAGGGCAAAAACACCGCAGCACAACACCTTAGATGGCCAAGCCATGCCACAGTAAAGACCAAAAAACCTCACCATCGTAATGCAGCAACACCAGGAGGGCGAGGACCCTGAAAGGGGGAGCCCACACCCTCCAAGCGTAAGACAGGGCGACACAATAGCTACATGTACCCCACATAGGGTAGGATACGTCCCAAGACAGCATGGGGACCACTCGGGAAAAAACAATCCCGCATCAGAGTACAAAATCATAGATCTGTAACAGAAACCACAGAAGGCTTAGTAATAAGCCAAAAACACCTCCTCACCAAAAAAAGGGGGCTGAACCAGCAGCCAACTGAATAGAGGGGCCAACCAGGGACCCCAAGGGCAACTTAACCCTCACAGAAAATGTAAAAGACACTCCAAAACCCAAAAGTAAAAGCAAGTGGGCTAGCGCCTCCCACCAAGACCCAGAGGATCAGTAAAATAACCTACTGAGGAGGAGAAGGTGGAGGTGGAGGAGGAGGAGGAGGAGGAGGAGGAGGAGGAGGAGGATGAGGAGGACGGAGCCCTGCAAGTAGACGCTGAATGACAGAGTCTGCATGAGGATTAAACAGCTGGACCTCGTCAAAAGGGGAGGTCGACCAGACGCTCTCTAATATTTTCAGGAAACACAGCATCGCGTAGCCAAGCATGGTGACGGAGAGCCACAGAAGTGGCCATAGTACGGCCAAGAGCATCAGCAACATCCAAAGCCGCACGAAGAATAAGCACGGCCAACTCCCTACCATCCAACACATGGCCCCGCAGATCAGTACGGGCACCCTCATGAGAGATATGAGAAAGAAGGGACTACACAGAATCCCACAGGCTGGAAGAAGCCCTGGTCAACACACACAAAGTGTTAAGCGCCCGCAAGGCAGCACTGGAAGAAGCGAAGACATTACGTCCCCTTGAATCTAACCACCGGGCCTCCCGAGACGGAGGAAACAACACCACAAGCAAACACGGAAAGTCATTTCGCAGTACAGCCCCTTGAGCAGAAGGGTGGAAAGAAAGAGACCGGGTCGTGCGGAGCAGGACGATGGTGATGCAGTAGTGCCTGAGGCACCGGATCGCCTGTTGCAGGGCGCCCCCATAAGAGAATTATGGAGTGACGCTTCAAAAGGAAGGAACAACTCCCGTCCACTAGAGCCCGGGTGGAGAATCTCCAAGAGGTTGTCTGTAGGAAACGGAGTGACAGTTGCACCCATCCTCCGTGGGTGACGGCTGCAGACTGAGCCGCCCATCCCCAAGTCCATGGGGGGAGCGGCCAGCCCCGGAGTATGGGAGGATCCACAGAGTAATGGGGAACCTGTAGGGCCCCAGGGGAGGGCAGAGAGGCCGGTGGAGAATTCAGCTGCGAGCCACGGAAATAAGGGTTCGAGTATTTAGGCCATGGGGACGGCGAAGAGCCTTCTCTGGAAGATGCCTGTGAAAAGGCAACAACATGACGCCCTGTCTCTGGGGAGGAACACACTAACGTAAGACAGACTTCTAGAGAAGAAGGGACCTCAGGAGACTAATCCACAACCCGACTGCCGACTCGGCTCTGTGGAGTCCGCCATCTGCGCCTGATCGGCGTCGACCGTCGCCGGAGTAGGCCTCTATGGTGCCAGGCCGACTCCTGCCACCAAGTGCTCACCAGGAGAAGGGGTGAGGTCGACGCCGGAACGGCGAAGGCAAGGCGCCGGCTCGACCTCATACGGGGCAGCCGCCAGTGTCAAGGACCGAGAGGGACTCGGGCAAGTGCCCCAGGTCCCGGCCTCCACCCGCAACTCCATCGGACCCGGGGATGGAAGACTCTCAGCGCCGTCTCGACCTCTGGTGAGGCAGCCGCATGCTCAGAGGATCGAGGGGGACTCTGGGACAAGCCTGGAGTCCCGGCGACCACAGGGAACCCCATAGGGATTTGCGAAGAGGCAGGGACACTAGGCGCCGGAGAGGTGAGCCCCGAAGGACTACACCTAGACGGCGCGAATCTCCTACGACCTGAAGCTGAAACTTTCGGCACCGGAGCCGCCGGCGACTCCGCGGAAGTCCTCGCGCAAGGCAAGGGATCCGCAGACATCACAGGAGGTGGGGGAAGGGCCAAAGAAGCCTGCAGCGCCGCAGTTCTGGTGCTCGTGAGAAAGGGGACAGAGCAGAGCACCAGAACGTTCTTGCACCTTTGAGCTGCCTACCGCCTGGGGTAACAGTCGTTGGACTGTTCATTTAACCATGATATTCATTTGTGTAATGTCCGGTGGCAGAGTTGGGCACTTGCCAGCACCAATTCCATGTATGCTTCCTACACGCAGTTTGAGTCATACGCTCTTTGTTACCTTTGTCACGCAATTGGTACATAACTTTACTATGTTGAATGTTTTCATGAGCATTAAAACGGAACTTAAGAGTATATTATGCCCACTTGGGTTTTGAGACATACAGCCGATTTGGCAGGGATTCTCTACAGTTACGTCATTATTTAGGCGTGGCCTTTCCCCCCCTCTCACGGCCCACATGCTTTTTTATTAAGCAGTGGCGGCGTATACTTCGGGGGCGGAGTCTCGAAATGCTACACATTCATAGCAAGACTCTCATTCCGACTCTTAGATTCCGAACAGGGTTTCTGAGTTAATTTAGGATTCATTACCTTAATACTGCGCAAAGAAATTAATTTAAAAAATATGGAGGACATTTGAACCACATGTTTATTTATTTTTTGTCTCTTCATCGTTGACAATAATTGACTTTCATGTGGTACCTTTTATAATCTGTGGTGCTTGCATTATGATTGACTAAAACAGTTTTTACCTTTTGTATTACAACCACGTATATACGATTTACACAAGTCCTCTGTATGTGTTCATGACCCCTTTGCGTTATGTAGCCAATGGGATGCAAGTCTTATTTCACGTGATCAAGCCATCGTTATGGCAAAACGCGTTGTGAATTAAAACAACACTTTCCCGCATTTGGAGGTTGCGTTTTTATGTCCTGACAGCGTGCGGTATTGTATGAACTGTAAACAAGGTTATATATATACACATATGAATACATACATACATATATACATACATACATACATACATTACCTACTGGCGGTCGCCAGTAGGTAGTTATAGTTAGGACCTAGTTTCCATAGGAAATCCGAAACATTCTATTTGGAATAACTTTGGCGCCGGTTGACGAATCTTCGCGAAATTCTCCAAGAAGATGGGGCGCTCCGCTGCTATCTTGAAAGTTTCGGGGTGATTCGTTAAGTGGGGATCTGAGAAAAAGGGGGTCCCAAAACGTGTTTTCCCCATGCAATTTTCCATAGGGACCTTCAGACACGGCTACAGCCCGAACTGCTGAACGGAATTACACCAAATTTAGCAAAAAGGTAGTTTGGTTTGCAGAATACACTTTTTGTTAAATGGTGTAAATCCGTTCAGTAGTTCCTGAGAAAATCAAAAGTAAAATCATAGATATATATATCAGGATAACACTGACGAAGGGATTTCTAGTCCCGAAACGCGTTTGTTTGCCTTTTGTAAATAAACCGCCCTGCTATAAGATTGCTGTTGCCCGTGTGAGTGCTGTTGTTTCTACAAACCCGGCTGGGTATTTTGGGAAATTGGAGCTGACATATGGGACGCGAACACCATCGCGCTACGCGGCACCCGCCCTGAGAGTGACTCACGACATGGTGTGTTGGAGCTTCTATATATATATATATCTAATCTCAATTGGAGACCCAGTAGAAGGCGGAAGCCGAAATGCGCTGGCCTGTGATGGAAGCATTGCTATGCAGATTCTTGCAAACAGTCAATAAAAGGCTGAATCATTAATGAAAAAATAAAAAATTAAGAAGAACTAAATAAAGGTGAATGTCAAACCTACGAAGACGGGCGTCTGTGGTGTTTACGTTCCGCCGCATGGTGAGTCACGGAGGGTGACAACGTCTGTTGTAAATATATATATATACATACACACATATATGTATATACACACACATATATACACACACACATATACATATATATACACACACACACGCACACACACACACCTACACACACACACACATATATATATTTTTTTGGAGGTACTGCATACTTGCTAATTACACTACTTTGTGTGTATGTGTGTTAATTATGCTCTGGGCAGGAATATTCAGTGCTTATGACTATTGATGAGGATCCTCTGGAAGAGAACAGTACTCCCGATATGTGGCGCCGTCTTGGTCTTTGGTCCTGGGACAGTGGTCAGCGTCGGCAACTTGGGCTGTACCGGAGCATGTTAGTCTCCAGATGATGTATCTGATGCAGTGAGGTGTGGGCTGGCTATGACTATCCTGCCTCCTGTCGGATCACTGGCCTCGCCGTCTGCGCCGCTGTTGAGGCTGATTCCTGCATCAGCTGCATTGTATGTGCAAAGAGTCGAATTGGTCGCATTTTAAGAGTCTTTTTATTTTTGAACAAAGGACAGGTGGCGCACTGTTCTTCCATGCACTCCAAAGAAAGGCAAAATTACATACTTTGTGTGAGACAGAGTGGGCATACTTGGCTCCTGTAGGAGAGTAGGGTCTGCAATCCTATGATCACCCAGATTTTTTGCTTTTTGCTGCACTGGTTTACGACTTTCCCTGGCTGTGGGCCTGCTAATCAGACCCACAGCCTAGCTGTTCTCTCTAATCCAAATTGTACTCAGGTACTGAATTGGCACTGGGCCCTCTCCAAGTCCCTGTACCCGGGGCTGAGGTGCACCCAGAAGTCTCCCAGGGGCTGAAGCATGTATTGTGCCACCCCTGGGCTGACTAACTAAACTGACACAACTGGCTGCACAACAGCTGGGGCAAGGTGGTGTATTCACCCTTTGCTTTAGATATAGTATACCTATATCTAACCCTAAAATGGACACACAGATCTCCTATCAGTCACTCCTATGGCAGGCCTTAACAATCCTGAAGGCAGAGTGCTTGGAATCGTGTGAGACGGTGCTCTGGCATGAGCTGAGCCTGTCTGCGGCTTTCGGGATCTATCCCGTAGCCGTTTCCATGATATCGCATACCATATACTCTTAAGTGCATTATAATCCTCGCGGTTATATGCCAACTCTGGTATCGCTTTATCAAAACATGTCGAGTAAGGTGTCATACGAATTGGAATACTAACCCCTCGCCAATTCTGGCGACGGGGTTAGCATTCCACCCTTCTAGAGGGACACGGCATGTATGTAACCCCTAACCCCGGTTAAAGTCAGACAGAGCCTTAGCATCCACAAAATGGATGCTGCCACCGAGACACAAGTCTGCCCTCCTGCTGCTGGGAGTCCTCCCAGAGCAGGAGATAAGGACAAAGGGTTTCCTGCCAAGGGCGGTGCCAGCACCGTCCCAGACAGGATTTTGTGTATCCTAGGTAGGCAGGGCTTCAGAGGAAGGTGACTGCAAGTGGCACCCCGGTGCTCACTATGCATAGGCCGGCTTGAACCAGTTCCAGGGACACTCCAGACCCTGAGCTGGGGAAAAGCCCGCCAAGGAAGTGGGTGTAACCACCCCCCTCCTGGTCCCACCCCTAGGGCAGGACTTAGTCGCGTGCCAGCCCCCTTTTCCCAGATAAAGGTAGGAGCAGGCCCCCTTCCAAATTAGATCATCTTTGGAATCAAGACACGACTTTCTACGAAAGGACTTCAAGATTTCCTTCTTCAAGATTCTCCCTTGTGGCTAAGGAGTAGTCACCCTGCATCCGCAGGCACCATCAAGAACACTGCGGTCTGCTGCAAGTCCTTCCTCCGGAATCAGACTGCCCAGCTCGACAAGACCTGGCTTCCCTGGCACCTCCGACCTCTACTCACCTCTACAGCCAAGCTGAGAACCGTGAGTGCGACGAGACCTCAAGGGACCGACTATTGCCAAGACTGCACGACTTCTGCACAGCAAGCCCGCCGAGTAATTTCCTGGTGAGTGCATTGGGGTCCGAGAAGCCCCGACCCTGAGCAGCTCCAGCACCGAAGATCAGCCCCCCAGCATCTCCACGATCGGCGTGGGGCCCTTCTGCTTTTTGCTGCTCACCGCGTTGTTTGGCTACTAGCCCGCTGGCTTGTGGCCTTCTGAACGACGCCCGACGACATCACTGCTGCTGGTCTGGTTTCTCCAGACTGGCCCTTGCTCCCTTCCCGAAGAGGAGCACCCCGGACCCTCCTGGTCCACTCAAGACGCCATTTTGAGTCCACCGCGTGGGCTTGAATTAGCCAAGGCTTGTTGCCCAATCCTGGGTAACTTCGACGCCGACAGCTTCATCCATCGTGGGACAGCTCGCCTCTCCATCCTGGTCGCCGACAACGCCTCCTGGTCCGTGAGATCTGCAGAGCCAGCGTCGCCCACTCACCTAGTCGAGGTGACTACCATCCGGTGCCCTCCTGGTGCCCACTGACTACTGGCTAGTAGTCACGAACTTGGTCCCCTCTGCTTTCAGGTGTCATCCATCTTCCAGATCCAGGCTTGGATCAACTCAAACTATCTTCACTGGTCGCCTGCCAGCATCTTTCTTACAGGCTCCTGGTCCGGCAACGAGGATTCCCGACGTCTTTTGAGACCTATGCAGCTGCAGCCCCTGGGCTAGGTAACTTCGGCATTTCGGTGCCCCAGCATAGCCTCACTATCCAAGGGTCAGGATCCGCTGTCGTTTTCTCCCTACCAGGTCGGGTTCGCCCGTGAACACTAACTTTGCCTTTACTAGCTTCCATATTTTTTTTCCCGCATCCCGCGTGAGAGTGCACACTCTGCACCCGAGTCCCCTAGGCCTCCTAGAAGTAATCTAACGATTCTATAGTCAAGTCCTAGCGATTCCAAAGCCTATTAGTACTGTACTTACCTGCTAGTAATTTCGCATTCCACTTTTAGAGTATATGGTTTTTCGTGCCCCTCGGGCATTTGTATATACTGTGCTAACTTAAGTATTTTCGTAAGAGTTTTGTTGTGTGCCTAGCACCCTGTCCTCAAAGAGTACAGGGTTGTTGTGATTCTAATAAATACACTGTTTATTTTCATAACACTTGTGTGTTGTCCTTTCACTGGGTGTTCAAGGGGTAATGTGATGGTAAAACAGCTGGCTTAACATGCCCTCTAGAGTCTTAGCCTTAGACTGCTCGTATCCATGCTACTAGGATAGCTGGTCTATAAGGTTGACTTACAACCAATCATCAATAAGGGTTGTTTGGACTGATATATAGTGATCACTAGAATAGTGAGCACTGCACATCAGGCCAACTTCTCACAGCTCCATATCAAGGGCACAGTCTGAATAGTCCTTTCTTCTCCATCACCCGGAGATGGTCATTCTCAACTGTCGACTGTTTGGACACCAAGAAGTCCTTCCCAGTCTTCTGATCCTCGTCGTCTCGTAGCTCATGTGGTGTTGAATTCTGCAGAGATTCAATGCAGTTTATGCGAGCCCGATGGCAGAAAAAATCTTTCTGCGCAACAGAACGTTCGACATGCGTAATGTCTGGTGGGAAAGGCGAAATGATGCACAACGCCAATCATAAAACTTCGTTGAGGGAAAAACTTGCAGAGACCGGGTCCAACATTAGATTGCAGAACTATGCATAGCATGTGTATCTGCAGTCAACACATGCTATGAATATACACTTGCCAAAGGTGTCCAGTCTCTTGAATTCCCTAGCCGGTGGATGGAAGGCAAAGTATTTGGATTGACCTTGGAATCGGAGATCTGCAAACCAGGTGCTGTGAGAGGAAGGCTGGGGCGTCTGTGGCAGGGTGATGGCGTCCGTGAATAAAACACTGCCTAGGAGACCCTGTGCAAGGTTTAGCCCCGGCCATCAGGAGAATGTAGGTGAGGGCTTTATTAAAAGATGTACCGGCTCGTTGGTGTAACACCTCTATCAAGACATTAGTCTTAACCAAGAGAATTGACCGCCTAATGTCAAAGACCTCTGCCGCCCTGCACATCACAGTGGTGAAGGATGAGCCTTCAGGCCCATACAGGGCCCGGGGGGAGCATGCCATAGTCCACTGCGGTGTCTAGGCCACTGCCATCACCTCATACAAGTTTTCTGCTGGTCCAGGGTCATCTTCTAGGGTACTAAACCCTTCCTCCTCACCTCTCCCTTCAGGGGCGGGAAGTCCAGGATAGGTAGGGTCTGGGCAGCACTGGTTCGAAATTGGGATAAAGACAGGCTCATCGTAGAGCAGTGTCTGAGGTGTCAGGGATGGCCCCTGTAAGGTAGGAGGCACTGTGACTATGTTTGCTAGGATCAATCAATCATTTGCAAAGCGCACTACATACCCACGAGGGTCTCTTAAGGCGCTGGGGGCAGGGGGCGGGCGCTACTGATTGAACAGCCAGGTCTTGAGTATCCTCCTGAAGGTCAGCAGGTCTTGGGTCTGTCGTAGGCTCAGTGGGAGGGTGCTCCATGTCTTGGCGGCGAGGTGGGAGAAGGATGCGTTGTAGTCGTCTGATTGTCTTGGTCGGGGCTCCCGCGTAGAGGGCGTTGGCGTTTCCGTAGTCGAGTCTGCTGCTGACTAGGGCATGGGTGACTGTCATTCTTGTATCTGTCGGGATCCATCTGTAGATCTTGCGGAGCATGTGTAGGGTGTTGAAGCAGGAGGAGGAGACGGCGTTGACTTGCTTTGTCATTGAGAGCGTTGAGTCGAGGATGATTCCCAGGTTGCGTGCGTGGTCGGTGGGTGTTGGGGCTGCCCCTAGTGCCGTCGGCCACCAGGAGTCGTACCTCAGTCTTGTCCGAATTCAGCTTCAGACTGCTGGTCTTCGTTCAGTCGGCGACGGCCTTCATTCTTTCGTGGAGGTTGGTTATGGCTGTGATGGGGTCCTTGGTGAGGGAGAGGATCAGCTGAGTGTCGTCGGCGTAGGAGATTATGTTGAGGTCGTGCTGTCGGGCTACGTGTGCGAGCGGGGCCATGTAAATGTTGAACAGTGTTGGGCTGAGGGAAGATCCCTGGGGTACGCCACTGATGATCTCGGAGGCTTTGGAACGGAGTGGGGGAGGCGGATGCTCTGTGTTCTGCCTGACAGGAAGGAGGTGGTCCAATCCAGAGCCTAGTCTCGGATCCCTGCGGCGTGGAGGTGTGCGAGTAGTGTGCGGTGGCAGACGGTGTTGAAGGCGGCAGAGAGGTCTAGGAGGATGAGTGCTGCGGTCTCACCGTTGTCCAGCAGGGTCCTGATGTCGTCGGTGGCGGCGATGAGGGCAGTCTCTGTGCTGTGGTTGCTGCGGAACCCTGATTGGGATGGGTCCAGGATTCTGTTTTCTTCAAGGTATCGGGCTAGCTGTCTGTTGACGGTTTTCTCGATGACCTTGGCCGGGAAGGGGAGCAGAGAGATGGGGCCGGAAGTTCTTGAGGTCTCTTGGGTCTGCCTTAGGTTTTTTGAGTAGGGCGTTGATCTTGGCGTGTTTCCTGATCTCTGGGAAGGTCGCGGTCTCGAGGGAGAGATTGATGACGTTGCGCAGGTGGGTTGCGATGGTGCTGCTTGCTCTGTTAAAGACGTGGTGCAGGAATGGGTCAGACGGAGTGCCGGAGTGGATTGAGCGCATGGTCTTGATGGTGTCATCGATGCTCACGCTGGCCCAGGCTAGCAAGGGGTTCATGGTCAATGGTGTACGGAGGGTCTGTTGTGTTGCTGTCTGTTGGGGCTGTCTGGAGATTGAAGCTGTCGTGGATGTCTGCTATCTTGCGGTGGAAGAAGGTGGCGAGGGCTTGCGACAGCGTGATGTTGTTGGTGTTGGAGTTCCTTCACGATGTTGGAGAGTTCCTTCACGATGTTGAAGAGCTCCTTTCTATTGTGTGCGTTGTTGTCGAGGCATGTTTAGAAGGAGGTCCTCTTGGCCGCCATGATGAGCTGGTGGTGGTTGCGGATGGGGTCCTTGTGTGCTGTGTGGCTGTCTGGAGTTTCTTCATTGTGCCATTTCTTCTCTAGTTTCCGGCAGGCTTGCTTGGAGGCTAGGAGTTCTGGAGTGAACCAGCTGGCCTTCTTGCTGGTGTCTCTGTGGGGCGTTTCTTCAGCGGGGCGAGGGTGTTGGCGCAGTCCTCGACCCAGCGTCTGAGGCTGTGGGCAGCGTCGGTGTTGGAGGGTTCGGTGGGTAGATCCAGAAGGCCCAGCTGGTGTTGGGACAAATGCGCCATCGGTAACCAAGCAGGGCCACATCATGGGACCTGGAACATTTTGGAGCCTTTTTATGCCGTGATCTCCAACTCCCGCTCGTGAATCGCATTCGTAGTCACAGACTTAAAATATGAGCAGGCGTTTGGGTTGTGGCTCAACCCCAGGCATCTCAGACAAATCAAGGTGGGTCAGAGACAGACATCTGTCGGTGACCTTTTCCATACGGTTAGAACCCTGTGGATTTATTGCGAGACGTGCCCCTAGCACAATGGGAGCAAAAAACAGGCAACAAAAAGTTTTAAAGAAATAATAATAAAATGGCCAAAAAATGACCACGGTAGCTCTTCGGATTGGCATGGATACGGAAAGGAAGAAATTGATGTTAGTGTGCCAAGGTGGCGCTTATGAGGGCACCATAACGTCAATTCTGACTCGACCGATAGAGAGCAGATCTAAGCCACTTATCGGTGCACAGAGGTAATGCTCAAGTGTTTTTGGATCCAGTCTAACGCCTGGGGAATATTCCAAGGTGAGGAATCTGTCTCTTTCAAAAACCACAGACAAAGTAGGGATCAGTAACAGATATCTGTGATATTCTCCGCATGGCTTAAAACTATGGGTTTGTTAGGGGACATATTCTCTAGCACACTGGGAAAAAAATTTGAGAGTGGAGAAGAGTCCACAACCCATCTCCTCTTTAGCTATATGGTAGCTCCACCGTGCATCAGCCAAATCGCTAGGTCTCCACAGTCTGGGGTAAGTTCCGTAGGTTCCAAGTCCTGATGTGTAGGCAGGTTAGGGGATAGATTCAAGGTCTGGTCAATGTCCAATTGTTGTCCCAGGGAAGTAAAACAACGTGTAGGGGGCCACTATGGAAGCCATCTTGGGGTCAGGCAGGGGACTGTACTGTACACTGGTCAGGCATCTGGCAGTTAAAGTCAATAACAAATCCAGCGTGCACACACCATCACACGCACAGACCTGCACAAGCACAAACAAATGTGAGCAAGCACTCTCATGTGCGCACTGACACACACCCAGGCACATAGACAGAAAACATCCAGGAAACAAAAGCACACATAAAATCCGATGCACTAATAAAAAAACACCCAAATACATGCACACGCAAACATCGTCACATGCACAGCCAAATACGCTCACACCATCATACACACAGACACGCGCACACACAAGCAGACATACAGAAACTACCAAAAACACAGGCACACATAAAATCACATGCTCCAGAACAAAAAAAAATACCCAAGGATGTACACACAAATACATGCACACATACACACCATCACACGCACAGACGAATGTGTGCACACAATCTCACGAACAGAGGGTGCATACAAGTACGCATAAAGAAACATCCACACGCACACATACAATCCAATGCTCTAATACAAAGACGCTCTAATACAAAGACACTCAAATACATGTCCACACCATCACACGCACAGATATGCACAAGCACACAGAAATGTGAACACAGTCTGCAAACTGGTTGCCAAGCCTGAGTGGATGATGTAATTTACTGTGCCCTGCCAAGAATGGATCGTTTAAGCCAAGAAAGCCTCCCCACTTCTATAACTGTCAAAAAGTCTACCCCGAGCACACAATACATAAAACCAATAGCTGTTGTTGTATATACAGTTAGTGAATTAGTGTACGAGTTACTTACCTTCAGTAACAATGTATCTGGTAGAGATGAGTCTAGCTGCAGATTCCTTAACGTAGAATTATCCCCAGGCGGGAGACTGGATCCGGAAAACTTTTTTTTTTTTTGCCACAGTATCCCTGCGTGCCAGGGGGACGGCACAGCGTGGCTCCTCCCTGATGTCGTCCGCCAACGTGACGTCAGCGAGGATACATAAGTCCCAACCCAGCGTACCTACATCAGTTTTCTCCTTTTCCGCGAGCAACGAGGCTCCGGTTTGCGTTCCTGAACAGTGTGCGAATGCCTTCGGGCTTTAAGACGTGCTCGTCTTGCGCGCGCCAGATTTTCGTTGAGACGGATCAATCATACATAATTTGTGACACGGATTCGTGTGACACGGAGGAAATAACGGATTGGGACGGACTAATATTTTTCTTTGCTCTGGGAAGCTGGACTTGGCCATTAGAAGACTTGCATTTTCCTGATGATAAAGATTACAGTGCTTTTTACAGGTTGTTAAATCAGAGGTGCATTACCAGACCTTCCCTTTAGTGGTATCAATATAGGATGTTGTCATTTAAGCCCAGAAGAAGTGATTAGTGCATTATGTTGCAAGACAAAACACGTGTTGGCTGCTTTGCTTTTTTTGAACGGAAGAATTGTTTACCTTTGGATGTGGATTTTGAGCTGTGCTAAGCAATGAGTATTTGAATTCGATTTTTTGATTCGAAGAAAACTCATTAAATTTATGGGCATTGAAAACTGAAGGAACTGGATTTCTATACTAATTCAAGAACTGTATATACAACAGCTATTGGTTTTATGTATTGTGTGCTTGGGGTTGACTTTTTGACTGTTTTGTTACTCTAGATGAGGGCATATACAAAATTGTATAAGTAACCAATCTTTCTTCCCCTACGAGCACCATTTAGAAATTACAATTAGTGTACGTTAACCCATAATTACGGTTGAGCGTACCACAGTTTACCTGGTTACCTAAAGTTCAAATTTGATTCTATGATAACTGGCTGGCCACGTCCAACAGTTCATGCATGTATCAGCCAAACAGGACGGTGTTAAGAAACCTCCATGCCAGGCTGGCAAATAAAAACTTGTGTCAGAAGTATTTTTGGGGACTTACTATCCAGAGAATTGGTCAAAAATTGATTAGGATTCACCTTAGTCAAAGCCTGTATAATCAGACATTCTGGAGTAGGGTGCTTGGAAAGAAAGTCTAGCTCACCGGGGGGTAGGCCTAAGTCACCTAGCCACCTATGTATGTAGGTTGTCTATTGGCTGAATAACCTGGAGGATATTTTAGTGCTGCTAGTATCTCTTCCTTCATTCCAATTCAATCAGGTTTAATGTGATTCTTACTTTTTCCACGATTGACTTTCCCCCACTTTTAACAATTCACTTCCTGTTGTGACAGGTTGGCACTATAGTAAGTGATTTCTCTGCAACTCTCTCTTACTTTCATCTTTATTACCCTTCTCAATTTCTAATAGCCATCTTTGATTCTGTCTGTACACCCTGTTGCCTGGACTCCCTAAACTTGTTTTGCCCTGATGGTGATACTCTGATTTCATCAGGATCAAAATGTCATTGACACAAGAGATTTATGGTTACAATTAGATTATACCAATTATGAAGAATGAAGGAAAGTATTTATCTTCAAATTTCTGTAGCAATCCCCCCGTTTCGCTTGCATATACGTTTTTGCATTACTCTTTATTCACCATGTGAACATTAGAGCACTGACCACTTTCAGTTTGTCATGAGCTTGTCATGGTTTAAATATACAGTATGTTTATGGCAGAGATAATTTTTTGATTCATTCTTTGATGTGTTAATTTTTGTGAGTGGCCCACCGCTAGCCTTGTTCTTTTAAACGTGTGCGTGGACCTGGCTACTGTACAGAGGAATGGACAGCTCATGTTACACTATATGCGTAGGTAGTCTGCAAGAGCTTCCTTTGAATGGCTCAAGACAAACACCAATTAATATGAATAGTCAGATTACTGATATTGAGCATGCAAAAAATAGAAGCTTTTTCGTATTTGGATGAATAATTAAAAAAAATTGCTAGTGTTCCATCCCTCCATAACTGTTGACAGTACATCAAATGATCTCAATAAAATGAAAAATGCAAGTGAAAGCACGTCGGCACGGAGTTCCGTGCAAAAATGCTGACAGTTTGTTAAAGCAGTTGCAATACATTAAGTTCAGAAGATGCCAGTAATCTTAGTTAATCATTCTAAATGTAGTAGTGGTTTCATTCACATTGCTACTAATTGAAGCAGACACTGGATGGTCTAAGGCACTGAAACTGCTATATAACACACTAAGAAAAAAGTATTGAAATTGCGGATCTGGAAAACAGATCATAGAAGGCAATATCATTCCTGAGGGGAATACCCATTTAAGAACTTCAATGTCATTCCATGAATATCCATGAATAAGAAAATTAACAAAGATCAGGAAGATATCAGTCAGCCTTTCATAGAAAGACATGCTGGCAGAAAAGGTGGTAGACAGACACAGTCTTTAATTTACCCAAAAATTTACTTAACTCTATGGAAGTATCATTTGTAAGCCATGCCACCATATAAAGGACTGACTTTTTCAATATTTGAAAATTCTTTAAAAAAATTTGACCAGATTTTTTTTTTTAAACAAAATACACCCATTAATGCTAGCACTGATCTAACTGGTTTAAGAAAACTTCTGTCTCTCAATCCTCTATCTTCTACTATGCTTTCGGAAGTACTACTTTTGAAACTTTGGTGATTTGCTACATTAATACCTTGAAAAACACTTATGAATATATTTCATATATCAGTAAGGCAGAACAGGAAGGGGCGTGGCCAAGACGCCGATGTAGTAGGAAGCGGGACTGCGGAGCTCCTCCGCTCCCGCCTCACTCCGCAACGTATCCTGGCCCCCAGCTCGACCATCCGACCCCCAGACACACAGGGGGGGGTCTGGTGAGCGCTGGGGCTGACTCTGGCAGTGCGGGGATCCCCGCGGCGACACAGGACGAGCGATTTTGCTCCCGAGGGGGCACCCGGTGCATCAGGCGCCCAAAATGGCGGCTGCAGTCCCTGCTGCCTACGCCGGACGGCGGGTCCCTGCGGGCGGCGGAAGACACCAGGGGCCGGACCGGGCCATCAGCGCTGCAGCGGGAGCCCTCCAGTGCGGTGGGTGAGTGGCGACTTTGCCCAACGTGGAGCCGGTTGGGGAGAAAGACGGCCGGCGGCGTGGCGAACTGCCTGACCTCAAGATGGCGGCCCCGGAATACCGGAGCCGATCAGGCCACTGACGCCAGAGCTGCCGGCTGTGCAGAGACGACGCCAGAGCTGCCGGCTGTGCAGAGACGTCGCCCTGCCACTGCTGAGGAACCCCTGTGGCCTCCAGACCTAGGTGGGCTGACGACAGCGACATTGGGAGGCTGAAGGTGTAAAGCCCCGAGGCGAGACAGCCAGAGTGCTGTGTGAGCAAAATGGCGGCTGAGACCTGTGGCTGCGCAACCTGAGGGCGGCGGACTGGGACTGCTGTCGTGCCTAGGAGGGACCGAGGAGCATATGCCCTGGGACCCCGCCTGACAGGGGCTGGGCCGCACAGAGGGGCCGAACTGCTGAGGGGGTACAGAAGGGAGGTGCCCTGCCTTGCTGGTGTCCACCGCGGAGACACCTGGACTACTGGAGGTAGAAGTTGGATCGCTGACCAGAGACGCCTGCACGCGGCACACTGCCCTGGACCTGCCGCTTGCAGTCGAGATCTCGGCCACGAGCACTCGGGGGGGGGGGGGGGGGGGGCAGCCGACACCCATAGCGAGGCGGCTGGAGCTGCTGCACGGCCTGGAGCCCTGTCTGGGGGGGGGGGGGGGGGGGCTTGGAGATACAGCACCGAGTGACTGTGGTGAAGCCGAAGGGAGACCCGGAAATCCCCGGATCCACGCGTGCCACGGTTGCGAGACACAGACCTCTCCGGCCGGCAGCATGGCAAGAGGAGGCAAGAAGAAGGGCTTCGAAGCCCTGAAGCTAGACGACCCGGGCCACCTAGAGGAGGAAGGAGCGCCGTCGTCTGGAGCGGGCGGCTCGACTGGCCAGCGAGATCCGTCCTTGAGTGACATAATGCAGGCGATAGTAGCGTCACGGGAAGCTCTTGAAAAACGCATGGACACCATCGGCTCCGACCTGACCCTACTGAAGGATGACCAAAGGAAATTGAAGGAGAGGGTGGCGACCTCGGAGGTAACCCTGAAAGACTTGCCTGAGGATGTGGCCACTCTGAGAGCGTCACTGGCGGAGGTGGCGCAGAAGGTCCAAGTGCTGGAGCTTAGGGCCGAAGACAGTGAGGGGCGCTCCAGACGCAACAACCTCCGCCTCGTGGGGGTTCCGGAGAAGGTGGAGGGCCAAGATGCGGTAGCGTACCTGGAGGAATGGCTGCGGAACGAGGTAGCTCCGGAAGGACTTTCCAAGTTTTTCGCCCTGGAGCGGGCGCACAGGGTACCGGCGCGCCCTCCCAAGCCGGGGAGACCGCCGAGACCAATCGTGATGCGCCTCCTGCACTTTCGCGACAGAGATCACATCCTCCGGAGGGTCAGGGACCTGCCGGACTTGAGAATAGATAATAGCAAGGTCATGATCTTCCCGGACTTCACCAGGGACGTATAAAAACAACGGGCCTCCTTTTTAGCAGTCAAGCGGAAACTGAGATCGCTGCAACAACCCTACGCTATGTTGTTCCCGGCCCGACTGCGGGTCATCGCTGAAGAACAGTCTCACTTTTTCCACACGCCGCAGGAGGCTTGGAGCTGGTTAGACAACAGAGGGGGGTCGGGCGCGAGACCTCCCCCGGAGGCTTCACCTAGTAGGCACTCGGCTGAGACGACGTCACCGCGGAGATCGGGTTCCCCGTCGGGATGGCAGCAGGAGAGGGCTAAGGCGGTGCTGGCGGTGGCGGCCATCAGCAAGGGAGACGTCAGCCCTGCCAGCGGCACATCGGAGCAATCGAAGGTCGGCGCTCCCAGTCCTGGCTCCAGTAGTGGACATGATCTCTCGGAGACGGACCTGCCGGTGGTGACTCCCCAGACGGCGGACGGCATCTTTGGCTGATGTAGACAACAAGCAGATGGACGAATCTGTAAGGTACTGGGCCTGGGTTGCGGGTGAGAGCTGCCTTTGGACGCTATGCTGTGAGATGCAGAGAACTCCTGATGCTCGCCACTGAAATGTGCGGGGGGAACGGAGCAAGGGGGATTTCTCCAGACTGTACCGGGGGAGGCGGGGGTGGGGGACTCCGGTCCTGTATGGGTAGGCGCTCTGGCCACCCTAGCCCTATTCACTTGAGATACACTTTCGTTACTAGAGTTTGGATGGGGTTTCCAAGTTGGATGTCTGTCCTGGGGTGTGGGAGTTGGGGATGTTTACTTGATAAGTTTGGGGGGGGAATGGGGAGGGGACCCGGACGTGCCAGGGGGGTCGATGAGTGTGATGGGATTGCAACGAGCTATACAATGGGACCCGACCTAGGCTACAAATGCATCACATGGAATGTTAGGGGAATGCATACTATGCACAGACGCCACAAAATCCACTCCTATTTGGTCAGAAGGGGTATTCATTTCGCCTTCCTCCAGGAAACACATTTACTAGCTAAGGAAGGGAGGGCGCTACAACGGAGGTGGAGGGGACAGATTTACCACACTGGCTACTCTGCATATGCTAGGGGGGGTGGCCATTTGGGTGCGGGCGGGAGTTCCTTTCCAGTGCACCCAGCAATTAATTGACCCAGAGGGGAGATATGTCATGGTGCGGGGCAAATTGGATGGGAGGGACCTTTCCTTGGGTTGCCTGTACGCCCCGAACACTGACCTACCGGCTTTCCTCTCCCTGCTGTTCAACAAGCTGGCCCCGTTTTTGGTGGAGCCTTTGATCCTTGGCGGAGACTAACAGCGTAATGGACACTACACTGGACAGATCGCATCCCCCCTTACCTAACGCACCAGCTGGAAAACTGGCACTTGCGCGCTCTGCTTGGCAACGCCAATGGGGTCTGGTCGACTCATGGAGGGCTAACCATCCGTCAGACAGAGACTACTCGTTTTTCTCCGCTCTCCACGAGCTCCACGTTCGCATTGACGCCTTCCTGTGCTCTCAGGACGTGCATGCAGAGGTGTGCCACAGTGAATATCTTACGCGCACGATCTCTGACCATAACCCGCTGCTTGCTCAGTTGCGCTGGTCGCGGTACCGCCCGCGGATCCCAGCCTGGAAGCTGCGCCCGGAGGCACTGGACGACTGGCTCTTCCGCACCACTATAGCCTCGAACATCGAAGCGTACTTCCAGCTCAATGCCGGCTCCGCGAGCTCCATTGCGATTGAATGGGACGCATTCAAGACAGTGGTACGGGGACAATGTATTGCGGCGGCGTCAGGAGTTAGAAGGACCTTGCTAGATGACATTACGAAGGGGGAAGAGAAGCTGAGGGGACTAGAGAGGGCGAGGCCGGAGCGGCCGGACCTACATGAGGCACTACTTGAGGCGCGGGAGGTGGTGGCGGCGACGGTGGAGCGTCTCAGGTGCTTTGACTACAAGGCCTACCTCACGCGCGCACACTCGGAGCGCGATAAGTCGGGAGCTCTATTGGCCTGGCTGGCCAATCCGGCTCGACGGAGCTCGGTCATCCTAGAGCTCAGAGACCACTCGGGTGCGGCGCGGTTTGACCAGGGAGGGATAAATGAGTTATTCTAGGACTACTATACGGAGCTGTACCGCAGCAGGGTCCTACCATCGGCGGAAGCCTTCCAGAGCTTCACGGAGGGACTGGACCTGCCGGAGCTAGGGGAAGTAGATGCGAAGCGACTCGGGAGCAAAATCGAGGAGAGGGAGGTGAGAGTAGCCATCAAGGATATGGCACGGAACAAGACACCGGGCTCCGATGGGCAGCCGACGGAGTTCTACCTGACCTATATTGACCTGCTGGCACCCAAGTTGACGGGCCTTTACAATGAGGCAAAACTACTGGGCAGCCTGCCGACGTCCACTGGCGAAGCGCTCATAGTCTCCCTCTTGAAACCGGGCAAGCAACCGTGGGACGGACAGCGTATCGCCCCATGTCCATGCTCAACCTGGACTATAAAATTCTGAGTAAAATATTGGCGGCACGATTGCTCCGCTATATGTCCAGACTAATCCATGCAGACCAGTCTGGATTCATCCCGGCCCGCAACACGGCGCTTAACGTGCGGCGACTCCTGCATGTTTTAGAGGCTGACACCTATGACGGAGATGAGGCGGTGGTGTTTGCTGTAGACATAGAAAAGGCCTTTGACAGCCTGGAGTGGCCTTACCTCTTCCATGTCATGCGTACACTGGGCCTGGGCAAGGGCTTTGTGGATTGGATGGAGCTACTATATCGGAACGCAACGGCGAGGGTCAGAACTGGGAGAGTAATATCTGAGTTATGTGCGGTGGGCAGGGGCACTCGCCAGGGATGTCCTCTCTCCCCCCTCTTGTTCGCCATGGCCGTTGAACCCCTCGCGGCGCGAGCCCGGTTGGGTCGGGCATATTCGGGGCTGGATGTTTATGGGCAGGTGCACCACATCGCATTATATGCAGATGACCTGCTGATGTTCCTAGCGGACTCCGCGGACTCGCTCCGGGGCGCAAAAACCCTCCTTCAATCGTTGAGCGGGGTGTCGGGACTCAGGGTGAACTGGGCGAAGTCCTGCTTGTTCCCGGCCCGCCCGCGGAGGATATACCCACAGGCCACGGAGGGGGTGACATGGGAGGAATGAAGCCTGCGATATCTAGGGACCTCAATCTTCCATGACAAGAAGGACATTCTTGAGGGGAATATTGAGTCGGCGATCAGACACACTAAGGAGAACTTTGATTTTTGGAGCACGCTCCCGCTGTCGCTCATGGGAAGAGTGGCACTCCTTAAGATGGTGACCCTGCCGAGGCTGCTTTATTTCTTCAGGACCCTCCCGATATGGATCCCGGCAAGTTACTTCCGGCGGCTGCGGTCGTTAGTAATTGGTTTCCTGTGGGGAGCGGGCAGGCGTAGAGTGGCTCACAGTATGCTTCTCCGCCCTCGGGAAGAAGGAGGGCTCGCGGTGCCGGATTACGAGTTATACTACCTTGCGGCCCAGTTACAATGGCTGACGCAATGGATTGCGAGAGCCAGACAAGGAGAGGATGGAGTGGGGGAGCCGGCGGGACCGGTTCAGGTGCTTTCCCGGATTATTCTGGGGCTCCCAATGGGAGATTTCCACCTCACGCAGGAATTTGCGACGTCCCGGAAATGCTGGAACAGATATCGTTGAAGGGGCCGTATTACGATCTCTTATGCCCCTGAGATCCCGCTCAGGCTGTGCGGGGCACTACCACATGGGGGCTCGTGGCACGGGCTCGGTGGATGGGAGATGCACGGACTCTCGTCCATGGGAGACCTTTACGAGGACGGCGTCCTGCTGCCCTTTGACCTTCCGAGAGACCGCTTTGATCTGGCGGGGGGAGACTTTCTCCTTCATGCGGCGCGAACGGCGGCAATCCGCAGGCACTGGAAGTCGGGTATGACGGAACCGCCACTGTCCCTGGGCTGCCAGTATGTGGTGATGATGGCGGGGACGATCAAGGCAGTCACGTGCCTATACAGGCGCATGGTCTCGGAGACGGTCACCCCACTGCTGACCCTGAAGTCGAAATGGGAGGCTGACTTATCGACGGACATACCTGAAGAGGCGTGGAACGGTATAGTGGCCCGGGTCCGCAACGGGACGCGTAACGCTAGATTTCTGGTGCACCTCTATGCCCTACACAGGGCCTACCTGACCCCTGACAAACTACACACATATTTCCCAGCTCACCCGGCGACCTGTCCGCGTTGTCCGGCGGACTCAGCTGATTTCCGACAAATGTTCTGGTCCTGCCCAGCCCTGGGATCCTTTTGGCGGGAAGTTGTGGACAGCCTGAAGGAGGTTACGGAGAGAGATTTGCAATACACCATGGCACACTGCATCCTACACTGGTTCCCACACACATCGAGGAACAAGATTACTAGCAAGTTCCTGGACCTTGGGCTGCTCCTAGCGAAGCGAGCCATAACGTCCCAATGGAAGGCGAATAAGGGCCCTGCGGTGGGGAAATGGAAGGCCGAGCTTCTCAAGTGGGCCCGGTGCGAGGGGGAGCTGCGTATGCAAGCTGCACTTAGGACGGACAATGATGTGGCTCTAGAGGGGGCAAGGGCGTGGGAGGGGCTGATCTTGGAGTTCGCACTTTTAGACGTAGACGAGGCGGACACCCCAGAGCATAGTCCTGCTCCGGTGAACCGGCCGCCTGATGAGATGGGGTCCTAGTCCCCCTTCCTAATTCCCCTATTTCCTAGGTGTTGACTGAATGTTGTTAGTTGATTGCTCCTGATAGTCTGTTTCGGGTCTGGATTGATCGAGATGGATGTGGATGCACACTGATGTTCCACTGGCACGTTTGGGGGGGTGGGGGGCAGAGTTAAGGGTGGGAGGGGTAGCTTCAGGAGGGAGGGAAAGGGTAAGGCGAGGTTTAGCAGTTTGAACGGGTGAAGATTGTTGGACAGCAAAGCAGGTGAATATTTACTGATCCCACTAGGAACTGTGCGTGGGGGCAAGACAAGGTGAGCTGGAAAGTAGCATTGCCATTGCAAGAACACCCCGATGCTACGGAGGCATACTATATCTCCTTCCACGAGTTTTCACTTCCGGTTGCGCCGCTCGACCTCCGGGGTGTGAGCTAAACGGCTGTGTGGAACAAATACAGAAGACTAATGGATATGTAGGGCACCGAGGGGATTGATGCTAATGCTTTGTTTGTACCACTTAATTTGCTGCAATAAAAATATATTTACAAAAAAAAATCAGTAAGGCAGAACAAAAAAATGCTCTGAATAATTTCAAGTAGAAAAAAAAATCCATACTAAGCCAACTGATAAAGGAAAGTGGTATACATAATGATAGATCCTGTCCTTCGGCCCTTTGATACTACCCCAAGCTCAGTGATTTAAAGAGGAGCTGTTGTCGACAACAAAGGGTCTGGAGGAGTAACTATGCTCCAGCTGAAAAAGTGAAATGCCAATCACTCAGTCAAGACTACGAAAACCTGATAATCTCCGAGAAAACCAACAATTATTCAGAAAAGATCAAGTCTGCAACAAATTTGCCTTGGAACTGTTTCAAACGGTACAGAGATTAGCCACTCCCTACGCTGCAGCCAAGATATTACCCATACAACAGCTCTGCGATCATTTTGCAAATATTAGAAATAAAGTAGAGGCAGTTTATAATAACTTTAATCTTTGCAAGGGTACTAAGCCATCATTCCTGGCGTCTTCACAGTTAGGCCCTAGCTTTCCAGCTCTCTGCTAATTTGCTATTATCATGACATAACGTAGAATTGAGTGGATAAACTTAAGACCGGAGCCCGAAGGACCAATGCCCCGCAAATGTGTGGCACATGATAGCTGAATCCATTGCACTCTCAATGGCTTTATTGCTCAATAATATATTGAAGTCCAGTTGTTCTCCCACAGAACGGAAAAGACTTCCATTCTGACTTTACTGAAGAAGCTAACCCAAAATCCTTAGAGGAAAATAACAACTGGCCGATCGCTAGGCTCCCTACACTTGCAAAGGTTATACAAAGACATTTAACCATCTCTCTCTGAATTTTTGGACTAGAACGGCAACCTGGATACAACCCAGTTTGGTTTTAGAAAAGTTCACAGCACCAAAAGGGAATTAGAGAAGAGATTAGGGAAATTATGTATCAGGGTGGCAAGACTGCAGTGGTCGTACAGGACCTATCTGCAGCTTTTGTCTTTAGATTCACGTGTATTTAAAGCACCGGATGACCGAGATTGGTATTCAAAGCTCAATTTTTTCGCTACTATGCTCATTTCCTGATGAAAGGGAGCAAACAGTAAATATGGAAGAGTTTAGCTTCAAGCCTTTTGCCTTACCTTGCGGTGTCTCGCAGGGGTCTTCTTTAAGTACAACATTATCTAATATATATATGTGGTTCCCCTTCTGAATTTGATATCATTGTATGGCTATCCACTGTTTCCTAAGCTGACAATACCTGAATTGTGGTATTCATGGACAACATTTAGACTAGGTAGCCTCCCAATTCTATAAGTGCATGAGTGTAATAGTCAACTGGATGAGTTCCCACCGTCTTAAATTAAAGTCCGAGAAGACAGAGGTGCTCCTCTTTGGAAGAGATACCTCCTTTTGGAATGATGCCTGGCGGTCGCAGCCCCTCTGCCCTCTCTCCATTCCAGCATTAACAACTAGGAACCTGGGAATCGTTCTTAATTCCAATCACTCTTTTAGAGATCAGACCAGTCAACTCACTTCCTTGTTTTAAAAACCTTAAGGAAAATTCTTCCCTTTTTATCTACAGAAAACAGTGGTCACTTCCCTGTCATTTTCAAAGTTGGACTAATGTAATGCCCTTTATGCTGATGTTCAGCATGGCATTTTTTTAAAACTCCAAAGACTACAAAATCCTGCAGTCAGACTTCTTAAAATATTAAAACTTTGAACCAGTCTCCAAGGCCATGGAATTACTACATTGGCTTCCTATAAAAAAAAAAGAGAGTAGCATTCAAAGCACTCTGTATAGCACACAAAATGCTTAACCATTCTGCACTTGCTTTTCCTAAGAATAAAACTCCTGGTGCACCCCTAACAAATCGCTCCAATCAGCCACAGCTAGGAAAGTCCCCATTTCATTAACTCGCAATGCTTCATAGATTGGCAGAAGCTTCTCCCATGTTACCTCCCATCTCTAGAACCAAATGCCTTGGCACATGAGAAATCAGCTCAACTTCCTCATTTTTAGAACATTTCACAAAACCTAGCTGTTTTCTCTTCCTTTGAAGGTTAGACTTTAGGAAGCTCTCTTACCTCAAGTAGACAGCAGTGCCAACAGGCCCACGGGCAGATGCTGCGCTTTACAAAATTTAAATTAAAACATGTCCAGAATACCACTAAGTACACACCAGAAATATTGTGCCAGTTATCTAATCAAGATCACAACTGCCAACTGAACAAGAATCCCCCAACCCGAGCATCACAAAGATCCAGAGAATGACTACTACTGCTTACAGTTGATAATGAAACTGAACTCTAGAACTGCAGGCATCTTTGAACACTCTGTCCCATGTACTCTACCAAAGATCCATAAAACTATAAGCATCCTTTGGGGGAGCCTGGACAAGCTGTGGGTCCATTTTGAAGCCTCTAGGCAAATATGCAATTTCTTTGTTAAAGATCTTGACATATCTACATATAATTATGTTCGGGGAAGTGGTGATTTCATAACGTTCACTGTGGCTCATCCTTTTGACCAAACTACAGAGTGGGTGATGTGCATGGATATAGAGGAAAACAAGTTACTTACCTGTAACTTTGGTTCTCCAGTATTGGTAACTTTCATAGATTCCCATAGCTTGTATCATTCCCCGTCGTCGGAATGGGAGTCTCGGTAAACAAAATAACATAGCAGTAGGTACAAAAGAGAAAGAAAAAGGCCTAGGCCTCATTCCCTTTTGGAGCATATCCAGCTCTTTTTGCAAAAGAGACCAAAGTAAAGCAGTATCCAATCAGATTAGCCTCACCCCATAGAACCCTCCTGAGAGAACCTCAGAGCTTCGTAGCCGTTGTGTAACGGTAGAACCAAAAACATGCTGAGGGCTGAGCTTTCCCAGGGAGGAGGGTGGGCGCATGGGAATCTATGAAAGTTACCAATACTGGAGAACCAAAGTTACAGGTAAGTAACATGTTTTCTTACTCCAGTATTGGAACTTTCATACATTCCCATAGCTTTTATTAGAGTAGCTAGCAGTGAGAACCACATTTTGCTCCTTCATTGACATCTCTTCCTCTATTACTTCTTTTTTTTTTTAAGTAAAACATTAATCAACAGTGCAATCACAAAGAACACATAGCAAAATGTGAAAATAACAATAAGAAAGGAAGGAGGGAAGAAAGGAAAGCTACCACTCAATGGTTCCTCAGGACTGCCTGGCCTACAGCTGTGTCTTCTTGTGCCGAGGTCTCCAGGCAGCAGTCTTGTGAAGGTGTGCGTGCTGCTCAAAGTTGCAGCCCTGCAGATATCCTTTATCTGTACTCCCGCAAAGAGAGCAGTAGAGGAAGCCATGGACCTTGTCGAGTGTGCTCTAACTCTGCCCTCTAGAGGCTTGCCCGCTGCAGAATGACAGAACTGTATAGCACTAGAGATCCATCGAGCGATACCCTGCTTGGACAGCGGTAAGCCCTTGCGGGAGCACTAAATGCGATGAACAATTGAGAAGATTTCCTAAATTCTTTAGTACGGTCCAGATAAAATTTCAAGCACCGCTGCACGTCCAGCGAATGAAGTGTCCTTTACGCTGGCATAGTTGGCTGAGGAAAGAAAGCCTTGTTTAAATGACAATCCGAAGGCACCTTTGGTATGAACTTTGGATTAGTCCTTAGAATCACAATTTCTATTGAATTGGAGGAAAGGTTCCTGGATTGTAATTCTCCAATACGTCTTGCTGAAGTGAGAGCAAGAAGGAGCGCCAATTTCCACGAGAGGAATTTCAGATCTGCTCGATGAACCGGTTCAAAGGGATGCTTCATCAGCTGGGTGAGAACCAAGTTAAAATACCACGTGGGAGGCGGAGGCCTCACTGGAGGAAAGACTCTAAATAGGCATTTGATAAATTGTTTGACAATTCTGGATGACCAGAGAGAAGGTCCAGATGCCGTGCGTCTGTAGCGAGAAACTGCCGCCAAGTGAACTTTTATGGATGAATGAGCCTGTCCTGCCTTAGCCAAGGACAGGAAATAAGGAAGAACCTGGTGAGGTGGAGACAAGAAGGGGTCAATACCATTCTTCTGGCACCAGATACAAAATAGTTTACATTTCAAACAGTAAGTCTTGTTAGTAGAAGGAGCTCCAGCATGAGAGAGCACATCTCTTATTTCCTCCGAGAGATGAAGATCTAGGAACTCACGCTGCTCAGGAGCCATGCTGACAGGTGTAAGGAATGAGGATCCGGATGCCAGATCTGGTCCTGGGACATCGTGAGAAGATCCGGGATCACCCGTGGAGGGACCAGAGAAAAAAGGTTAAGCTCCGTGAACCAAAACTACCTCGGCCAAGCTGGAGCTACTAAGATCATCTTGCACGGCTCAGTTTTTTTGGGGGGGAGGGAGTAAGAGGCGTATACATATGCTCCTGACCAAGCTATCGAAAGCGCACTCCCCAGCGATCTACGATGGTGTAGTTTGCTTTCGTAAAACTGCCATTTTCTGTTCACCGGGGTGGCAAAGAGATCTTGTTAGGGTTTGCCCCATCGGTGAAAAATCTCCTCCAAGACCGTCTGGTTTAGTTCCCATTCATGGCTGACTGAGAAAAGCCTGCTGAGCCCTTCCACCTTTTCATTTAGCACTCCTTGAAGGTATTCTGCCTGTAGGCACTCCTGGAAGGTATTCTGCCTGTAGCGATAATCCATGTAGGATCGCCCACTCCCAAATATTCTGGGCCTTCTGCGACAACGGAAGAGATCTGGTACCCCCTTCCTTGTTTATGTAGTGCATATTCGTGGTGTTGTCCGTGCGGACGAGAACCGTTGAACCCTGCAATCCTGGGAGAAATGCTTGCAGTGCCAGACGAATTGCTCTGAGCTCCAGTAGGTTGATGTGAAGGATGCGGTGCTGAAGCAACCAATGCCCGCTTACATGTAAGTCTTGAAGCACCACAGCAAAGCCTTCCAGCGAGGCATATGTAGTTACCACTTGAGGAGCTGGATTGCTTACGAAGGATAGACCTTGAGATAAATTCTCTTCCTTTGTCCACCACAAGGCTGCTTTTTTCATTGCCGCAGTGATCACTACCTTGTCTTTGAAGGAGCCGTGCACTTGCTGCCTTTGCACGTCTAGCTGCTCCTGAAGAGTTCGCATCCGCAACCTGCAATGGGGTATCAGAGGAATGCATGAAGAAATCACTCCTAGAAGGGATTTGTAACGGCGTACTGATAGACACTTTCTTTTTCTCACCAGATGAGCCATGGACCTCAGTTTCTCTTGCCTTTCGAAGGATGGAGCAGCTTTGCTGAGAGACGTGTCCAGGATAGCCCCTAGGAATCAAGCTTTCATTGACTGGTTAGAGAGACGAATTCTCCTTGTTGAGAGTCAGGCCCAGATTGCTGAACAGAGTCGTATATGTATCGACTGTCTCCTCCACCGCCCGCCTAGACGGAGCCTTCAGCAACCAGTCGTCCAGGTAGGGGAAGACTTGAAAATGCGGTTTCCTTAGGGAAGCTGCTATCGGTGCCATCACCTTGGTAAAGATTCATGGGGCAGCGCGAAATCCAAAGGATAAAACCTTGAACTGGAAGTGGCTCTTGGCTATTGTGAACCATAGAAACCTCCTGTGGGCTGGATGAATGGCTATGTGAAAATACGCAACCTCGAGATCGAGAGTGGCCATGAAGTCTCCCGGGTTGAGGAGACGCAAGATATCCTGGAGAGAAACCATCCGAAAGGATTTACTTATGAGATAGGTGTTTAGCTCCCTGAGATCTAAAATGGGGAGAAATGTCTTCAGCGTCTTCTTGACCAGGAAAAACCTGGAATAGAAACCGTTCCCTTTTTGAGAAAGGGGAACTGGCTCCACCGCTCCCTTGAGGAGCATCTGATGAACTTCGAGCTGCAAAAGACGCAGATGTTTTGAAGGCATGGCGGCAGGGGGCTTGGTAGGTGGCATATGAATAAACTCCAGCGTATGGCCATTTTGAATGATGCTGAGCACCCAACGGTCTGATGTTATCCGTTTCCAGTTGTGGAGGTATTGAGACATCCTGCCTCCCACAGATGGTAACGGGGAGGTGGGTACAGCAGGCAGAGCCAGAACGCCGCTATTGCCGTTTGGAGGTGTCACGTCCCTGGAGATTCTGTTTTTCTCTTGCGTTGGACCTAGAGAAAGAAGCGGTCTGGCCTCGTCTCTGTTGGTATGATGGTCGATACGACAGATGTAGAACCATAAGAAGAGTACTGTTGTTATTGGTACGAACCTCTGTAGGAAGTGGTACTCTTCCCTCTGGCACCACGGAAAGGTACCTTTTGATACGGAAGAGTTCCTAGAGATCTTGCCGTCTCCGTATCCTTTTTCATGTCCTGGAGGGCATCTTCGATATGTTTGCCAAATAATGCCTCACCATCAAACGGAAGGTCAAGGATCTTATTCTGGACCTCCGGCCGGAACCATGTCGCCCTGAGCAAGCCTTGGCGACTAAGAGAACAGCTGCGCCTGCCAGCGAACGGAAAGCTGTTGTGGCAATATCCATTGTGCAGTCGATCACTTATGCTGATGGAGCCTCTCCTTCCTGTAAAATCTTCTTGGCCTCCACCTTGGATTCCTGTGGGACCTGGTCTAAATATGGTGATAGATCGCACCACATTTGGCGATCACATCTGCCAAGGATCGCCAAAGCATTCGCTGCCCTTACCAAAAGACTGGCCATAGAGGAAAACCATTTCCCTGCATTATCAAGGTGCCTGCCTTCTTTATCAGGAGTAGTCAGGGGTGCAGAAGGATTGCGTGACTTTCTTTGAGCCGCCTGCGATATTACTGAATCCGGCTTCGGCTGACCCATGAAGGACGCTGGACTATCTTCAGGGGCCTTTAATTCTTCTCCAGGCGTGGCAAAACTGGAATGACAGTAGCCGGGTTTTTCATTGCCTTTAACCCCTCGACCCAGATTTGGCTGACAATGGGAATGGCACGGACCACTTTCCTGTAGGACTCCTTAAGATCATAAAAGGAAGCATTCCGTCTGAACCAAAGGCATAGGAATTTTAAATCTACTGGAGGCTCTTTCCATCAGTTTGTGAAACCCCCCCAATGTCTGCACGGGCAGAATCCACTGGATCCGGAGAAGGTAAAGCTGGGTCCAGGATTACATAATCATCCCACTCTACACATTGGTTCGATCTGTTGCCATCGTCCTGATCCTTGTCCGAGGAATCGTCTTATACTTCTTGAACCACTGGAGGTATACCTGGGCTGGAACAATCTGGGATGGATCTCCCGGAGAAACCACTGCAGAAGCTGATGGTGCCGACACAGCATATACAGCAGAAAAGGAAGAAGGAGGAGGAGGAGTAGTTTGAGAAAATCTATTCCTATAATGCTGTAACATGCCCTGGAGATCTGCCAGGACGGAAGAAGGGACTGAAACCATCTCCTTGCCTGCACCTTCCTGATGACGAAAGGATTGCTGGTATGAGCACTCATGAAGGTATTCGCCCTCAGAATCAGTGTCCTGGCATTTAACTAACAATTGAGAGGGGCTATGGGAATAGCCAAAAGAATCCTGGTCCTCTCTGTCAGATTCCACTTCTTCCTCGAACAACAGTGCGGGAGGCAAGGGGGTAGCCCTCCTTGGAGACGTCATATCCAGCATTATCCTCTATGGAAATAGTGATCCTCTCAGTCGACGAAGATGTCGTCAACAGTACCGTCAACGATGGGGTTGTAGGAGAAGCCATCGTCGATGGTTGAATCACCGAAGAGATTGGCGGCATCGACACTGCCGTCGAGCAGTCATCATCGTAGTTGCTTTCGCCGACACCATCTTCACCGCTACCGATCTAGACATACTCGTTGTCGTCGCTGTAACCGTCGTCTATGCTCCCGTCGACATAGACGTCGATATGTGGAGAGTAGAAGGTACCGTTGACTAGGTAGTCTACGGTGCAACTTTTTTCACCTGCGATTTGATGTCTTTGTCGACTGAATCTTCTGCAGCAGCATCCACGATCCGGAATCTTTCTCCGACTTCTCAGATGGCTTTTTAAAAGCTTTAGTAGACTCCACCACTAATGTAGCTGAAGATAGTCCTTCCCTCTCCTTTGCACCATGGTGAGGAGATTTGCTAGGACTCCGGCTCTCAAACTCACAGGGTGTCTTTTTTGAGGCCTTTACAGGACGTTCCGAGGATGGTGAAGCCCTACCCCTTTTCACTGACCTTCTAGATGAGGTCGCAGATGATAAATCCTCTGTCACTTGACAGAATTTCCTTCCTCGACCTCAGCAACTGGAGCCAAGTGAGGAGGCGACCCTCACGGTCCCGGGGAGTCTTTGTTGAGAAGGTGCGGCAGATCTTACATTCCGCTGCCTTATGATTAGGGTTCAGGCAATAAATGCAGTCCTTATGCCTGTCCTCCACATACAGCCTCTTCTTGCCACAGGTGGAACAAGCCTTGAAAAGGGCCTTCTTCTCCTTGTCCGACATTTCCAAATGAAATACCAAACAATTCTGAAGAAAAAATGCTGAAAAAGTAGTCAACTAGAGTTGAAGAGAGCAGAGCTTAACGCCTTAACTGCAGCGGCAATTCCGCTGCGCTGCAGGCGTTCTAATAAGTGGGCGGGGCTGCGTCGGCCATTCACAGCACTGGGGAGGGAGTGCTCCTGTTGCCGTTGGCCGACGGGAGCACGGAAGGGGTTTAAGGAGACTCCTTTAGCACAATGTGCGGTAGAAAATCTGAGGCTCTGAGGTTCTCTCAGGAGGGTTCTAAAGGGTGAGGCGAATATGATTGGTTGTTGCTTTACTTTGGACTCTTTTGCAAAAAGAGGTGGATATGTTCTCTTTTGTACCTACTGCTACGTTACTTTGTTTACCGAGACTCCCATTCAGCCGACGGTGAATGATACAAGCTAAGGGAATCTATGAAAGTTCCAATACTTGAGTAATTCTTGAAGACCAATATACCACAGGATTATGGCTTGGAATCCCGATCAGAGGCGCCAGTTGATTTTATTATTTCCTTGCTCACCATCAACCTGAAAATTAACTATTTCAAGACTGACTGGAAATCTTTTCGAACTAAATGCACCTCGACTGGAGCATGCTTCACTCTAAACGCTACTTAAGATAATTAGCAAATGCCTCAGAGCACCCATGAGTTCCCACTTTCACTGTGAAATATGCAGTGTGGAGTCCTTTATCATTGTTTCTTTGCTGCACAATTACATACAGGCTTTCGCATTATCAACGCAGCTAGCGTTTACCATTTGACATCGTAATGTAAGTGCCTATGCACAAAATGCCTTTTGATTTCACAATTATACATGCTTGAGCACTCCAGTACTGCGTGTAAGCACTGTGGAGCGCACGTGATTTTACTTTTTCACATTCCCGGTCTTCAATGGTGGCTTAACCCTTTGCATGCGTCGGACAGCCCCTAGCCACGCCCATACAGCCATGTTGGTTGATTTATATAGTTCACTGCAATAGTGTAACAGTGGGACTATTTTTGACCGTTTCTGTACAGCCACCTTCCCAATTTTGTTTCCAAGAGCAAATATTGGTTGATTTAATTTTTGGCCACTCATTGCCAAGTATTAATCCATGACAGCTTTGCCATGACACGCTATGATAGTACCTTTCTAAACTTTACATTACAGTTACCCCTGATGAAGGGTTTTCTTAAAATGCATTGGGTCTACGATGAAGCAGTCACTCATTGTGAATTCTGAATTGTCACATGTGGCACACACATTTCTTAGGAAAACTTTGAATACTAGCACAATAAAGGCTTCAATAAAGGAATAATTGAAGCACTGGACACTACTGTTTCGTTCAGACTAATAGTGTTGAACAAGTTACTTATCTTCGGAAACAATGCATCTGTAAGAGACATATGTTTGTTAAAGATTCTTTACATTAGAATTATCCCCAGGCGTCAGTCTGGATCCAGAGAATTTTCTCTTAGCAGTACCCCTGCACATCAGTAGGTGGTGTCGGTTTACTGCGTCCGTCGTCACTGGGATGACATTGTGATTCCTACATAGACGCCACCCCTGCGCCCTGACGTCAGTTGTGACGACTTTCCACGTCAGAAGCGCAGAGCTATGCAAGACACTGGCCACTGGTGGATGGTGGGCAAAGTGATAGTCTGTCCTATATGGAACAGGCTACTACTATATGGAAAGAGGAAAGAGGTTATCACTTTGGAAAGAAAAGAGGGCCTCGTACGAAGCACCACTTTGTCCAGATGAACAGCCAGAAAAGGAGGTTTGGAGGATAGAGCTTGAAGCTCACTCACTCTATGAGCAGAGGTGACGACAACAAGGAAAGCGGTCTTCAGAGTGAGGAGCCTGAGGGGGCAGTTGTTAGGAGGCACGAAGAGAGCACACACAAGATAGGTTAAGACCAGGTTCAAGTTCCACTTGGGCATTATTGTATTGTATTGTATTGTATTGCGACTTATATAGCGCACGTATCACCCGAAGGTATCAAGGCGCTTGCTTAGGGAACCCGTCCTGGTATTCCCCTGTGAGATACCCCAGCAGGGTATCCACAAGGTGAAAGCCAGGCATCCCGCCGCGAGGGGCTGTAGTGGAGATTAAGCAAGCTATTGCCCAGAGTCGCAGAGTGTGACCCCGTGAGTCGAGTAGGCACCGGAGCGAGAATTGTCGAGTCCGTGGAATTTTGAGCCCGAGACCTGCCGAGGCGGAGAATCGAACCCTGGTCCACGGCCGATCTCAGCTTCCTTCCGGGTCTGCCGCCTCTAACCACTGAGCCACGAAGGAGAAGGAGGAAAGAGATGAGTAATGCCCTTTAGAAATCTATTTACAATAGGGGACTTGAAAAGAGAAGGCGGACCAGGAATGCGAAGAAAGGCAGATATGGCCGAAAGGTAGCCTTTAAGAGGGCCCAGAGCAGAGCCCTGCTGGGCTAAACACAGAATGAACAAGAGTACCTCCGAAAGAGGGGCAGAAGAGGGATCCAAAGCCTTTGCTGTGCACCATGCCACAAACTTGTTCCATCTACAGGTGTATACCGTTTTAGTGGAGGGACACCTGGCAGCCAAGATGACATTACAAAGCTGTACACTGTCGCCGCTCAATCTCCACACAAGGAGGTGGAGGCTGGACAGGCTCGGGTAGAGGACCACCCTTTGCTGCTGTGACAGAAGATCCTCTTGAAGACTAAGTCGGATTGGAGGATAAATGGCCATGCTCAAGAGCTTGGGGTACCAGACTCATCGTGCCCAGTCCGGAGCCACAAGAATGACTTGGGCCCGGTAGCGCTTGATCTTCTTCAGCACTCTGGGCATAAGTGGTACAGGTGAAAAGGCGCACAGCAGGCCGCAGCTCTACTCGCGACAAAAAATGTCGCCGAGCGAGTGGCGCCTTGGAATTTCCAACGTGCAGAACTGCTGACACTGTGCTTTGTCTTCGGTGGCCAACAGATCTATCCAAGGCTCTTCCCACTGCTGAAAGGGACCTTGCACCACCTCTGAGTTAAGACGCCATCAGTGATCCATCATGCTCAGACGGTGGAGTTTGTTTGCCCAGGCGTTCAGAGAACCTGTCAGGTGTTGAACCACCAGGGATATACCCGGATGTTCCAGCCATGACCAAAGGCAGAGAGCCACTTGAAATAGGGTCAACGACCCCAACCCACCCTGTTTGAGTACCACATGGCGGTAGTGTTGTCTGAACACCTGCACTACTCTTCCTTTGATAGAAGGAAGGAATGCCTTTAATGCAAGACAAATCACCCGGAGCTCCAACAGGTTGATCTGGAGACTGGACTCCGCAGGTGACCAGAGACCTCTGATCTGCGCCCCATCCCAAAAGTGACATGTCCGTCACCACGGTCAGCTCTGGTTGGGGAAGGGAGAGGGATCTGTCGTTGACCCAATCTTGGTTTGTGAGCCACCACTGCAATTAACGTGCAGTCCCCTCCGAGATTTGAACGATGTCTGAAAGATTCCCCTGCTGCTGCGCCCACTGGAACTTCAGGTCCCACTGCAGAGCTTGCATATGCCACCTGGCATGATCCACCAGCAAGATGCAGGAGGCCATGAAGCCCAGCAGCCTCAGGGTCAATCTCACCGAAATCAGGAATAAAGGCTGAAACATTGGTATTATGGCCCGAATATCCCGGACTTGCTGCTCGGGAGGATAAGCCTGAAACTGCGCTGTATACAGAACTGCTTCGATTAAAAGGAGCATCTGAGAGGGAATAAGTAGTGACTTCAGCACGTTGATCGTGAACCCTAGAGACTGCATGCGGTCCGCTGTAGTCTGCAGGTGGGAGACGACAGCCTGGGGCGAGCCCGCCATTCAACAGCCACTCGTCGAGATAGGGGAAGACTGGAACCCATGATCTGCACAGATGAGCTGCGACCATCGCCATCACTTTCGGGAACACCCGAGGAGTGCTAGTAAGATCAAAGGGAAGTACGGTAAACTGAAAATGCTTGTGGCCTACCATGTACCGTAGGGAATGCCTGTGGGCTGGCAGGACGGGGATATTGAAATATGTGTCCTGCAAGTCCAACGCTACCATGCAGTCTCTGGGTTCGAGAGCAGAGGAAGCGGTTGAGGGCCCTGAGGTCTAAGATAGGACGCGGGTTTTTGTCCTTCTTGGGAACCAGAAAGTAGTGGTTGTAGCAACCACAAGCTGCTTTTGGCGCAGGGACCCTTTTGATAGCTTCCTTGGCCAAGAGAGCTGCAACTTCCTGGCAGAGAAGGGCCAAGTGATCCTCCGACATGCTCTGGAGGGAGGGGTAGTCTCGAAGGGGAGGGACTAGCCCTTTCGAATATCTGCAAAACCCACCTGTCCGACGTGATGTTCTGCCAGTTGGGGAGGTGATGGAGAATCCTGCTGCCCACTGGCTTCTGGTGGCCCTAAAAGATTGGAACAGGTGGCTAGACTGGGTCGAACGTGGTGGGGCACCCCATCCGTAGCCACAAAAGGAGCGAAAAGCAGACTGCGGTGGGAGAGAGGTCGCCACGAGTCCCAAGAATCTGGCTGCAGCCCTAGAATCCTTGAAGTGCTTGAGCGCCGAGTCGGACTTGTCACCAAAAGGTGGCGGCTATCAAAGGGCATGTTCAGTAAGGTGGATTGGACAACCCCAGAAAAACCAGATGTCCTCATCCAGGTGTAGCGTCTTAAGGCTACGGACGTTTAAACCGTTCAACCCAGTGAGTCGGCAGTATCCAGCCCACATTTGATGGTGAATTTGGCACAACCGTATCCCACACTGTACGGGTATAACGGCCCAAGACATGAGTTACTCATTGACCGCAGCGCTAAGCTAGCGGAAGAAAACATTCTTCCCAAGATGGTCCAGCTTCTTGGATTCCCTATCTGGAGGGGCAGAAGGGAATGCGCCTTTCGAGGACGAGGCTTGGACCACCAAGCTCTCTGGGGTGATGTGTTGGGAGAGGAAAAGTGGGTCGCCCGGGGCCGGGCGGTGGCGTCGGGCAATCATCGTGTCCACAGGAGCCCCTGCGCTGGGCTTGGACAAAGTGCCCAGAAGGATGTCTGTGAGGGCTTCATTGAAAGGCAGAAGGGGCTCAGATGAGTCTGACGCAGGTTGAAGCACCTCTGTCAGGAGGTTGGTCCTCATTGACACCAGGTGAAGCTCCCGGCCCAAGGCATCAGCCGCCCTACGCAACACAACCGCATGCGACGCTCCCTCCACCGTAGCCATGGTAGGAGGAGAAAGCATGCCGAGGGATCCAAACCACTAGCATCGCCCATGTCCTCTGGCCAGTCCGGCTCATTAAATTGGTCAGCTAAAGGGTCCACAGACCCCTCCCAGTCCTCCTCACCCTCCTCTGGATGCCATTCAGGCCTGAAAGGAACACCAGGGATGAACAGAGGCACAAACGTGCCTTCCGGCTCCGGTTAAGACATTGGTTCAACGCAGTTTCCAAGTCAGGGATGAGGCTGGGGTTGGCGCCAGATAGGAGCAGGACTAGCGCTTGGGGTGCAAACTCCAAGGAAGGTATTGTGAGGTCGACCGGCATTGATTTGGATCCAGGCCTGAATACTCGGGGGCTCTCATGCACCGGGGACGGAGCCGCCAGCGTCAAAGTCCCAGGGCCCCCAGCAGAGTCCGTGGGGACCGTAAGCACAACAAAGATGCCATGAAGCACTTTGTAGAAAGCTCAAATCTGGGCAAGGGGACGCTCCAGCAGATGGAGAGAAGCTCGGAACCATCCCTGGAGCAAGCCCCGAAGACAGAGCTGGAGAGGGACAACGCTCCGGGTCCAGCATTGCATCGGCCAACCGACAGGGAGAAGGCGAAGAGTAACGCTGCTTCTTCACGTTCTTTTTGTGCTTCGACCTACCCGAAGATCTCGAAAGCTTGGATGACGAGTGGTGGCGGCTCTGCAACCGGTCCCGTGACCTTCCTCTTGAACGGGACTTCTAGCGACGAGGGGCCGACTGCAGGGCCTCCAACAACCTTCGGGCTGGTCCCACAAAGACTTTGGATTCATGGCCCGGCAGTCAGAGCACGACTTCGGGCCATGGTCGCGCTCCAGGTTCCAAAGGCACATGAGGTGAGGGTCCGTAACAGACATCAGGCGGGTACAGGCCTCGCATGCTTTAAACCTGGTCAGACGATGGGACATTCCTTGTACACAAGGAGTCGGTAGACTCAAAAAAGAAGTCGACAAAAGTCGAGAAAAAACGTAGTCTAAAAACGACTAAAGGGGTAGCTCTCTCCGGATCAGCACAAGGCTGGCGTGGAAAGAGTGTACTGCTAAGAGAAAAAAATTATGGATCCAATCTGAAGCCTGTGGGTAATTCTAACGTAAGGAATCTATAACTAATAGTCTCTTTCAGAAGATTGTGTTTAATTTGGAAGCTTGTGGGCCTGAAAGTTGTGCGTCCTGGGTCTGGTTAACTGCCCGGTTCCCTGCTATTGACTTTTGGATTTACACGTCTGTACATACCAGGGCAGCACACCAAGTGCATTCTATCATTTGTCCCTCCAAACTTTGCAATTCTACAAATGGATTCATTTGAAATTAGCACTGTCTTAACTGATTCCAATCCTTACATCCTACATTGTAAATAAAGGAAAGGATATATAGATGTTAACCTTAATTACCGATTGTGGCAATCCCATGTAAAGCACTATAACAAACGTACTGTCAGGAATATTAAGTTTAAATCTTTCATATCTCTATATAGGATTTGCTTTCATGGTTACCCCCACTTTTTGCTGCTATCAATGTTTTTTTGACTGGTATGCCTGGGATCCTGCTAATCCGAAACCCAGTCACTGTGATTTCTCTGAATATGGTGAGTACTTGTGAACATCCTGTGAGAAGTTGGCCCGATATATGATGCTCACTAATTCTAGTGATCATCTTGTATCAGTCCAAACAGCCCTTATGGTGATTGGTTGTAAAGTCAACCGTATAGACCAGCTATCCTAGTAGCGTGGACAAAAGCAGTCTTTAGGCTAAACTCTTTATGGCATGTGAAGCCAGCTGTTTTACCACAATATAACCCCTTGAATACCAGATGAAAGGACACCACACAGGTTGTTATAAAAATAAACCGGTATTTATTAGTTAACATACACCTCTGGACTCTTTATGAGGTCAGAGGGCTAAGCACATGACAATACTACAAAAGAAATAAGAGTTCGCACAATATCTACAAGTGTGCCTGAGGGGCACGGCAAACCATATACTCAAAACAATGGAATGCGAGGAAAGAAAGTACTGTAAGGAGATCCAGAGGCTGGAGGATCGCTGGGACTACGCTACGAACTGGGTAAGTACGGAGCAGGAGGCCCACGGGACTCACGTGCAGAGTGGAAACTCTCACGCGGGATGCGTACCAACGTCTATGGATGCTACAGTTTACAAAGTTACGGATTCTGGATGAACCCGGCTGGATGGAGGGAAAACAACAGTGGACCTGGACACTAGGATAGTGGACACAGACTTCAGCACCTAGAAGCTTTAGTTACCTAACCCACAGGCTGCGGGTGCATAGGGCTGAAGTTGCGTCGGGTTTGCTGCGTTGATCCCAGTGATGCCTGAAACAAGAAGTTGCTGGCAGGCAGCCAGATGGAGGAGTACGGTGGTTCCAAGGATGGAACTGGATGGAAGAAGTTCTGAAAGGGAAGGGGACAGAGTCTCGGTCACTAGCCAGTGACGGTGCTGGAACCAGGAGGGAACCAGGGGCTGTCGCCGCAGTCAGGTGAAGGAAGGGTCGCTTCTCTCTGTAGCTGCGTGGACCAGGAGCTGCTCTTCACGACCAGGCTGGAGGCACGAGCTGTCCCACGTAGTCTGCTGCTGTCGGCGGTGTCGGATCGTCGATCTGGACAACAGGCCTTGGCTAATGCAAGCCACGCGGTGAAACAAAGATGGCGTCTTGTGTGGACCAGGAGGGTCCGGGGTGCTTCTCTTTTACAAGGAAGCAAGGGCCAGTCTGGGGGACCAGACTAGCAGTGTCGAAATCTACGGGTCGTCGTCTCAGAGGTCACTAGCCAGCCGGTAAGTGACCAGACAACAGGAAAGGCAACAACCAGACAAAAGGGCCCCACGCAGATCACGGGGATGCTGGGGGGCTGGTCTTTGGTGCAGGAGCTGCGTCGGTGTGGGGCTTCTAAGTCCCCAATGCACTCACTCGAGGAACCCTCGGGGTCGTGCTGGAAGCGCTGTGCAGGTTTCTTCAAGATGGCAGTCTCCACGTTGCTCGTCGCACCCACGGGTCCCAGCTGTGCTGTGGATGTGGGTAGAGGTCAGAGAGGTCTGGAGGTCCGGGTCTTGTCGAGCTGGATCGTCGGATTCCGGGAAGGAAGGACTTTGCAGCAAACCGCACAGAAGCTTGATGGTGCCTGCGAAGCAGGATGGTCACTCCCTGACCATAGGGGAGATTCTTCAGTCTTCTGATGTTCAGGAGGTCGAAGGTCAAGAGTTCTTCATGGAAGTTGTCAGGATTAATCTAATTTGGGAAGGGTGCCCGCTCCTATCTTTATCCTAAGAAAAGGGGCTGGCACGCGACTAGGTCCTGCCCATGGGTGGGACCAGGAGGGGGGTGGTTACACCACTCTCCTTTGTCCGGTCTCTCCCCAGCTCAGGGGCTGGTGTGCCCCTGGAACTGGTTTGAGCCGGCATATGCACAGTGAGCACCGGGGTGCCACTTGCAGTCACCTTCCTTTCAGCCCTGCCTACCTGGGATACACAAAATCCTGTCTGGGATACACAAAATCCTGTCTGGGATGGTGCTGGCACCGCCCCTGACAGGAAACGCTTTGTCCAGGCCTCCCTCGCTGGAAGGACTCCCAGCAGCAGGAGGGCAGACTCGTGTCTCGGTGGCAGCATCCATTTTGTGGAACTGAGGCTGTGTTTAACTATAACCGGGGTTACAGCTACCAACATGTCTTCTCCCTCTAGAGGGGTGGAATGCTACCCCCGTCGCCAGAACTGGCGAGGGAGTAGTATTCCAAAGCGTATGACACCTTACATGACATGTTTAGATAATGTCAGACCAAAGTTACCATAACCGCGAAGATTATAAGGCACTTAAAAGTATATGGTCTGACGCTATCATGGAAACGGCTAAGGGATAGATCCCGAAGGCCGCAGACAGGCTCAGCTCATGCCAGAGCACCATCTCACACTATTCCAAGCACTCCGCCTTCAGGATTGTTAAGGCCTGCCATAGGAGTGACTGATAGGAGATCTGTGTGCCCATTTTAGGTTTAGATATAGGTATACTATATCTAAAGCAAAGGGTGATTACACCACCTTGCTCCCAGCTGTCAAGCAGCCAGTTGTGTCTGTTTAGTTAGTCAGCCCAGGGGTGGCACAATACATGCTGCAACCCCTGGGAGACCTCTGGGTGCACCTCTGCCCTGGGTACAGGGACTCAAGAGAGGGCCCAGTGTCAATTCAGTACCTGGGTACAATTAGGAATAGAGAGAACAGCTAGGCTGTGGGTCTGATTAGCAGGCCCACAGCCAGGGAAAGTCGTAAATCAGTGAAGCAAAAAGCAAAAATCTGGGGTGGCCATGGGATTACAGACCCCACTCTCCTACACATCCACAATTGGCTACTGGTGTACCCTTGTAAGCCCCAAGTATATGGTGCCCAGGGAATATGTACACTTGGGGACTCCCATGAACTGCAGCAGGTATTGTGGCACCCATGAAAGACCACTTTAACTGTGACTACAGGCCTGCACGACAGATAGGTTTCCTTATATCTGAGGTTACCGCACTTAAAACCTATTTAGTCACCCCCCTCTGGCAGGCCTTTCAGTCCTGAAGGCAGGGTGCTTGGTTGTAAGTGTGAGGGTGTCCATGCATGGGCAGGACACTCCTATAAACCCCAGTTGATTCTCCAGGCTTAGTAAGTGCAGTCAGCCATTTTTATACATATAGAGTACATCAGTCATTACGAGTGATTTAACTATATAGTGGCTGCACTGAACCCGATCATGTCTGGTATCAAACATGTTGGAATCATACGCCAACACCGATTATAGTGTTGGAAGTATCATCCCAAGTACTGGTGGGCTCTTTGGAGTACCCCCCCTCCTCTACTCCCGGTTACAGATTTCAGGGTCTGACGGCAAGCTAGTGCTGCTGCTGGCCACATACCCGATTCTGCCCTCCTGCTGCTGAGCCAAGCTTGAGCAGGGGAAGGCAGAATAATAGGTTTCCTTTTGCAGGCTGGTGTGACCACCTCCCAGAGAGGACTTAGTGTATTGGGTTGGGGTGGGGGCGCTTGTCAGTGCCACCAGACTGCTTTGAAGGGCAATTTGGCGCCCTCCTTGCATACTCCTGTTTGAACCAGTTGAGGGAACCCTTGGCTCCTGCTCTGGCGCACAACTGGACAGAGGACATGGGAGTATCATCCCCTCTGTCTAGCCCTTCCTCGGGGAGGGACTCCTCAGTCGTCCTTACTGCTTTCTTAGGGTATAAAAGGGTTCAATTGCGGGTGGTTCCTCAGATTCATTGTGGAACAAGACTCAAGCCTGAAAACCACGTCACTCTTCAGCTGTCTTGACACTTCGCCTGGAAACGAGACTGCATCAAGGAAGACTCCTGGTCTTGCTGTTCTACAAGTCTTCTTTGTCGTTTGTGTTTCTTCAACAGACCTGTGGGAATGAAGGACACCCGAAGTAATTTTTCTTGAAGTGAAGGAGACACTCCCCTGCATCTGCAACGAAGCCGACAGGTCTGCTGCTCCTGTCTCCCCAAGTACTTTGAAAGGCTCAGGTGTGGTTCTGCAACTCCCTCGAGACCTGATAATTTTGAGGCCAGTATCCCTCGTCAGAACGGCTGGGACCAAACTCATGTGCACCATGTTGACTTGATATCGCCTAGGCTTGTTGGCTCTGCACTCCAGAGATCTTCAGGCTAAAATAAGCTCCAGCACCTCTTCCTGTCAAGTGCAGTGTCTTCACTGCATCCTCTGCACTGTGGGCCTTACTTGCTGGTGAGCTGCTAGAGGTCCTCTTGCAACTCATATTCCTTCGGCCTGTGGGTCCTCTTGGGGGTGGTCTTCTGCTCCAGTGGGCTCCTCTGCTTGCTCAGGGCCTGATCCGACTCCCCTGCTCTTGGCGAGTCCCTTCAATTTTGCTGGTCCCACCACTGCTCCTTTTTCGCTTTTCACACCTGGTGTAGCTGCCAAAGCTTATTGGTGCTCCCGCTGGACACAGACCCGCCTGTTCTCGACTTCCAACGTGGGACAGCTCGTGTGCGGCTCCTGATCTTCCTCAGCATCGCTTGGTCCTTACAGCTGCAGTGACAAGGTCACCTTCAACTCTCCTGCACCGTCCATAAGTGGGCATCACACTTCCGATCCTCCTGGTCACCTCCAAGTGGCATTGACAATGTCCCCATGGCTAACAGGTACTTAACTTCAAGAATCCACCCTTGGATTCCACCGGACTCCTGCACAGTCTTCTCCAGTGGCATCTTTTCGGAAGTCCTCCATTGTGGTTTTCAGCGGTTTCAGACATCACTTCACACCTATGCGCCCTGCTTCCCTGGTTCCTGGAGTATCCATGGTTGGGGTGACAACACTTCTGTCTTCCACAGGGTATCTTTAAGGTTCACTGGGAAGGGTCCTTCTTGAAAACTGCAATCGTGACTTCCCCGTGGACTCCTACTGGACACGCGGCTGAGTTTCCACTCTGCACACAGCCTCTGTGGGGCTCCTGGGCACTTACCTTGGGTAGGTCCTTGTGACACCCAGCTCCTCTGAGTCTCCTGGTCTAAGTCCCCACTTTGGTCGCATTTCGCATTCCACTTTCTAAGTATATGGTTTGGTCTTCCCCAGGAGACCACTGTATTTTGTTCTTACTTACCTATTGGCAATTGAAGTATTATTGTGTATTTCTCCGGGTAGCGGATATACCAATGTGTTAGTGATTGTTGTGTAATAGACATTTTTATATATACACACAATGTGGTTCTTTTTTTTAACCTACACTACATGATTAGCCTGATAAAACAAGCTGCTTAACACTCCTTCGAGATAAGCCTGAACGCATCTCTCCACAGCTACCACTTTGAGAGCTCTCAAAAGGTTATCAAAGACCACTAAAATCACCATAAGGGTTGCCTAGATTAGTGCAAGGTGCTTCACTTAAATAAGTGTGCACCATACGAGTTTTAAACCCAGTGGAATTACCCAATTATAAATGGGCTTATGATAGGATTGGCACAATTATTTTCTTGTTTTTTTTAAAATTTAACATGGGGGCCCTGCTTATCGTTAGTGCACAATGTTATAGCATGTAAAAGTACACGTTTTTGGTTATTTTTGTTTTATGTTATGCCTGGATTTCAGAATGTAACTGGGCACAGTGGGCGATGTTTGCTACATATTCACGTTATGGATTGCTTGTTTGGCATGATTTAATGTTTGGATTTAAGTTTTTCTTTCTTAAGATTGTCTACATTGATGGGCTTTCCTTATATTTTAGTTACCCCTGAAGAAAGGTGTTATGCCTGAAATGCATGAGGTGATAACCTTCATGGTTAACCAAGATGTACTGAATTACATCATGCTTTAGGATAAAGCCTGGATAAGCATTTGAAGCCTCGGTTGTGAATTTGAACAGTACTGAAGAATATGGAATGAATATGGTTAACTTGGACTAAAATTGGTCTTGTTTTATGACCCAAGTAACTCAAGTCATATTGGCTGAGCAGCTTGTGACTGGTGCACGACAATGCACCAGCTAGTTTTGGAACACAGGGATGTGTGCCATGTCGACTCTTCAGTTTTAGCTGAACTAAAGTCTGCACTGGCAGTGTGAGTGTTTGGTGAGGGATCTTTGCATGCTTCGGCCCTTAGAGACCATCTCTGATCACAAGGCCCTTGGTACTAGTGGTAACTTTTACAAGGGACTTGCATGTGCGCCAGAGGTGTGCCAGTTGTGGAAACAGGTACAGTTTTGGAAAAGAAGACAGGTACTGGTAACCTGATTAGCAGGGACCCAGTGCACAGTTAAAGTGCATCAGGAATTAGGCAAAAAGTGTGGGGTAACCAAGCAAAAAGGGGCACCTTCCTACACCCTACCCTAAGATATTTTATACCACTTGCTAAATACTCTCATCGAGAGGGCAATATGTTGTGAGAATCTCAGACATTGAGAAGGAACTCAAAGCTAGTTCCTGCTTGCACTTGAACATTCAAGTGCTTTATATGTTCCGAGATATGATACAATAAAGTTTTTATCGGAAGAAAATACTAAACACTTGTGATTCAAATTTGTTTTTAAAATGCTTTCAAGTCAAACATAAAATATATCATAATAAAGGTATTAATCATCGAAGTGAAACTAAACTTGGTTTTAACATTTGATTTCCATCCATGTTTCATGAAAAATTTTACATACCCGTTTTCCATCTTTGGTCTTCTTTAAATTCCAAGTGCTATCTGGTGACTTCTCAAAGAATTTTCTTGCTTTGGGTGCTTGGTCAAGAATGTGACTAGTTGGTACACCCAAAACCTCAACTATTTTGTTCATTTGATCCACCTGTTTGAAACGGCACATATTTTAGAGTGTACTTACAACTTTACTACTTAAATCTTCAAACTGACTTCGAAATGAACAAACCACAGCATTTGTTAGAACCAAAATACATTTTGAACAACCATGCAATATAGCAGATTCATTACAATTACAAACAAGTCTTAGATAAAATATGCAACATTACCAATCACACTCAAACATTAAATAAAGTTATTTACGGGGAGGAGCTACGCTAGCAACCAAGATGGCCGCATAAGCTCCCGGCTCCGTCGACCTCCGTCGCTGGTGGATATATCCTGAACTTAATCCTGACCTCCCGCCGGACTCCCGTGTGTCTGAATCGTCTCCGAGTCCAGGGGCGCAATCCCGGAGTCTTTATCACCTTTTTTGACGCAGTTAAACCGTCTGTCATTTTCGGGCCTACTCCAGACTATAAGCCGGGGCCTCGAGTACTGACCCAGCCGGGTTTCAGTTGAACAACATCGGCCGCGGGTACCTGGCAGGGTCCGGTCTCATCGGAGTGACACGAATTCTCGATCCTGGTGGTGGTCTCGAGTCCCTGCGTATACTGGCCAGACGGCGACGAGACGTGGCTGCCACGGTGAGTGGGGGTCCGGCTCCTGGGACCCTGCTGCAGCCCTCGGGGACCGCGGGGGGGGCCCCCGCTCTCGGCAGCGGTGTAAAGAGCGCAAAGCCTGAAAATCGCCAGTCGCCTTCGCCCACCCCACTCCAGTTGGTTTCCCCGGAGTAGCCGGCCTCCGGGGTTGATGACCTGCTTTGTCATCGATTAGCGGAGATGGATCGGACGACGTGTGGACCGACACTGGGGACTGTAATGGCCGCCATCGGGGCTCTTCACTGGCAAATGGAGGCTGCTCTCCACAACTTGACTGTACGCATCGAGACTTTTTGTTCGAGGCCGGACCCTAGCCCAGAGTCAGACCCGCAACATATTGTGACCCCCGCGAAGCTTGATTTTATCCGAGAGGAGAACCCCGAGCATCATTATAATCTGATGCCTATTGTATCTGCGCAACTACAGCAGCCCGCGACTGGAGCCCCTGACCAGCCAGCAAGTTCGGCAAAGTCATCGCCCGCACAGGACTTATTTCTTTCTTCGTTTCCGGAGACCTCCATTGATATTCTTTGGATTGACTTTCGTGTTTCTGATAGACTTCGAGACTTGACTCTTCTGACCCTTTTATGCTATATTGATCTCCTCCCTTTTCTACAACGTCTTGACTCTTTTGCTGTTATGCTGGTCCTATCGAATAGTGTTTGTGTGATGGATCGTAGAGGCCAGGGCTGAACTTGACTGTTTTGATTCTGTACAGGGACTTCCTTTGACACTGCTGGGTGGTATCGGTGGGAGCCCGCATCGTATCGTAAGACATTCCTCCTCCATCTTTTCCCTTCCTTGGGGTGTAGTTTAGGGGGCGACAGGCACGCTGCTAGTGGGGTTAGGTCGTAGCCATCCGCAGGGGTGCAGGGTGGGGGGTTGAGGGAGGGTTTTTTATTTTTCCTTTATTTTGTTCTATGACCTATCTTTTTCCCTTTTCCCTTCTTCGCAAGAGATGTGGCATATTCTCCTGAGCTTGTTGTTATGCATATTCGGGTGTCGAGTGTCCATTTTTATATCCTGTATCCTTGGTGGGCAGATTCTGATAATGTTTGCTTATGATTATTTGTATTGTATTGTTTTGACCCAGCTCCGGCTGGTATTGATACTTTTCGGATGCCTACAATTGTAGTGTATTTCTCTATTTCTTCTGCCCGTTCGCCACTGTAATATGTACTACCAACGATACCCGAAATGTACATTTCTACTCTTGTGTTATAATTAATAAAAATATATTTTAAAAAAAATAAAGTTATTTACATGCTGTTGGTTTTCTCCTGCAACCTACTGCTATATTTAGAATAGCACAACGTTTTTTATTTTCAAAACCCTTGGCTTCTTGTTTCAGGTGGGCATCAAATGATTACTGCTAACAATTACTAAACATAAAGCACTTAGTCTTCTCAGATTTGCTACAGTATCATAATAGGAGTTAGAATGTTTATCACTTAATGTATTTTGAGCATTTGCATTACTTTGCACTTGGGTGTGTTGGGGAGTCACAAAGGAATAAGCAAAACAAGCTGCAAACTCATGGTTAAAAATAAGAATCTCATTCTATTTGCTATGCATATTGACGATTCACCTGCTGTGCACAGACTATAAAGTAGTACACTCTAGTTCAGGGGTCTCTAACAAGTAGCTCGGGAGCTACTTGTAGCTCACCAGGACCCTGAAAGTAGCTCTCAGAGTTAAAGACAAACCAAGACAATCTTAGAGAGTCTATGCATATTAAAGAAGGCAGCACCGCTCATCTCAAAACACTCGGAGTGAAAGCCAACCAAACCAATAGCAGACCCTTATAATGATAGTCAAACACAAACTGAGTTGTGTTACGAGGTCTGCCACATGACCATCTCTATCCACTCTAACTCTAAATCACAAGGAGATTGGCCATGTAATACGTCCTGCCTTATCAGTCTTAGCAGATATATGAACAATGGACTATCAAAGAGTGACAGTAGTAATCTGTGCTGATCCACCAAAGTGTGGGACTGTAAGAGCCAGAGAAATTTGTTCGGAGCATGATCAACCCAAGAGCTGAGAGGAGCAGGGTATGGATCCAGAGCAAAGAACAAATAAGAGCCTCATCTGCATTCATTTCTGTGCCTGTCTGACATGGTGTTCCTCCCTAAAAACACTGCATAAAGGGCTTTATCTTTGATGCAATTGTTTCTGTTCATGGCATAATAGTGGTATGGTGCAATAATGGTCATCCTTGATTAATACAGGTATTTTGTTTAGTGTAGTGTTCCCATACCGGCTGCCATCATTGACGTATTAAGAGCATGACTGGCCTACTATTTGCCACTCCTGACAGAATGAGGACAGTACCTTGCATAATAATGGCCATAATTGATATACAATGGGCATCCTGGATGTAATGGCGTCCAGCCTTGGTACGTTGGCCCTGGTACAGCAGTGGCTATTATTCACATAGCCTAGGCATCCTTGGTGCTATGGTGAGTATCCATTTCCTAGGAATGTGATACTTTGGCACTTTAAGCAGATTCTGTCTATGTGAGGCATTTTTACATGATAGTAATGATATTTGGGGATTGTGTGCTTTCTAAAAATGAAAAATTATATTTCAAAGGCAAATATGTTTTTTTCATAAAAGGTTTTTATTCTGAAAACAGTTTGTTTGCTAAAAATGGAAAGTGGTATTTGATAGAAAAAAATTGCGTATTTTCAAAAACGAATATGCTGACATTTAAAGTTGATTGCCAAATGATAATTTAAGCTGAGTTGAGTGGGACTTACTTCTTTAGTTCTGTCTTTTGTGCCTCTGAGAATTTGATAATTTGAATGCAACTTCCTTAGAGAGGTGATGGCCTTTAAAATCGAGAAGTGTTTTCCTGTCAATTCTGCTGGTAACCTTGTCTGGAAGGCTTGGGTGGTCACTACTGATAATCCTGCTTAGAGTGGTCATTGTGTAAAGTTAACACACGTAGCCACTATTTTACAGTGAAAACATATGCTAGTAGCTCGGCAGGACTTTCCTTGAGCAGAAGTAGATCTCAATGCCGAAAAAGGCTGGAGACCCCTGCTCTAGTTTCTCTGAAGTGGTTGTTGGCATAAAGCTGAGTGCACCTTTCTTATAAGTGGAATGTGGGAGCAGTGTTCCTTCAAGGGTATCATCGTCCTCTGCATAACATGTTTTTTGACTTAGATATGGCCTTACCCAGATGTGGTTGTGCAAAAAGCATCTTTGTTTTGCGGATTGGCTTTGTACGGTCAGTATAACCCATAAGAGCCCTTGATAATGCTCTATAACTGCTTGAAAGCATTAGTTCAAAAGGTGGGCCACAAACCTTTTATGTACTGTTTTTAAATCCCACACAGTTACTAGAAGCTTTCTGGGTGGAATTACTTCAAGACATGGAGGCGCACAGCGGAATGGCTGCCTGATCTGCAGCTCCGCCGGGCGATCACCTACAATGTGATCCATTGCCGCTTCAACCCCACCAACCCACATTTCGCGACCATCCACATGTAGGGGAAGATGGGGGGTACAAACGGACCTGGACAGACACGGTCTCTACCCCCGCCTTGCAGTTCGTTGCCGTGAAGCTTGCGATGAGAATCGGGCTGCCTGACAAAATGGCCGTCGGTGGCTCGCGGATCCTGAGCGAGCGCGGCGGATTCAGCGTGGGACTGCCAGCCTAGCCCAGCGTGCACAGCCCGGGGGTAAGCACCTGCCACCTGGCCCAGAGTGACTGTTATGCGCTGCTCTCACCCCTGAGTAATACCGGCTGGGTCCGTCACCACCCCGACCGCGCGCCTGACAATATGGCGGCGCCTACTGCTGGGGTGACGGGCACTTCAAGTTTGCGCCGGTGAACTCTAATTCGGCTGTGCTGAGCTCGCTGACAGGCAGATCGGCGTGAGGGGCTGCGGGACAAACAGCTGCGTGGCACGTAAGCTCGGGGACGGCTCATCACCGGCGTCCCGTTACCACCCGACCTGGCAAGCTGGGGAGAGGATTGCTGGACTGCCGGGAGGCTTACACAGCGGGAGATAGCCAGACAAGGGAAAGCTATCTCATCTGCGCTAACTGCGGTGGGGCCCCCCGGAGACAAAAGAGCGCACTATCACCTGACTTCGCGCTGTTGCTGGCATAATCTGACCGCATCCCACCCATAGCCCACGCACCCTGGCGAGAGACTCCTAGCGGCAGCCTGATCAGGCGCAGAGTTAACTCCACGTGCAGCTGCTGGCTATCACTGCCGAGGAATCACGGCGACGGCGGTCAGAGTAACGAGGGCATCTGGGCCCACATTGCGAAAAGTGCATTCACCGGCCACCACAATGGGAAAGCCTGATAAGCAGCAACCAAAACTTTCCTTTGACAACAGGAAGGCGACGAAGCCTGCAGACGATATGACGGAGACCGGCGGATCTTCAGAATCGCTGCCAACTAACAACATAGAGAAGATTCTGATGGCAATTCAGTCGAATCTGCAGGATATAAACGGTAAGCTGGACAGTCTGACAAGTAGGATGGATGGCATGGCTGCTCGACAAGAAAAACATGGCGAACATTTGGATGAGGCGGAAACGAGGATCTCGGCCGTTGAAGATGAAGCGCGAACTTCCACCACCAAATGCGCGGGAATGGAACGAATCCTGGAGGTGATCAAAGCGAAGGAGGAGGATTTGGAAGCGCGCTCGAGGCGCAATAACGTGAGGATCACGGGCCTGCCAGAAACGAACAACACTGGACGAATGGAACATTACGTCGAGGGTCTGTGTAAGGATATCTTTGGTGCGGAGGCCCTGTCGCAGGTCTTCATTGTGGAGAGAGCCCATAGGTCATTAGGCCCCAAGCCGCCGCCCGGTGCTACGCCTAGGCCGATTGTGGCGCGGATTCTCAATTATCGGGACAGGGACGCGATCCTCCGGCTCGCAAGGGAGAAGGGCAAAATCACCCATCAGGGCAACTCTCTGGAGTTTTACCCGGATCACACGGTCGCTGTTCAGCAAGCACGTAAGGAATACACCGCAGTGAAGGCTAAGCTGCGTGATTTGAACATTGGCTACTCTATGTTATATCCTGCCCGACTTCGAGTGGTGTGGAAGGAGAAGACGGTCGTGCTGGCGACACCCAGAGCGGCCCTTGACTTTGTTAAGAAGATACAGCGGGAGGAGAGGTCAGAGTCCCAGAATGAACAGCACAGAGACTCGGACTGATGCAACTGGTGATATCCATCGTTGAACAGCGGTGAGTTTTGCTGTAAAGATGGCTAACATAGACTGCTACATGGCCGTTCTCAGCCGTACTGGGCTGCGCCGATTGGTACGAGACTCCTAGCGGTGGGGTGTTGGCGCTTTAATTCTACACTGGGCATTGGAAGGGTGGGGATCCGTTGGGATGGCGAGGGCTGAAATACACTTCTGTACTGAACTGTGACCGATACCCATGACTGACCCTTGCTTCCACGCTCTCCCCACTGAGCAACTGGTCACACAGCCACGTTGGACTGCAAATATTGCTGAAGCTGTGGGCGGTGGGTCGGATCTTTCCCCGTACATATGCTCGTAGACCCTCTGGTCTGGAATGGGGAGGCGAAGGAGGCGGAGATCATTTAACACTACAATGCATACCACGTTGTGGGGTGCTATCTTGCAGAGGTGAGATCGTACCTGACCGCCTCTGTTTACCTAACTACATGGGAAAACTGGCCGGCCTGGACCTAGTTCCTAACATATGCATCTGTTCACTGTGGGGTGTAGCTACGTTTCCCCTATGACTGCGCCACTACCTGCACACATGTGAGGAGTTGTAATGGGGAAGTGGGGACTGTGGATCAATGGACACATATATTGCGAATATGTTCAATTTTCCTAGTATCGCCTGCACCCGTCCACCGGGTGAAGGGTTGTGCTCCTGGCGGTCCTCCATGAGGGAAGTACCCAACGCAAGTTCTTAGTATGAGCACGGAGTTGTTGGTTATGTGGTTGAGGGAGTTGTGCTCTGAGGGGGTATGGCTTCGGCAGGTTGGGGTTGCTGGAGTGGGTGGGGGTTGGGGAGGGGGGATGTTTGACTGTTTACAAAGACCGAAGGCATTGCAAGTGTACACATTCTTAGGTTCTCCACGGAGAGGGACTGACGTTGCAGCGTATGTTCATTGTGCTGTGTGTGGACAGACACCAGGTATGTCACTTGAGTGTGCAGGGATGAGTGGTATTGCATTATTTACGGACGTCCGGTTCTAGAAGTGAGAGCAGACTGTGCCTGAACGTTCTTACTTGGAACATACGGGGGTTTTCGCGCCCTCAGAAAATTAGACAGGTCTTTGCTAACCTTACCAGATGGAACATTGATATAGCATTCCTGCAGGAATCACACCTCGCACCGAACACTCACGCTACATTGGAGTCGAGATGGGCGGGGGCGTCCTACAGGGCCTCATATTCATCTTACTCCAGGGGGGTGCTTATTTTGATTAAGAAAGGGATCAACTTTGAGGCAAAGCATGTGACACAGGACCCCTCTGGCAGGTATGTGCTTGTGACAGGTACACTAATGGGCCAACATGCTACACTCCTTAATATATATGGACCGAATACCGACGCACCAGAATTTTTTCGGGACGTTTGGGGACACTTGCAGAAACATGCTAACACGCACATGTTATGTGGGGGGGACTGGAACGTGACATTACGGGACGGACTGGACCGCTCCTCACATTCATTGGAGCAGCACAAGCAATCAAGACTGATGGTGGGCCACATGATGGGAGATCTGGCCTTAGCGGATCTCTGGAGATTGCAACACACTGACGCGCCAGGCGCCACACACATCACCGCATCTCACAATAGTTTGTCCAGACTGGACTACTGGTTGGGTTCCAAGGATGTGGCTCTGTGGGTTCGTAAATTGCAAGTACTGCCACGCACATTATCGGACCACAACCCGGTCCTGTTGCAGATAGATATTCCGCATTACGCACCCCCCCCCCATTCCAATGGCGATTTAATTCCCAGGCCTTTACAGACCCAATATATGTTAACACCTTGACAAAGGCGATAAAAGACTACTTCGCTATTAATTCACAAACTACGGAAGACCCATGTCTCCTCTGGGAAGCCTTCAAAGCCACGATTAGAGGTGTCTGCATTGGCACTACAGTAGGAGTACTCAGGGACATCAGGTGCCAGATTCACCGCTGCGAGAGACAAATGAGGGACTTAGAACTGTTGTATGAAACGACACAAGATGTTTTGTTATTACCCAAGTTGCGCGATTTACACACTGAACATGCTGATTTTTTGGCGTCGGAAATTAAATACTTGGATCGCAAACATGTAGCTAGGGCCTTTGGAGAGGGGGGTAGACCAGGGAGTGTACTGGCACGGAAAATATGTGAGGGACGGGGACAATCGGCGATACTCAGAGTTAAATCTGAGGAGGGTGTATTAAAAACACACTCAACGGACATATTGAATTGCTTTGTGGACTCCTTCAGCACGCTATATCAATCTCAACCCTCAGCGACAGCTGAGGAAACGTATGACTACTTGCATGATGTGGCGATTGGCTGGCTATCGGACGCACATAGGGAATACTTGGCTTGGCCCATCACGGTGGAGGAGGTAACTGAGGTGATCGCTTCACTCCCAAATGGTAAGGCACCGGGCCCTGACGGGTTCACATCCGAATTTTATAAAAAGTTTGTGGATGTTGTCGCCCCCTATCTGGTGGACATGTATGGTGCTTCCTTTGAGAAATCGTTGCTCCCCCCCACCATGCGGGAAGCATTGGTCATTGCACTCCTAAAACCATCCAAGGATCCGGAGGATTGCGATTCCTACAGACCTCTGTCACTGATAAACGTAGACTCGAAAATCCTCGCTAAATTGCTAGCTGTTAGGCTGTCCCCCTTGATGACCCGCCTGGTACTTCCGGATCAAGCGGGATTTGTTCCCACCAGGTCCACCTCGCATAATACTAGATCCCTGTTCGCACTGTCGCACTACCTGCAACCCTCGGTTAAAGCGGTGGCTGTCATGCTCGACGCCGCGAAAGCGTTCGATTCTGTTGAGTGGCGTTATATGCTCACTGTCCTCAATAGGATGGGTTTCCCTAAACGGTTTGTCCAGTGGATTTCCTTGCTATACACGCAACCATGTGCAAGGGTCCGGATCAATGGCTATGTTTCAGCTCCGTTTGACATAGGGCGGGGTACACGGCAGGGTTGCCCCCTGTCTCCCCTGCTCTTTGCGCTGGCATTAGAACCGCTAGCGTGCATTGTGCGACAAAAGTACAAAGAATCGGCGCTGCAATTTGTGGCTAGGCCACTGCACATATCGCTCTACGCAGACGATATGCTGCTATACGTTCGCGACCCGGAGGTTCATCTAAACCCGCTACTTAGAGAGTACATCCGATTTGGGGGACACTCAGGGTTAGCGATTAACTGGTCCAAATCCTCACTCATACCTCTCACCGATGCTACGATTCCCTTTGAGGTCGATTACCCGCTAGAGTGGCAGCGAGATCCGATTCGCTACCTAGGAGTTATGTTTCACAGGGATCCAGACGAAGTCATGCGAGCAAATTACGGAGTGGTACTCTCCAAACTGGACGATAAGGTCCGTCGTTGGATCCATTTACCTCTATCACTAGCTGATAGAATCGCGATCGTCAAAATGAACATCCTGCCCAAGTTACTATACCTTTTTAATAATATACCTATCACGCCAACGCGAGAAGTCTTCCGCCGCATAAAATCCCTGGTACTAACCTTGATATGGGCGGGTAAACAAGCTCGTATTGATCTGCAGACACTGACGCTCCCGATTGCGCAGGGAGGCTTCGGGGTGCCTGATTTTCTTCTGTATTACCTCTGTGCCCAGGCACAGTATGCAGCGTACTGGTATCATGAGGTCCCCTATCTCACCCACACGGCCATTGAGGAGGGTGATGCCCATCCTGTCCCCCTGTCTGCGATAATGTCGCACACCAGACCACCACTACATACAAAGGATATCAACACTGTAGACACCACGATTAAAGCATGGAACAAGCTTGGGCAGTTGGCTCACAAAACCCCGTTATATGCACCGGGCATGCCATTGCAGTATCATCAGGCGCTGTCAGTCACCAACGAAAAAGTGGGGATGTCTTTGCTGACTCGGGCTGGGATCGACAAGATGGGTGACGTGTTTCGGGGAGGCACGTTCATAGACATCGACCAATTGAGTTATATCCAAAACCAGACTCCTATGTTTCGATTCACGTACTGTAGGTTAACCAGGGCGTTGAGGGAACATTACCCGACATTCCCGGCGGAACCGGAAAGCCTAGCACCTCTGCAAATGCTGATCACTACACGGGATCCATCACACTTAGTGTCCAGACTGTACGCTGCTGCACAATCAGAAATAGCAGGCCACACACTTAAGGCTAAAGGGCGGTTGGATGCACTACTAGATACACCACTAACAGATGAGGAATGGCACAGCTCCTGCGCGTTAACACAGATACTGACACCAAACGGAAACCTGAGAATTATTCATTTCAAGTTTATTCACCAGGCCTACTACACACCGACAAAACTGCGTAAATTTGGGTTGCAGGAGGAAGACAGGTGCAAGCGTTGTAGCAGAGAGGGTGCGGACTTTGTGCATTTGGCCTGGACTTGTGCGAGGGTAGCAGGGTACTGGGAGGAGGTCACCGCCACACTCACGGTCATGTTGGAGGATGAGGTGCAGTGCACACCACAGGTCTGTTTGCTGGGTATTATACCCCAATTCAGAGCGCTGAAACGCAAGTTCTGTGCAATCGCCTTGTTATTAGCAAAAAGGCAGGTGGCGCAATGTTGGCACAGCCGTAGGGTGCCGACTAAAAAAGTGTGGCTTCATGACATGTCCACCTACCGGGATAAACTGCAAACATATGTAGAGAACTTACCAGCGGAATCGAGGCCGAAGGACATATGGTGTTACTTAACAGATTACCTAAACTCATTGCTGGAAGATGTGGAGGACTAGCACGTCTTCTGATTATGCTGGCGTGTGTGATGTTTGATGCGCGAATTAAAGTCGGATGGAGGCTACCCTAGGGGGGCACCCGGGACACTGTTTCGCTCCCTATCTAGGTTGTGTGTGAGGGCAATGTAAGGTCTTAAGTTGGGGTATGTTGAACTTTCCTTTTTCTAAAAATGACAAAATGTAAGACTCATATCGACTGTCTGCTAAGAGTCCTACGGAGGGCGCGCAAGGCGACTCTGCCTGGAGTTTCTACACTGCTTTTCATGGCTAACTTATTGTTTATTGGAGGACCATCGTTTTGTGGCGAGCCGGCCTCAGGGTTGTAGGCTCATGCTGTGTAATTTGCTTTGTGTTAATAAAGGTCTTACAAAAAAAAAAAAAAAAATTTACTTCAAGACATTCCATGAAGGCTGGAATGACAGGACATAAACAGGTGCATGTGGACTCTTCTGTATAGGGTTAAATAGCTGTCAAATAGACTTGTGCGGATGTGCAGTCTACCACCATTTTTTAACCTCGCAAAGGTTATTTAATAATAACGGTATCAGTACATGAGAAAAACGTTTCCACTTCGACACAAAGAAGACCCGTATGGTAAGATGAAGGTCATCCTTTAGATTTCTTGTGCCAAACGTCTAGGTTAAATTAGCATGAACCTGAATGCAAGACTTTGCCACTCTGTAGGCTGAGCAAATTCAGTGAAGTAGTAACTAGCTGAACAGATTGAAAAACAGGTAGTGCAAAAAGGCAAACTAAGATGGGCAAATACAGGTTTGAGTAATAAGAAAGAATTGTAATAGGACAGGTGCATCCTATGAATCAAAAAGGAAAGAAGGGTAAACTAAGAAAATGTCAGATGAATCTATCCATAGAGCATGCACCAGAGCCAGTAGGTGGATATATGGAGATGAAATGTTTTCATTCTTCTTTCTTTTTTTTTGCCTATTGCCAACTGCCTGATACAAATGTGATACCTCACATGTTGAATTAATGTCTGAGAACTCATCTCTCATTCATGTGCCCACCAATTGTTTCTCCAGAGATATGCAAAATCATTCACTCCAGGCAGGTCTTATGCCAAGAGTTGAATCTGAGGCTCTTAGCGCAGTGCCAGAATTTCTGTGCAATGATGTAATTATCAATAAACAGAAACGGGGAGGGGGACATTTCTAATTAGAGTGGCTCGCTATCAAACAGATGCATATCAAGAACACTGTGGTACAGATAAGTCTGTGCAGCCTTCACTACTAATTCAGGTGATTTCAGTACCACCCCGCTGATACCTTCTTGGGTTTCTTCAGGGTCAATTGCAGTGAAAATAAAACAAAGTCATGTGTGCACCCCATCATTTCATGGGCACATCAGTGATAATGACCAGCAGCGGTTCTGAATGTGCCAAATACATGCATGATAATATGCTTTTCCATTAAAGACCTTTCAGTCCCAGTCGTTTCAGACCACTGGCTTGCTAACTATTTCTAGAAAGTAAACATTTATAGCCTTGCATTGAGAAGCAGGGGTATACAGGATTCCATCATGCTCAACAGCATCAACGAACAAGTTACTTACCTTCGGTAACGATATATCTGTAAGAAACAGTAGTTAGTATTAGATTCCTTACCTTAGAATATCCCCAGGCGTCAGTCTGGATCCGGAAACTTTTGCGTAGCAGTACCCCTGCGCGTCGGTAGGCGTCGTCTGCAGGCGTCCCCTGCGGCTCCGCGTCCGTCGTTGGCGTCGTGCGCCGTGATGACGTCGCTGGAGTATATAGACGCCTCCTCCGCGCGCTGACGTCAGTTCTTTGCACACAGCTTTTCCGCGCCAGAACACGCAGAGCCATGTAAGAACCAACACTGGTGCCATGCGAAACTAGGGCCCTGAAGGGGGTGACCTTAACCCTATGTATCAGTTCGCAGAACGGGGAGGATGGGCGGGGCGGTAAGGAATCTAATACTAACTACTGTTTCTTACAGATATATCGTTACCGAAGGTAAGTAACTTGTTCATCTGAAAGAAACAGGTTAGTATTAGATTCCTTACCTTAGAATAGATACCCCAGCAATACCAACCCCGGAGGTGGGTCTGCGAACCAATACAGCCTACACCAGAAAGTCCTGGAGGACAGAACGGCCAAAGAAGCCATCCCTCCGACTTGACTGTCCAGGCAGTAGTGCCTTGCAAACGTGTGCAGCGAGGCCCACGTAGCTGCCTGACAAATGTCCTGCAAGGGGACTCCCCGGCCCAGGGCAGTGGTAGCCGCCGTGGCCCGAGTGGAATGGGCTCTCAGCCCAACAGGAGGCTCCTTCCAAGCTAAAGAGTAACACGCTTTGATGCACAGGACGACCCACCGAGAGATGGTTCGTTTATGCACCGCCCTTCCCTTCTTCGCACCCACGTAGCCAACAAACAGTTGGTCATCCACCCGGAACTGGCGTGTGCGATCCATATAAAATGAAAGCGCACGTTTTGGGTCCAGACGATGGAGCCGCTTTTCATCCTTTGAAGGATGCGGAGGCGGGAAGAAGGAGGGTAAGGTGATGGACTGCCCGATGTGAAAAGCAGAAACTACTTTGGGCAGGAAAGAAGGTCTAGTTCTCAGAACCACCTTGTCTGGATGAACGGACATGAAAGGAGGTTTGACAGAAAGAGCCTGGAGCTCACTCACTCTCCTGGCAGAGGTGATGGCAACCAGGAAGGCCGTCTTTAAAGTCAGGAGACGGAGAGGACAGGAATGAAGTGGCTCAAAAGGAGCGCACATCAAGAAGGTCAGAACCAGGTTCAAGTCCCACTGAGGCATCACGAACGGAACAGGTGGATACATGTGCGTGATGCCCTTCAAGAATCTCGTTACAATAGGGGACTTGAACAAAGAAGGTTGATCAGGTAGCCTTAGAAAGGCCGAAAGGGCAGAAAGGTAGCCCTTGATAGTGCCAAGAGCAGAGCCCTGCTGGGCAAGAGAGAGAAGAAAGAGGAGAACCTCGGAGAGAGGGGCAGAAAGGGGATCCACAGCCTTTGCTGTGCACCATGCCACAAATCTGTTCCACCGGCAGGCGTATACCGACTTTGTGGAGGGACGCCTGGCTGCCAGAATCACATCACAAACTTCAGGAGGCAAGTCAAATGGCCTCAACTGTCGCCGCTCAATCTCCACGCATGGAGGTGGAGACTGGACAGGTTCGGGTGGAGGACCGTCCCCTGTTGCTGCGACAGAAGGTCCTTCCGAAGGGGCAGGCGGATCGAGGGACCGACTGACATGCTGAGTAGCTCGGGATACCAGTACCTTCGAGCCCAGTCCAGAGCCACAAGGATAACTTGGGCCCGGTCGCGCCTGATCTTCTTCAGCACTCTGGGCAGAAGTGGTATAGGCGGAAAGGCGTACAACAGACCGCAACTCCACTCGCGCCGAAAGGCGTCGCCGTGCGAGTGCCGTCTTGGAAACTCCAACGCGCAGAACTGATGACATTGCGCGTTCTCTTCTGTGGCGAATAGATCTAACCAAGGCTCTCCCCATTGCAGAAAGAGGCCTTTCGCCACGTCCGAGTTCAGACGCCATTCGTGATCCACCGAGCACCGACGGCTGAGTTCGTCCGCCCTGGCGTTCAGAGAACCTGCCAGGTGTTGAACCATCAGAGTCACGCCCTGACGTTCCAGCCATTGCCAGAGACGTAGAGCCTCCTGGCAAAGGGTCCACGACCCCACTCCGCCCTGCTTGTTGCAGTACCACATGGCGGTGGTGTTGTCCGTGAACACCTGCACTACACTCCCGTTGACAAATGGGAGGAATGCCTTCAGTGCTAGGCGAATCGCCCGCAGCTCCAACATGTTGATATGGAGCCGGGACTCCGCCGGAGACCAGATGCCTCTGATCTCCGCCTCTCCCAAGTGGCCTCCCCAGCCCTGGAGGGACGCGTCCGTCACAACTACGTGCTCCGGTTGTGGAAGGGAGAGGGATCTGCCTCTGACCCAATCGCGGTCCTTAAGCCACCACTGCAGTTGTCTCGCAGTGCCCTCCGAGATCAAGACATGGTCGGACAAGTTGCCCTGATGCTGGGCCCACTGAAACTTCAGGTCCCACTGCAGAGCCCGCATCCGCCACCGGGCGTGATGCACCAGAAGGATGCAGGAAGCCATCAGCCCCAGCAGCCGCAGCGTCAACCTGACTGAAACCCGGGATAACGGCTGAAAGATGGGAATCAAAGCCTGTATATCCCGGACCCGCCGTTCCGGAGGATAAACCCGAAACTGCGCCGAGTCGAGAACCGCTCCGATGAAAAGCAGCTTTTGAGAGGGACACAGGTGTGATTTCGGCACATTGATGGAAAACCCCAGCTCGTGCAGGAGGTCTGCCGTCATCTGAAGGTGGTGGACGACTGTTTGGGGCGAGCCCGCCTTCAACAGCCAGTCGTCGAGGTAGGGGAAGACTGAAACCCCTAACCGGCGCAGATGAGCTGCGACCACCGCCATCACTTTCGTGAACACCCGTGGGGCGCTGGTAAGGCCGAATGGGAGCACGATAAACTGAAAGTGCTCGTGGCCTACCGTGAACCGTAGGTAACGCCGGTGGGCCGGCAGGACGGGGATGTGAAAATACGCATCCTGCAAGTCAAACGCTACCATCCAGTCTAGCGGGTCTAGAGCAGCCAAGACCTGAGCCAAAGTCAACATCTTGAACTTCTCCCTCCGGAGGAAGCCGTTGACGTTCCGTAGATCCAAGATAGGACGTAGGCCCCCTTTGTCCTTCTTGGGTACCAGAAAGTAGTGGGAATAGCAACCACACCCTCCTTCTGGCCCAGGAACGCGCTCGATGGCCCCCTTGGCTAAGAGGGCCGTAACTTCCTCCTGCAGAAGTGTCAAGTGGTCCCCCGACACACGGTGGTTCTGCGGTGGCATGGCTGGAGGAGAGGTCTCGAAGGGGAGGGAGTAGCCCCTTCGGACGAGCTGCAGCACCCACCTGTCCGATGTGATTGTGCGCCAGCGGCAGAGGTGATGGCGAACCCTGCCGCCTACCGGCGTCACATGGGCCTGAAAGCACGGACTAGGAGGATTTAGAGGCGGAAGCTGCGGGGGGAGGTGTGGCCTGACCTCGCCGCTGTCCCCGACCGCCACCACGGCGGTTCCCACGGCCGCCGCCGCGATGAGAAGTCTGTTGCGGCGCGTGGCTGGCAGCACGTGTGGGACCGCCCCTTCCGTGGCCACGAAAGGAGCGAAACGAACCAGTTTGCTGGCGCTGGGTCGAGAGACCCAAGGACTTGGTCGTGACCCTGGAGTCCTTGAAGCGTTCCAGCGCGTGGTCCGCTTTGTCGCCAAACAGGCGACAGCCATCAAACGGCATGTCCATCAATGCATTCTGGACATCTGCCGAAAAATTGGCGGACCTCAGCCAGGCGTGGCGACGAATCGCCACCGTCGTGGACATCGCTCTGCCCAGTGAGTCGGTCGTATCAAGACCACAACGTATGGAGTATCTCGCTGCGTCTCGGCCCTCAATCATAGCCTTGCCGAGCTTAGCCCGTACCTCCTGCGGGCATTCAGGCGGCGCTTCTGCGACCGTATCCCACAGAGAGTGGGTGTAGCGGCCTAAGAGGCAAGCGGTGTTGCAAGACCGCAGTCCCAGACTCAGGGACGAAAAGACCTTCTTACCATACTGGTCGTACCTCTTAGATTCCCGGTCGGGCGGGGCCGACGGGAATGCGGACTGGGAAGTCGAGGCCTGGATCACCAGGCTCTCAGGGGTGGGATGGGTGGACAAGAACTTTGGGTCATCCGTACACGGACGGTGGCGTCTGGCCACGTTCCTGTCAACAGGCGAACCTGAAGCGGGCCTGGACCACGTGCCCAAAAGAACGTCAGTCAAGGCCTCATTGAACGGCAGCAGTGGCTCCTGTGGGCATGACTGCGGTTTGAGTACCTCAGTGAGGATGTTAGTCCTCACGGCCGCGACGGGGAGCTCAAGGTGTAAGGCCTTGGCAGCCCTCATCAACACCACTGAATAAGCAGCCCCCTCCTCCGTAGCCACGGTAGGAGGCGAGACAAAGCCAGGGTTGGGGGAGTCATCCAGACCACTGGCGTTACCCAAGTCACCTGTCCAGTCCACGTCGTACTGACACTCGCGGGTCAGAGCGTCCTCAGACGCCTCCCAATCCTCTCCATAATCTACATCCTCACCATATTCTGAGTCAACAATGTAGACCGGCTCCTCGGGGTCAATGGGCCCCCTCGGCGCCGGACTCGGCGTCGGGCGATGCCGGTCATACTCCGCCTCCGGAGTCGGAGAGGGATTGGGGGTGGCGCCGCCCGGAGCCGGAGCCCCGACGCCGCCCGGAGCCGGCGATGGAGCCCCGGCGCCGCGCGGAGGCGGCACCATGGGTTGCCCTGATGGAATCGGCGCCGGAGAGGCCGGTGGACCGGCCGGCGTCGACCCTGAAGGGCCCTGCGGCGCCGGGGCCGGAGCCGCCGGCGGCGTCGGGGCCGGAGCACCCGACGGCGTCGGGGCAGGAGCACCCGAACCGCTCAGGCCCCCGGACGGGACCACCGGGCCCGCAGGCGCCGTAGGCCCCGTCGGAGGAGACAGTGCCCTCATGGCCATGAGGAACTCCTCTATCTCCTCGCGCGACACGCCTTGCCCAGGGACTGTAGGGTATGGATCAGGCCGCGCCGGCGATTCACGCGGAGCCGCGGGGGTAGGGCCACCCGAACCCCCGGCCGCATCGCGCAAGCGTCGGGGGAGAGGCGGGGGTACGATGACGACGCCCCGACTTCTTGTGCTTCCTACCTGAGGAACCAGAGGAATGGTGACTACTTCCGGAGCGCTCCTGACGGCTCCGCGACGGCTCCACGACCGCTCCCTCGACCGCTCCCTCGACCTCCGGCCGGACCGGGACCGCTCTCGACGCGGGGCCGACACCCGGAGCTCGAGTAGCTTGCGGGACCGCTCCCGTCTAGCCTCACTCGTCAAGGCCCGGCAATCGACGCAGGAGTCCACGTCGTGGTCCGGGCCCAGGCACTGGAGGCAGAGTAGGTGATGGTCCGTGACCGACATCGTGCGGTCACACCCGTCACAATTCTTAAAACCGGGCATCCTACCGGCACCTTAAGAGTAGATAAGTAATCAAAAACTTTGGTCAAAAGACCGGAGTACTGCTCTTCGGATCTGCGCTAACTGGCGCGGAAAAAAGAAGAACTGACGTCAGCGCGCGGAGGCGCCGTCTATATACTCCAGCGACGTCATCACGGCGCACGACGCCAACGACGGACGCGGAGCCGCAGGGGACGCCTACCGACGCGCAGGGGTACTGCTACGCAAAAGTTTCCGGATCCAGACTGACGCCTGGGGATATTCTAAGGTAAGGAATCTAATACTAACCTTTTTCTTTCAGATACCTTTCTCTCTATCACAAACCAACAGTCTTGAAAAGGAGTATTTTCAGAAATGTCTGAACTTTTTTCTGCGTATTATAAGGTTTGGCTGGTAAGGGAGCAAAGGCTGACCCCAGAATATTTAGGATATGAACTGGCTGTAGATGAGAATTTCCAACGGGGTTAATGAAAAACAGTCAGTATAGCAATTACATAGCTTGCTTTGTGTCAATTGCGTCAAACTTCATGGAGTTCAAACACCCAGCCACCCCACACCAAACAATAGTCCAAATACTGATATACATGAATACATTTTCAGGGCAGAAGCCACAACTGTAGACATTTAATGAACACTAAAGGTGCACACTTTAACTCAAACTGCATGTTTCTGAGCTAAATATTAATCCAAGCATCAGTCTTATCCCTGCTCCATATGTTGTTCATGTTTTCCTTCATCCTCTGCCTCTGACTATGTTGTGGGGGCGATAGACAGTGCCATGAAGCCAGTTGATTTAGATAAGTGCTGGAGTAATGTTCTTTTTCCATTCTCTGGAATAAAGGAACTGCAATTCCTACAAAATTAATTCACTAGTTTGCATTTTTACTAATCTGCTGGACATCTTGATAAGGTGAAATTGCACCAGTCTTCAATAAATCCTCCATAAACAGGACACTGTGAATACTTCTATTATGCACCTGCAGATAACTACTTTGACTATCATGTTTTCAGGGTGGTCCTCAATCATCAGACACTCATTTTTAAATTTTTAATTTGCTAGTCATTTCAAGGTCTTTCCTTAAACCTCTTTTCGAAGCCGATCCATGTGTCTAGGCCAAACCTCTGAGGTCTGCCCTCATGTGGAAATCATGCTTGTTTTTTGAGGCTGATCTTGAAATCAAGGTTTAATCGCTTTTGGGTGCGACCCTCCAGAGTTTTAACTTCGGGCTGTTTCTCCAGTTTAAGGCACTTTTTTGAAGAAACCAAAATAAGTTAGTCCTCCGGGCTGATGGTGTATAAGAAATAAGTTACTTTCCTGTAAATGCAGTTATCCAGTACTGGTATCTTTCATAGATTCACATGCTTGAATCATTCCCCGTTGAAGTAGGAGTCCCACATCACTAAAAATAAAGCAGTATGAAAAATTTCCATAAGCTATTATGGAGACACAGGATAAACATTCCTATAAACAGTACGGAATAAGTTAAACTTTTTCAATGATCAATCAGGAAGATCACATTTGAAACACAGGTCATGTGTAGACATAAATTAACAACTCTATAGAAAGAGGCTCAACTTAGTGGAATAAATGGCTTAACGCCGCCTGTCCTAGACTGGGATCACTACACTGCATTGATTCCAGGGAGTAATGCAGTGTGAACGTGTGGGTGCCTTTCCAAGTTGCAGCTCTGCAGATTTTCTCTAGTGGAATGCCTGAGAACATAGCAGCTGAGATGGAGACTGCTCTTGTATAATGCGTTCTAACTTTCCTTGCCAATGGTTTTCCTACTTGTCATGGCAAAATTGTATTGTAGCTGCGATCCATCTGGCAATGGTCACCTTAGTAACTGCAGTGCCTTGACGAGCTTACCCACAAGCTACAAAAAGTTGGTCAGTCTTGTGGATTTTCTTAGTCCTTTGCAGGTAGAATTTAAGACACTGCTAATGTCTAGAATATGTAGAGTCTGTTCTGCTGGCATGGCCGATTGGGAGAGAGTTATGAGAAGATCAGGTTTGTTTAGGTGGAATTAAGACAGAACCTTAGAGATGAATTAAGGATTCGTTCTGAAGACCACAAAGTTATTTTGATAGTAAAAGCCTGTATTTCACTGACTCTCCAGGAAGATGTTAAAGCGAGGAGAAGAGCAACCTTCCAAAGTAAAAAATGTGATGTCCGCCCTATGGAAGGGCTCAAAATGTTGCTTCATCAGTTGCGATAGAAGTACATTGAGATGCCACTCCAGAGGATGCGCTCTCACAGGAGAAAAGGTTCGGAAGAACCCTTTCATGAATTGCCTTCCAATTCTGGGGAACAAAGAGAGGAAGTCTTAGGTGAGTGTCTGTATCGAGAGATGAACCTTCACTGATGAACAGACCAGGCCTGATTTAGCCAGGGAGGGTAGGTATGGTAGAATTTGCTCTGGAAAAGCAAAGTATGGATGCAAATGGTTTTATGGCACCAATGACAGAAATGCATCCATTTTAATCTGTATGACTTGTTGGTGCTTTCTGCTCGAGACCTGTCGAGAATATCTTTACATTCCTGTGTAAACTCAGATGCCGAACCCATTTAATTCAGGGGCAGCACATGCAACTGAAGAGCGCCGGGTGAAATATCTGTGCCCCCAGTCATGGTTAGAGTTGGCGTCGGTAGAAGGCGAATGGGCTTGGCTTCTAACAGGAGGAGAAGCTCCGAAAACAGTGCTGCCTGGGCAATCTGGGGGCAATCAGTAGTAGGCGACCGCATTCCGCTTTCATTTTGGTGAGTACTTTGGGAATCAATGAGATGGGGACAGGCGTAGGCATACATTGCAATGAAAGGGCATTCCCCTGTGATCCTGGGAGAGGGAATCTGGTGGTGTAGAACCAGCATTTGGTATTGTTGTTCGTTGCAAACAGGTCCAAAGCTGACCCCACCCACTCTCTCTCCCTTGTGAGAATACCTTGTCCAGTTAATCCTGGTTTAGCTTCAACTCGTGGAAACTGTCCTTAGTCCTAGTGAGGGCATCTGCTAGTGTGTTTCGAGCCCTGGGATTTGGCTTTCAGGGATATTCCATGCTCTGGTAACCAATTCCAAAGCTCTTGTGCCTCCCGAGATAGAGTTAGAGATATGGTTCTTCCCTGCTTGTTGATACATAACATGCTTGTGGTGTTGTCCGTATGGACCAGCACCGATGATGCAGCTATCAGAGGCAGGAAAGCCTGCAGGGAAAGGAATATGGAGTTCTAACCTGCTGATGTGCATTGGTCGTTGGGATGAATAGATTTCCCTTGAATCTGGAGGTCTTGTAAATGGCCTCCACAACCCTCCATAGAAGCATCTGTGGTGGTGATTAAGTCTGGAATCAAAGGTAGAAACAAGAGGCCTTGTGAAAGATGTGGCCCTAGGCTCCAACATTTGAACGCCCGCCTCATGCGTACAGTGATAGAGATCACATCTTCGAAGGTCCCGTTGCTTGAATGCATTGCAGTTGAACTTCCTCTTGTAGTGGCCTCAAATGAAGATGAGCTAGAGAAACTAAGTTGATCGTGGAAGAAAGCATGCCTAGAAGTGACTTGCACATCCTCACTGAAGCACCTGGCTTTTTTGTCAAGTTTTGTGCCTAACTTGCCAACCGTTCCTGCCTTTCCCGAAAGAGGAAGACTCCAAATTGTGTCTAGCTCGGCTCAAAGGAATGTTATTGTTTGACAGGGAATGGCTGACTACTTCTGTTGGTTTATAGTAAGGCCTAGCTTGTGGAAAAGTGTTATGCAGGCATCCATAGCTTTGGCGGGTTGTAGAGATGTCAGAGCTTTTAGAAGCCAATTGTTCAAGTATGGGAATACTTGATGAACTTGGTTCTGTAAAGCTGCTGCGACTAGGACCAGACACTCTGTGAATATCCGCGGAGCGGATTTTCGGTCGAAGGGAAGGACCCTGAATTTCTAATGAGCACCAACTACTGGGAATCCGAGGTACTTCCTGTGTTTGGGGTGGATAGGGATATGGAAAGAAGGATTTTCCAGATCCAGGGAAGTCATGTAATCTTTACTGTTGAGGCAATGAAGAATATTTGAAAGAGTAATCATCCTGAAGGTTTGGTTCTGGAGGAATTTGTTGAGATGTCAGAACTAAAATGGGTCTCCACTCCTCTGATTTCTTGCGTATCAGGAAAAAACCAAGAATAAAAACATTTTTGTCTTTGCGCCTCAGTAACTTCTATTGCTCCCTTGATGAGCATAATCTTTTATTCCTGCTTTAAAAAGTTTAGACTATGGGGCGGGGGAGGATGGGCGGAGTCCGAGGACGGTGCCGGGAGTGGCACCATAGGTGGTCGGGGCCAGAGGAGGAGTTGTGAGGTCGAACAGCGTCGACAGGGATCCAGGCCTGGATCCCGGGGGGTCCTGCGGCGCTGGGAGCGAAGTCGCCGACGACACCGGGGCCAAAGCCGCCAGCACGCTAGGACCCCCAGTAGGACCCGGGGAGCCCAAAGGCGCACCGGGATGGCCTCGACGGCGGAAAGAGACCTCATGGCCACGAGGAAATATCGAATCTCGCCCGGAGTCGCATTAAGCCCAGGGACCGGAGGGTGTGGAGCTGGATGTGACTCCTGCGGTCCGACGGAGCCGCGCAGGTGGTGCCACCCGAACCCTCAGCCGAGTCGCGTGACCGGCGAGGGGAGTCAGAAGAGCGATGTCGCCTCTTCGACAACTTCTTTCCATGCCTTGACTTACCTGAATGCGAGGACTTGGAGCCCGACGAGCGGTGATGGCTCCGGCTCCGCGACCGGTCCCTCGACTTCCTCCTCGACCGGGACCTTGAGCATAGCGGAGCTGACTGCCCGAGCTCGAGAAGCTTACAGGACTGCTCCAGCCTAGTTTTCGAAGTAAAGGCCCGGCAGTCGGGGCATGACTTGTCGTCGTGGTCGGTCCCTAAACAGTAGAGACACCGGCAGTGGGGGTCAGTAACCGCCATCAGTCAGTGACAGGCGTCACACGGCTTGAAACCGGGCATCCTTACTGGAACCAGGAGTCGAAGTCTACTCGAAAAGGATAGCCAAAAAGACAAAAAAGTTAACAAAAAGTGACTAAGGGTACTAGCTCTCCCCAGATCTGCGCTTGCTGGCGCGGAAAAAAGAAGAACTGACGTCAGCGCGCGAGGGCGGCGTCCAAGTACTCCAACGACGCCATCCTGGCGATCACGACGCCGGTCGCGGAGCCTCAGACGACGCCTATCGACGAGCAGGGGTACTGCTAACGAAAACTTTCCGGATCCAGTCGGACGCCTGGGGATATTCGAAGGTAAGGAATCTAACACTAACGTGTTTCTTTCAGATAATCCAATTATTAGTGGTGATCTTTTCCCTATCCTCCCTCCCACTCGTGCTTTGTGGGAGTCTACGCCTGTGAGCAAGTCACTTGCTGGAGGCTCCTCCTCCTCAAGGGTTGGACCACTCCCGTCTCCTGATGTATGAAAGGGCTGCCTTGCTGGGTGTAGCCACTGTTGGCAAGTGTGTTATGCCTGTTGGTCTGCTGGACATGTTTCAGCATCCCCGGAAGGATCCTCTGTATTACAGGGCCCCTGTGGTCTTAGCGATCTTGTTGTCCTTTTTAATTTGCTGTAAGGGCTCGTCCACTGCCTGGGCAAATAGGGCATCTCCTGTGAAAGGCTTGTTAATCATAGATGTATGAACCTTTGGTTCAAATCCTGATATTCTTAGCCAGGCATGCCTCGGGAGGGTTGCTCCCGTGCACTCAGCCTGCTGGCAGTGCCAACCGCATTTAGGGCTTATTTTAGGCAAATGTTGGCCACATTTCGCCCTTTCCTCATGACTGCTTTTGCTCTGTTGCATCAGGGATTCCATCCCATCCTATTGCTGATGTCCATATCTGTTCATCAGGGCGTTAAAATTAGCAATCCGCCACTGTGTTGCTGCTTCTCTCTCCATCTTTCTACCAACCAGATCAAGCCACTTGCTCTCTTAGTTGGTGGTCTGGCAGATGTATGGGTGTTATTGCGCCTTCTTGCCGTAATGGAGCTCGTGGGCACGTTATCCTGGATATATTTTAGGTCCTTAGTCGAGGGCTTGGATTTCTTTCCGACCCTTGCAGTTATTAATTTAGGAAGTTGCTGTTTATTTGAATGCCTACCTCCCTTGATCTTTGTATTGAAAACCTTCAGAACGCAACTCCCTCCTCAACTACAACAGTCACAACCCCGAGGCTTGAGGGTCAACCTTCCAGTGGGTCAGTTCTTAGGCATCTGCAGGAACTGCACAAGGAGGTCAGACTACATGGCTGAGTCTGAAGACCTGAGTACCCGCCTGATGATGAGAGGATATCCAAGAAGATTGGTTAAAAGAGCCCAGAAAAGGGATTGGTTTAGCCCACAGGAAACTCTACTAACCCTCAGGGAGAGAAAAGACATATCATCACAGAGACTATTCTGCGTAACAACTCTCTCCACCAGAAGCAATGCCATTAAGAAGGTTATCAACAAACACTGGGACCTAGTGTCGGGTGAAATTGACCAACCAAATCCACCCATGCACTCTTTCAAAAAAGCGAGGAGTGTCCCAGGATCATGTGGTCCACTCCCTTTTGGAAACTGCTACTGAACCTACAATTCAATCACTTTGGAATTTACCACCGGTAAAGGGACATTACAAGTGTGGATATTGCAAAGCATGCCATACCACGATTCCTACTAAGAATTTCACCTATAAGCAACACACGGTTGCTCTCCATTCCTTCACTAATTGAAACTCAACAAACGTAATCTATGGGATAATCTGCCCATGTGGATCACTTAATGTGGGCCAGACACAATAGAAGATTAAGGCAAGAATACTCCAAAATCAGAGTAGGATCTGATGCTCTGTCCCAGGGGCACCACTAGTTGAACACTTTGCAACGATGGGCCATCATCCGGACCAACTACAGTGGCTGGTGATAGAAAAAGCCGAACTGGGACCAAGAGGGGGCAACATCACTTCGATCTTAAATATTCGAGAATCCAAATGGATGGTGCGTCTGGACACCATTGCCAATGGCCTGAATGAACAGGACCCCAGCAATGCGCAATTGGCATGCCTCAACACTGAATAATGTTAACATGAAGTACATGACACTACACTTGATTAAAGCTATCCACCAGCAAACATACCACACTCCTTTATGGTATAAACTAGGTTAGCCTTAAGACCTCAGATTTTAATCAGACCACACTGAACGATTCATGGTCCTCACCTTATGATAGAGCAGTATCATGTAATGTCATTTTGCTTTATTGTCTCAATGTACATACTTCTAGGTGCAATTCATATACAAGACTGACTTCGCTGTATCAGATTCATATGTGATTTTGTAGGAATGTTTATATGTTATGTTTATATATATTCTTCCAGGGGGCATTGAATGTATAATACGGTTTTCTATTGCCATTCCGGACGCTATAACCTCAGGCTTATCATGCCAATATATTCATCATGTTTAAAATCACAACATTAAGTACCTGACGATTTTGTGCCCTAAGGGTTGTTTATTTCATATGATGTGGTATTGTTACGCATTTCTGTCCTTGTTACCTTGGGTCCATTGTTTAAATCAAGTATTTCTTATTCTGGGTCTTAGATGGTACATCACAGCATCATTTGCTCAGTATAGCAGAGCAGAGTCTGTTTTCCCTTCCGCTGAGCCGAGATTCACGTGTACATCAGCATTCAGTGGCTGCACCACGCTGGGCGTCACGCGACTCCCGGCGTCTCATTACTGTGTTTCTATTTAAATGAAGTGCCTTCATTTCATCCCGGGGAGATCTTTTGAGTTACGGCGGTGAGTTTTTTTTAACGTTTTGCCGGTGTCCCTTTTCAGAAATACAATCGCATTAGAGACCCAAGTCAGGCTGAAGTCTAGCATTATGCCTGGCTTTTTTTTTTTTTTATCCTCATTTTGCGCATGAATGTATAAGGAGTGGAAAGGGACTTTATGACATCCAAATACTGTGCCTTCACTCTCCCAACTTTACTGGTCCGGCAACTGAGAGTATCCCTTAGTTGGAGCTGTCAGGATTAGTCCTTGTATATCCTTCACCATAATCAATAATTCTTTGAAAAGTGGGGGGAGCTAGCCTTCCCGGCTACTCGGCGGGAATGATTCCCGTCTGAATTATTGTCACCGCTTTAATCATTGGATATATTGCTTTTGTTTGTGATCCTTCATTGCTTTACAAGTTAAGTGCATAGTGATTTTCCCAGATTTCCCAAAAGTTAGACTTTTTAGTGGACTTTCCTTTCCTATCCATTTTATGTGTTGTTATTATAGAATTTAGCCAATCCCCGTGTAATGGAGGTATTGGTTTAACCCAATTCAGGCATATCTCTCTTTTTGCAAGAAGTATTAGTATAAATAATACATTTTCCTCTTTTCTGGTTAACTTCTCCTCACTTAAGTCAATCTTGGTGTTAATCCCAAAAATAATTAAAGTTGTACTTACTTCTAGATGTTTTCCCAGTACCCGGCATATCGTCTTACCCACTTCCTGCCAGAAAAGGTCCAAGACGTGACAGGCTTGAAACATATGCAGGTCGTCTGCTTTTTCTAGCTTGCATTTCGGGCAGGACTTTACGCTGGCTCCTTTGAATTTTGATAATCTTTTGGGTGTCCAATATGCCCTATGTAATTTGAATAGGTGGTTTCTCTTCAGCCGTGCAGGTTTAATGATTGACCAGCATTTTCCAACAGATTTCTGCCATAAGTTTTGCAGGTCCGGCCCTGTAATGTCTTTACTCCAAGTTGACTTTGGGATCAAGAAATTCTCTTCTCCTGCAGCGATTAAGGCCCAATACCATCTTGATATTTCCTTTTTTATTGGGGTGGTCTAAGTCATTTCCTTCTCCAGGTATGCATTTCCTGTTTTTTTATCCGTAAGTGAACTTGCCCAACTTGTTAGTTAGTAATATTTGAATTTTGACACTGATGAGTTAGTGATTTCTACTAGGTATTCCCAAGGGTCTATTGAGTTCTCCGTCATCAGCTGCCCCCATACGTTGATTCCAGCTGCTTTTAATGGTGAAGACAGAGAATCTTTGAAGCATTCAGGAGTGCCGGGGGAATCCCAGATGGGGGCCATGGAGCTATAATAAGGAATGTTCAAGGTGCTTCTGACTTGATACCATAATCTTACTGTATTGTTTAGTGTCTTTAATTGAATTTTTTTGAAAAATATCGGATGTCCGAATTTAAACAAAAAATAGTCGGTTTTGTTTGTCAGTATTTGGAGAAATTGGGAGTAGAACTCATGTTTTTTTAACAGGGGTCTTGCGTTCTTGAACTGAAAAGCCCTGCAGTACTCAACGAGATCTGGGCTCGCTATTCCCCCTTGTTCTTTTTTCCTCCTTATTTTGTTCCAGGCAATCCTTGATTCTTTTGATGCCCATATGAAACTTGCGATATCTTCCTGGATCTTCTTCAGGTAATCTCTCTTAAATTCCAGTGGTATTACATTGAAAAGGTAAGTAAATTTGGGGAGAATCGACATTTTTACCATATTTGATCTTCCTATAAAACTTAATGGTAATCCGTCCCAAACTTTGAGAAGTTTTTTGGTCTCAAGTGCAATCCTGTTGAGATTTAACTGGGGCACTTTTCCTAAATCCTTGACTAGCGTTATACCCAAATATTTTATTTTGTGTTTGGAGTGTGGGATATTCTGATGTACGTTCCAGCTCATAGATTCCGTTTTAGTTTCGTTGGTCAGGTATCCAGACACTTTGCCAAATTCCATAATTGTCTTATCTATTGCTGGGGAGGAACTTTGAAAGTTGTCTGTAAAAATCATTAGGTCATCCGCATATAGCGCGACCTTTTTAGCCCATTCGTGATATTTGAAAGGGGTTATTGAACCGTTATTTCTGAGATTGTTTGCAAGTGGTTCAATGTAAAGATTAAATAACAACGGCGACAATGGGCATCCTTGCCTCGTTCCTCTTTGTATCTCTATGTTATTAGTAAGGCCTCCATTGATTAGAATCTTTGCCCTTGGTTTTTTATAAGTCTCAGCCACCAGATGACTAAAGCATTGTCCAAGGTTATATTTAATGATGACTTTGTTTAAAAAGGACCAGTTGACCCTATCAAATGCTTTAGCAGCATCAAAAGTAACTATAGTCAGTGGGATCTTTTCGCAAGTGGCTACGTCAATCGCAGCAAAAAGCTCATGCGTTCTCACATATTTGTCTTCCCTTTATGAATCCCTTTTGGTCCGAATGCACCAGTTTTGGCATTACCTGGGCCAATCTCTTTGCTACGATCTGCATAAAGATTTTATAATCGCAGTTTAATAGTGAGATAGGTCTATAGGATTCACAATTTGCAGGGTTTTTCCCTGGTTTTAAAATGATGCTGACGGTTGCGTCATTCCATGAGTCTGGAATTTTACCTTGATCTATATATATTGTGTTCAGTAACCTCGTTATCGGTGGTGCTAAGATTTCACTCAGAGCTGAGTAAAGTTCATTAGGTAGAGCATCAGGCCCAGCTGCTTTACCTCTTTTCAGACCTTTTAGTGTGGTTTTCACTTCCTCAATCGTTATTTCTGAGTTTAGTTCCTCTTTTTCTTCCTCTGACAGTTTGGGTAGTTGTAAAGGATCTAGGAATTTTCCTACTTGTTCTTCTGATGAAATGGAGTCTTCTTAGTATAGGTTGGAAAAGAAATTTTCGAATTCCTGTTTAATGACGGATTCTTCGGAAGTTAGGCCGCTTTGGTTGGTTTGTTGTATGCTGGATATTTTATTTCTGGTTTGGTCAGTTTTAATTTTCCATGCCAGCAATTTCCCGCATCCCTTGCCGTACTCATGATTGGCTAGTTTACTAGCTTCCCACTTCGTCTTCACTCTGTTTTCTAAGAAGTCCGCCAATTTTTCTTTTAATTCGCTCCTTTCCTTTTCCATTGTGTTTTTTTTTTCTATGTCACTTTCTGCAGTTATTTGTGCGTCAATTAGGTTTATGTTTTTCTCCATTTCTCTAATCTCCTGTTTAGCAAGTTTTGATCTGTGTACTCCCAAGCTAATTAGTTTCCCACTAATAACGGCCTTGTATGCGTCCCAAGTAATTTGGTCTGTGGTGCCTAACTGATTATCCTCAAAGAAGTTGGTTGAGGTTATACCTAGTTCTTCCTGTAGCTTGGGGTCTAATAGTAAAGTGCGATCCACTGTCCATCTGGGTATTGCTTTATTTATTGTAGTTTGTATGGTTAGTTGTACTGCCGAATGATCCGACAGATGTGCTGGTAGGTGGTCTATAGCTTTAATATTACTATGCAGACTTTTACTTATCAAAAAGTAGTCGATTCTGGATCTGTGTCCTAGTTTTTTGTTATGGAGAGCTTTTCGTTTTCTTAAATAACACTACTCTAGACAACCACACTTTTACAGGTATATTTTTTCACTATGACAATCGTAACAGGTGCTCAATTTTTTACATTACCGATTAGTCTGCTATCGCCACGTTTCTTTAGGTAGGCACTTTCACTACCATACATCGCTGGTTAGACCCTGCACATTTTGTGTTAAACGCACGATCTGCATCGAACATGCACTAAAGGCCCCGCCTTCAGCAGTGATTATGGCCCTTTCCTCCTCCTTTTTCAGAACAATTGAGTAAAACGCTTGAAGTAACCAGAGTCAATTTCTATGAAGTACTGATGGTCTTTGACCACAGATTATGCCAGCAGTACAACTAATCTACACTGCCTTGAAACAGCTCTATGGGATGCACCCCATGGTTTGAGTAAGTTCTCTGCCTTTAGTGAACTCCTATCTTAGCGACCCTTGACTCATGTATGGTCCACTGAGACGTCTTATTTTTCAGGTGGCTTTCACTCTCTTCCCCACATTTATTTCCTTGGAGCATCTGAGCCCCACCAGCCTCGACACGTCTGAGGTTTCCTCTTTCTTAGCCACAGTAAATATAGCGATCAATACCTATACATGTTTTTGCCTTTATTAGTAATGGACATAACAATTGGCCCTTTTACTTCCAATACCCGGTGCCCCTCCCTTCTCACTTCCACGCCAGTCCAGAGGAAGACCCGGCCAGTAAGGTTTTGAGGAAACCTACATTTTCAGGGGTCGAAACATCGACCCATTACCAATGCTAGTTCCGTCAACAGCACTTCTTGTACTGTGTTTCTCTGTCGTACATGGCTGTGCAATTCTTTGGATTCCATTTGTTATATATGATGTCAAGAATGTATCGGCATTGAATAGCATGCCCAACAATTTGATTGTGATATTCATGAATACTGTACCTCACTTACCTCACATGAGTCACCCCCTATCCCCCCCTCTTCGTACCCATTTGGGCACACCAATGATGGTTTTTAATGTTTTTCCTGAAATTTCTTCAAAAATTGCAACATGTGTTTAGTGTGATTAAATAACACTAACACCAGTAGAATTCTCTTTTTTGATTTTCTGTTATCTATATACAATTGTATATTGTTTACTTACACTATTTTGATGTATCAGTACTGGGACCACCATACTCCATACTGCTAAAATGATGTGCAGCATTGGCAGGTACAGATTCCCCTTTTTGGAAGATGTTAGGAGTTTCCAACAGGAAACAGGAGTCTCCTTTTACTTCTAGTTGTATCCTATACGTTTTGGCAGCCCTCATGATGATGTACATACATCACACGGTCATCAGATGGTGATGGCCTCGAGGTATAATTCTCCACCTCCTCTTTTTTTTGGGGGGGGGGGGTGTAGTGCTTGCCTGTATGCTGTATTGAACTCCTCTATTTATTTATTTATTCAAAGTTTTATATAGCGCGAACAAGATCCTTACAGATATCAGAGCGCTTCACAGAGACAGGGGTAGGGGCAGCAGGAATGAACAGAGATAATGGGAGCAGTATAATAGTCACTAACATAGTAGGATAACAGTAACGTACAGAAAACATATCAATATACAATCAAGTAAACAAGTAATATAAGACGGCACAAGTCATTAATCCTACTACAGAAGGGTTCAGGTAAACCTTGGATGTGTGGATGGCTTATACCAATTTCTTAGGATAGAGAGAACACTGGGTGGGGGCATCGGGAGGGTGATTCAATAAACCAAAGTGTATCATATATTGGTCAGTAGTAAGAGAGTAGCGTAGTAGTGTCACCATCAAGTAGGAGTATAGTGCCAAAGGACAAGGTGATCAGTGATACAAAGCGATGCAGAGTCTCTGATCCAGCACCTATAAAGTTCAGGAGATCTTGGCCAGAAGGATGGTTTTCACCTCTTTCTTGAAGAGTGCAGTGGAGGAGATAAGCCTGGTTTCAGGAGGGAGCGCATTCCAGATCCTGGGTGCCATTCCTGAGAAGGAGCGCTTGTATGTTTTTTCTTTCCGGAATCTACGAGGTTTCAGGAGTAGATTTTTTGTACTTCTATTGGATCTCGAACCTCCAGATATAGACAACTTTTGAGCGAGGTAGTTGGGTGCATTGTGGTGCACGGCCGAGTGTGTCATGACTGCAATTTTTAGCTGTATTCTGGCTTCAAAAGGCAGCCATTTTAGAGACTTTAAGTCTGGGGATATATGCGAATGTTTTCTTGAGCCAGTAATGAGTCTCGCGGCAGCGTTCAGGGAGGCTCTTAGGGGTGCTGTTGTGGATAGCGGGAGTCCGCTGAGGGCCACAATACCGTAGTCTATGCGAGGGATGACTAAAGCTTGTACAGCAGTTTGGAAGTCTTTGGCAGGGAGGAAGGGTTTAAGTTTCCTCAGTGTGTTGATTTGGAAATTAGCTCCTTTTGTGGCTTTGCTAACGTGCTGTTGCATGTTGAGCTTGGCGTCGAGTGTGATGCCTAGGGATTTCGCAGAATCCACGATGGTAGGTTGGACACTGAGTGCTGTTAGGTTATTGAGCCAGGTTTGGGTGGTGGAAATTTTCGCCGGGGGTGAGATGAGTAGGAACTCAGTTTTCAGCGCATTTAGTTTGAGGTGATTATCGGCCAACCAAGCTTGAGTGTTACTAAGTGTGGAATTCAGAAGTTTGATATCTTCCGGGGATTGTAGCTTTAGGTAAAGTTGTGTGTCATCGGCGTACATATGGAATTGAACATTGGATGCTTGGAGCAAGGTGGCAAGCGGTTCCATGACGAGGTTGAACAGTGTGGGGGAGAGGGAGGATCCTTGTGGAACACCTAGATCTGCAGGCACAGGTGTAGATAGCACATTGTCGATCTTGAACTTCTGAGACCGGTTATGAAGGAAGGAAGAAAACCATTTGAGAACAGTTCCCGATAGACCCATTCTAGTGCTTAGCAGCTCCAGTAAGTTCTCATGTTTGACCGTGTCAAATGCTGAAGAGAGGTCAAGAAGGATGAGGAGGCAGGACTCATTGCGATCAAGAATTTGGAGGGCGTCATCAATTATGTGTGTCATAGCTGTTTCGTGCTATGTTTCGCTCGGAAGCCTGATTGATGAGGGTTGAGGAGGTCAAATTGGTCAATGTGTTTTGTTAGTTGGAGTTGGACACATTTCTCCAGCAGTTTGGCCAGGGTGGGGATATTGGTGATAGGACGGTAATTGTTCAGGTCAGACGGGTCAGCTGTAGGTTTCTTGAGTATAGGCGTGACTTGCCCCACCTTGAGGGAGTCTGGAATGAGACCTTGTTGAAGGGAGCTGTTGATGATTTTGGTCCAAAGAGGGAGGAGCAAGGGGATGAAGTCTTTTACAGCATTAGCAGGTAGGGGGTCTATGAGATGATTAGAGGGCTTCAAGGTGCAGAGCAGTTTGTGTATTGCTTCTTCCGAGTAGGTGTCGAAGTACAGCCATGATGCCTTGTTTTTAAGTTGAGTGATAGACATTCTGGTGTGGTTGGGGAATCGGCTTACATCCATGATGGTCATTTCTTATGTTGTCGGTCTTTAGCTTAAAGAAAGCAGAGAAGGCTTCACAGTGTGGGGTGTCGCTTGTTGTGCTGTCTGATTGTAAGGGTTGTGTCTTTGTTTGAGTCTTGATTAGTTCGAACAGCTTTCTTGGCCTGTTTTTTGCTTGGTCCAACTGGCGGCTAAAGAAGTCCGACTTTGTGCGCTTTATTTTCCTAAAGTAGGCATTTCTCTTGTTCTTAAGCGTTTTGAGATGCAGTGATGAGGGGTTAGATCTCCAGGTACGCTCTGCCATTCGCATAGTACGCCTGTCGTCATTGAGTCTGCCGTCATACCAGGGGTTAGAAATTTTGGTGGAGACTCTCTTCAGTTGCAATGGGGCGACTTCATTGACTATTGTATTCATAGAGTCAAGGTAGTGGTCGGTCAGTGATTGAACATCCGAGGCACCTGAAGGGGGAAGGAGGAGACTGCCGATGTGGGGAGGCAGGGTAGTGGGGTTAAGATTCTTCATGTCCCTTTTCCAGGTTTTGGATTTGGTGTGTTGAGCCGGGTTAGGTTTAACTTTTTCGTTGATGAAGAAGGTGATAATGTGGTGATCTGACCGGTCGCAGGGTTGGATCGCCTCCAGTTGGGTAGAGTCCTCTTTGGCGATGATGAGATCGAGTATCGAGCCTTTGTCGTGTGTTGGTCTATCGCATATTTGGGTGAGGTCAAGCGCATTAAGGAAAGTTTTGAGACTATTCACCACTGTGTCTTTCTGATCGTTCCAATGGAGATTAAAGTCACCCAGGTAGACTTGGGTGGTCTGCCGACCGGCATTGGATGTGATCGTGTCCATGAGTTGTTGGGTGAATATGAGGTTGTCACCAGGCGGGTGATAGATGAGATGTAAAGCACAAACTTGTTTGCCCTCGCTGGTGATATCGAGGCAGAGGAGTTCACAGGAAGTAAGGGAGGGGGAGGTGGCTTTAGTAACAGAGAGGTTGCTCCTAAAAATGCATGCAATTCCCCCGCCCGTCTTGCCAGGCCTATCCAGTCTAATGATGTGATAATTGGCGGGGACTAGTATGTCCATTATCGGGGTAGAGGCTTCAGTAAGCCACGTTTCAGTCAGAATGGCTAGGTCCAGATCCATTGCTGAGACGAGATCAGCGATGTCGGAGGAGTGTCTCTGGGCCGATCTGCAGTTGAGTAGGATGCATTTGAGTTTGGGAGTGAGAAGGGTGGTCGAGCCTTCTAGAGAGAGGGGGACTTTTCTGAGGTTGTAAGGGACGGAACCTCTGTTGCTAAGGGTTGGGAGCCTCAGAGGATTTGTGAGAATTGTGGGTATGGGGGGTATGGGGATGTGTGGGTTGGATATGTGTTTTACCGGACCTGGGCCATAAGAGCGTAGGAGAGAGCATAGGTCGCGGTCCGACAGTGAGTTGAGGACACGACGGGGGCGGTGGGGAGTTATTGCGAGCGGGGATAGTCGGCCAGCGCGGGGGTCGTTGGAGGCGAGGGTATGTAGGGAGGGTGCGTTGTTTGTAGGGTAGTGGGATGGTGGGAGGTAGACTGGGCTGTGAGAAGAGAAGGTCTTTGATTGCGTGGAGATCTTTTTTGACTTGTAGGAGATCCTCTTTGACTTGTTGGAGGGTGGATAAGGCAGGTCAAGAGGTGGATTGGAGATGGGGTTGGTGGTGAGAGCCATTGGTGAATGGTTGAGTAGTGAGCTGGAAAGCGGGCAGGGTATCGAGGGGGGGGGATATGCTAGCGTTGTTGGAAGGTTCTACGGTGATAATGAGTGGGATGGCATTCGAAGTGTGGGCGGGTTTGTGGGCGAGGGGTGTGGGTGAAGTAGGGGGAGGGTGGGAGGCATAGGTAGTGTCGCCAGTGGGAGACGGTGCCGGTGAGTTGAAGAGTGAGTGAAGGCTGAAGACAGTGGGGGTGACAGGAAGGTAGTGGGGGCTGAGAATGGGAGGGGAGAGAGGGGGGGATGCTAAGGTAAGGGAGGCGGTATGTTCTGTGGGACTGGTTGGGAGGGTGGAGGTGTCGTGAGTGAGAGTGGGGAGGGAGCTGGGGAGGGAGCGGGATCTGCCGTGGGGGGGGGAAGGGGGGGGGGAGATAAACTCCGGACTGTGGTGTGTTCAGAAGCGTTCGTGGGGGGTGTAGCGTGGGGGGAAGGGGGCGTGGGGGTATCGAGGATGTGGGTGTATCGAGGATGTATGGGGGGGAGTGTACTCACGTGGGGACTGAGAGTGGGGGGGAACAAAGGGTGGGATTTGTCATTGTGCGTGCCGTTCTGGTGCTGATCTAGGTAGGAGGTGTTGTGGGTGGGGGTTGTTATGTCAGGGTAGAGAGGGGTGGGAGAGGTATGAGTGGGGGTCAAAGGGGTAGTGTTAGAGGGGCGGCTAGTGTATGAGGGGGAGAGATTTGTGACTGCGCTTGGGGAGTGTGGGCGGTAACAGCAGGTGGGCGATTGACTAGGGTGCTGGGGGTAGAGGTGAGGTGCGTGTGGATCCGACGCTGAGCTATGTTAGAGGTGTTGTGGGTGGGGGCTGCGACGTCAGGGGTGATAGTGCTGGTGGAGTTCTGGGTGGAGGTCCGCAGCTTGGAAAGGTGCTCTTTGAACTTGGGGAACAGGTTGTCTAGTAGTTCCAGGTTCTTGTCCGTGGATTGAATTAGGACAATCCCGTTATTGTAGATAGTAATGGTGGTTCTGCCAGGGAAGAGTTGGGAAGGTGTGATAGAGAGAGTTAGGCCATGAGCTGTTTTCCTGGTGGTGGAGACGGTGAGTAGGGTTAGGAACGCTTTTCTCCATTGGGCTCTGCGTGAGGTGTGGAAGATGATATCAATGTTCAGGGCTCCATTGCCCGGTGAGAAGTAGGTGTCGGCAAAGGGTGTTTCAGGGTGCGACCTCAAGAAGTTATGTTTAAAGCGTTTAGCGGCTTTTTTGGTGAGAGTGGAAGGGTAGTTGATTCTATATGTGTGCTTACCGATGAGATCCATGTTAGGATGGCTGAACGTTGGGTGTGGGAGAAAAGACGACAATAAAACTGTCAGCCGTTGGTTACAGGGCACAGGAGTGACACTAGTGAGTGGCCAAAAGTAGCCAAAGATATAAGAGGTAGCAGTCGGTGCAATCCAGGAACAAACAGTGCGTAGGTGCAGCTTACACAATGTACAATATATGAGAGGTAGCAATCAGCTTACAAGAAGCAAAAAACAAAACTGAAGAAGCAAAAAAAACTCACTTCCTCAATGGTCCTACCCCGCTTTTCGCCTATTCCATTTTGCGTCTCTCTGCGGGTTGTGGTTAGGTGCCGGGAGACGCGTGGTTATATAAGCCATGTTGGTTTGCAGCTGACGGGAAACAAGCATCACGTGCCCAACGCGCGATGCGTGGCATTCGGTTTAACGCATCTTTGTTGGACTACTGCAACCGCCAGCGGTTAGGGGTAATGTAGTTTACTTGAGCTTAAACCAGAGAATGAGCATATTTTGTCAGACTGTTGATTTCAATTGTGTGAACGTATTAGTTATCCTCTGTATCTGGTATTAGCAGGTGGGTCAGACACTCCGTGCTGCTATTATTCTAGTAAAAGGATAATGTTGTTTTGTGTAGAATGGTCATTTTTCATGGTAAAAGCGCATCTTTGCAGGTTGCACTAATTCTTTAGAGGATCTCATCACTTGATATTGTATTAGTACAGCTAAAGTAGACATCATGCTATGAGATCACTGCTAAATGGCATTGCGTACTTCTCTAACAATATTTTATCTGTTACGGGATCTGGTGGAATACTAATACATTGTTTTGGCTATGTGAAGCATCAATCCTTTTGATTAATAAATGCTTTTTAGGTAGTTCATCCTATATGAGCTACTGCATTTATTCGTCAGTTGTCTTGAGGGTATTTCATCGTTCAGACCGGACTTATGTGTGTTTCATTTATTCCCCCAACATTGTTCTTTAGTCAATAGCTTGTGTAGTAATTCTGCCAGAACTAATTATTTCGCATCTACTTCGGGGTGCCCTTTTTCCACATAGTGGGCTGTCAGTTTTGTAGATGTTCTTTTGCACCATATGGTGCTTCTAGATGTGTCAATCCTTATGTTGGCCTTCCTTGTGGTCATCCCACATATTGGAGATTGCATGGACAGGTGATCATGTATATCACATTATTGTTGTTACAAGTGGTGTGATGCCTTTGTTCCCAGGGAATGGGTAGGCCCAAGTCAATCTGATTATACTGTTTCGTCAGTGCACACACTGTGCACGAGCCGCAGGGGTAATGTCCCATACCTTGAGGCAGGTTCCATAGGGTCATTTGCAAGTCGCCAAGGCCCTTCTAGGAGTTGCTGTGAACTAACAAGTCTCTTATGCGTCTGTTTCTATTGAACGAAAAAGAGGTAGTTTGTAAGATAGCTGGATGGAGTTCAGGATACGCCAATTTTTACTTATTACTTTCTTGATGGCATTCGAGGAAGAATTAAATGTGGTGACGTAGATAAGAGAATCAGGGTCCTGTTTAGTGTTAGTGTCTAGTAGTGCTGCACGTGGTGTATTAAGCACCCTTTTCTGTGCTTGTTTGAAGATCCTATCTAGGCTAATCTTTCTCTTTCATTAAAATTCTTTTTTTTTTTTTAAAGATCTTTAAAACTTTGTGGGTCCGAACAATTTCTTCTTATCCGTGCGAACTTGCAGTGGCAGTTGGGGCAAAATTAAAGGGGGTTTTGTCCCCTACTTTGCCTCATTCTCAGACCATATGACTGCATGTGGCTGTATCCGCGAGTTCTCCGTCAGAAGGGAAGAGTGAAGGATCCCCTTCTCTCGAGTCTTTTCTTCGCGGTCTGAATTGATGTTTTCTTTGGAAAACTTCAGAATTTTCCCAAAAACTTTGAGCTCCTCAGTTGCTTCCAGACGCAACGGTGTAAAAAAAGAATCAGAAGATATTGACCATGCACAGGAACATCTGTGGTTCTGTCTGATGTCGCACAGGAGATGGACATACCACCAAATGGTGGTTGAGGACTCCCAAAAGAAAAAGAAATGGACAATTCCGGACCCAACCACTAGATGGTGGAATGTTGCACAGCACGTGAATCTAGGAAAGGATTCATGATACAAAACATTAAGCATGAGATAAACAATCCTCTGATAGTACAGTCAATTATTTTTTTTCCCCCTTGCACAGTTTTTCTATAGGGCGAACTTGACCCGAAGGTATTGGGTATCAGAGCGCTTTACATGAGCACCAGTTGCGTTACACAAGGACACATTCGTTTTCGATAGGCACAGGATGTTGAGCGTCATTGCCAAGACCCCAGTTCCCCAGATTAGAGGTCTACCACCCATATTCGTTAGACCACATCATCTCCCTTTGAAGGAGAGTGTGAAGTTGAAGGTCTAACTACACAACTACTGCTTGTGACTTAGTTATTTCTTAGGTCGACATGGGTCTGCCACAGGCAGACATCAGTGCAGGTTCAGGCCACAGCAAAGCAACTGGATTTGTACAGGCACAGATGGAACTAGCATGAACCCTGGGGCTGAAGTGGAAGTTGAGAGCAGTTTTTGTGTGGACCCAGGAATAGATTCCAAAGGGGTGAGGGCCAACTAGCAGCCCTTCTCCTGGCACATTGAGGACAATTCTGATGTTGTCAGAAGACCCACAAAGTTAGGAGTGATGCTCTGGATTTATGTTAAGAGGCACAGAATGAAAGGAATTCAGATCAGTGAGCAGGGGTGGTACTGATATGTGTAGCTAAGTTGAGTCACTTATGGGGTGGATCAGAGTCACAAAATGACACTTACTGGGAGCGCAGGAGCACTGTTGTAAAATCATTTAGATACAGACTGGCCTTTTCACATATTCTAAAGGTTATATATCTACAGTTAGAAGCCATCAGAAAATTAAGTTACTTGCCTTTGGGAGCACATTTTGTGATTGATACTCTAATCGCTTTTTATATCGCCCCAGACTGGACGCCGACTCTCTTGCATGATACTCTGCGTTACATCAGATGGTACCACTGGCTTAGTCATCACTTTATTGTGCCTCCATACAGGAAATGGAGGTGCAATGACTGCAAACCACTAGTTGACTCCAATACCACAGATGTTGAGCGTGCATGACGAGATTCAGTTGGTACTGGCAGTGTAAAATTATGATTTGGAGCCTTCTTCATGTAAGTAAGATCCATAGTATGAGGCGTTAGGCAGACAATGAGGAACCTGGGAGTTAGACTATTCAACAGAAAAAGCATTACCAAAGGTAAATAAATTCTTCTGATGGATACTTTTAACCAGATTTCTCTCCTTGTAAATCCATACTGAAGCAATAACCATTCCCAAGAGGTGGGTCTGAGGAGTGGATGTTCAGGACATCTTACAGGAGCTTGTGGGCAAAACAACCCTCTCTGTGGACCTATGAATCAATGCAGTAATACATGGTCAAAGTATGGAGAGATACCCATGTGGATGCCTGGTAGATGTTCAAAACCATAAAGCTGCTGCTACATTCTATAAAGGCAGCCTTTGCCCTGGTGAAATGAGCCCTATGGTCGGTCCTCATGATCATCCTTTTCGGCCAAAGTATCTTACAGCTTGATGCAGGTGACAATCCATAGAGAAAATGTTTGCTTCTAGAACACCATTCCTTTCCTCAAGCTGGCGATTAGAACAGTTGATCATCAACATGGTACTCCTTAATCTTTCTATAAAGCTAAGGGCGAACCATGGGTCCAACTAGTGTAGCCTCTGCTTCTCTTTAGATGGACATTGTGCACCAAAATACACACAGGGAGAGTGATGGCTTGCACTGCTTAAAAAGGTGTCACCAATTTCTGAAGTAAGAATGCACAAATCAGAATGGAAAACTACAACAGAGGCTGAACGGACAGCCTGCAGCTCGCGGACGTAAAATGCAGAAATGATTGAAATAAAAAATTGTTTTCAGGGTCAAGGCCTTCAAAGTATAGCTAGAGGAGACTTTAGGAGAGTATGCGTAAGAAATGTTAAAGTTAAATGAACACCCAACTCAGGCATAATACAGGAAAGCAGAGAGGAACTTGTATGAAAGTACTTTTAAGAAACGGGTCACACCAGGTGATTTGAGTAATGAGGGCTGTCAGACAAAAGAAGAAAGGCTGAAAGAGCAATAAATAATGATGAACTGACTCCATGACACGTTTTGCAGTGTCAAAGATAGAACAAACAAAAGAGCATACAACAGTTTTACTAGCAGAGGATCAAATTGCCTCCCTTCATAGGAGGCAACAAATTTAGTATAATGATTTTAAAGAACAAGTTAATTACCTTTGGTAACTCCCTTTCAGGTGTATGCTTCAACTGCAGAATTATCGTTTGAATATTAACCCCTTCGGTGCTCATGACGGAACGGTTCCGTCATGAGCTACGGTTGAGCTGTGCTCATGACGGAACCGTTCCGTCATGACCACGCCCGTTTTCATTAGGGCTCAGCACCGGAGGGGAATACCGGCCGCACGCAAGGGGTTAATAGGCACCAGGCTGAACATGGAATTTTCCATACCAATTGCTTTGGTACGCTGGCCCATCAGGTGGCACCCTCCAAATCCGTGGTGACTTCACAATAAGAATTGATGCCACAGTGCTGTATATAGGCACTGTCTTTGTGCATTGTCAGTTTATCATTAACTCTTCCACAATCTCAGACCTGCATCAATATTGACTAACAGAAGATGACAGTGTGCCGAACCTAACTTGGGACACTTTTAGATTCACAGGAGTCCACTCACATGGGAGCAAGAGGGCAATAATGAATCTGCAGTTAGATTATCCACCATTGAATTACTCCTCACTGCCTGCGTGGACCCTGGAACACTTTTTAACAATGTCCTTAATGAGATTAACATTGTAGAATGTCCTAAATCCACGTTGATGTCTTGTCGAACTTCAATGTTAAGCTAATAGAAATGCCATTTTCTATATGAATGCTGGAAACTTTCAAGTATGATACATTTTTAGAGGTTACATTATCAGTCAAAAATGCTTTTCACACTAAATGCATGAAGAGAAATTGAAGCATGGTAGGCTTGCATTCAGAGAGGTGAAATTAGAGCATGTTCCGTTACGGAACCATGCAGGGCCTCTAAATAATAGGTAAAATAATCCTTTATTAGATAAACGTCCCCCACCCCCGTTTAAAAATTTTTTTTTTTTTTAAAGAGGCTTGGCAGCTTGAGCGTTTACTTCATTTCGGCACAGATTTGTGCATCCTCGTCAAATTGGCGGCACAATTTAAAAAGACAAAAGTGGGTCCCAGTCGATGTCGGGTTAATGATAGCACCTTGAGCAGAAAGCTCATCCTCAGGGGCCAGAGAACAAAGGGAACCTCCCTCAGTCATTTAAATCAAACACACAAATAAATAAATAAATAAATAATAGATAATGGCACTGAGGTTATAACCACGCTCCTCACCGGAGTACACATGGTAGAACTTAAACCGAAACTGGACATATACAACACACTAATAAGGCTACTCCTTGATCAACAAAAGCATATATCCCAAGCTTAGGGACAAGCAAAGCAACACAGTGACAGAAAATGTAGGACAACTCCTCTCTAGTTCTCTGCTTTTCATGGCAGCAGCTTAACGCCGCATCTGCCGGATACCCAAAAAGACGGGCCCATCTAATGGTATGTCGGCCAAAGCCGACTGGACAGCTTCTGAAAAACCCAAAGATGCTTACCAAGCCTGACGCCTTAACGCCACTGTAGATGCCATGGCCCGACCCACAGAATACATTGTGTCCATGCCACACCTTATGGTAAGCCTAGCAGTATGCAGACCATTTCAAATCAAGTTGCCTACCTCAGCACGGAGGTTATCTGGAAGAGATGGAAGTATGAACTGTAAAGTCTCCCATAAAGCATAGGAAAACTCCCCAGCACACAAGACACGTTGGTGGCTCTCGATGCTGCGCTGGAAGAAGCAAATATGTGCTTAACACAAGCATTATGACCGCCTAGATGCCTTACCCGTTGAGTCTTAGGAGTAGAATCTACATTCTGAGAAAACGTTGCAGCCTGGGTAACTAGGTCACTAGTGGAAGGGAGTCTATGCAAACAAACTGGGTCCCCAGGTGCAGGCAAATGCCTATGTGCAATATCACAAGCCAATGGAACCCACGAATCAGGCTTGGCCCAAGCACCTAACAAAATGTCAAATAGGGTCTCACAATACGGAAGAACAGGCTCTTCTCCGGTCTACCCCTGGCAAAGGCTTTCAAACAAAGGGTCTGTAGACCTCCACACCGTGGACAGTGACAAGTCTACAACTCCAGCCCCTTTACTCAGCATGTCTGCAAAGGAGGAATTTGCCTCCGTGGCAAGACCCGGGGGAGAAAGCAACCCCAAGGCCAGCGAAGAATCCAGCCCACTAGACTCACCAAGTGCTATAAGCTAGCTCTCCTCCACCTGAAACACATTGGAGTCGTAAATGAGCTTTAGTCCTGCCCCAGTCAATACAGGAAGACCTCCCAACGGCTCTTCCTGAAATAGTACAATTTCCTCAGGTTGCATAGCCAACATCAGACACCATATCACGCCAATGCGACGCCAGCCAACGTCGACTGGCGCCGACCCATAGACTGAAATGGCCCGACCATCAAAGAGGACAAATCCTCTGACGGCGCCCCACTCGCCTTCATGCGGCCTAGAGGGAGATGGGGTCCTAAAGATGAGGTGTAAGGAATCATAATATTCCCTCATCTGAGCCATGGACGCCCTGGCTCCCGGAAACATGGGGAGACGCGGTGCGGAGTTGGTACAGCATCCTCAGCCGTCGAGCGGGAGGAGCTATGGGAAGTGAAGTCCAAGAATGCAGCGACTTCAACCGTCCCTTACCTTTCAACTTCCCTGGAGAACAGCGTCCTCAAGACCGGCTACGGTTACTAGACTGACCCCACAAATTCCCTTCCCAGTACAACAAAGACCGATATTGGGAAGGCTCATAGTGCTCACCTTAACCCACATACAAATTGTATGCGGGTCTGTCACAGACAAATGACGCCATTACAACACAAACCTTTACCACACATGTTATTTCAACGATTATGCCTTTACAACAAATTTAGTTGTAAAAGCATGTATGTTAAAGGCATGTGTATGGCATGTTTCTCATACTCCTACCCTAAATCTTAATCCCAATCCCCAGTACCCCACACATATATATAAAAAAAAAAACTACCCTTCCCCTGCCCTACAAACTACCCCTGCGCAACCTCACCCTTGGTCCCCAGCCCTTCCCCCTAAAACTCTATCCCTACGTGACACCTCGTCCTACAACCCAACACCCGCATGACAACCTCCCCCCACCCCCAGCCCTTTCACTATGCTAAAATACTACGCCTGCACACCCCCCCACACCCGTTTCCCAGCCTTTCTTTAACCCAAAACCGCTGAAATAGTAGCCCATGCCCCAGACACAATGCCCCTTACCGCTCTCCTCATGCAGTGAGCTCATCTGAGGGGCAGTGCAAGTTGCTGTGACAAAGTGGAAGAATCTCTCCTTTTCCTCCAACGATGTGGGTTGCCTACCAACGTGGCTGTGTCCACACATATAGGCTTTTACTACTACACCTATTCCTTTAACATTTATTTATTTACATACCTTTACAATGAAATGTGTTGGCATGCATGGTAAAAAAAAAAAGCGGAGTAAAGGCTATGCTTTGTTATGAACATTAAGCATGAATATAAACTCAAGTCGAAATTAATGTAACTTGTTGCAGTGTGCAGCTTTTACAAAGCTGCAACTTTGTTGCCTATAAAAGCCCTGTACCTTCCCTCGCAGATATGGAGCCTGAACATGCGTTGACTCTCAGGAAGGGGAACAATAAGGTTTTGCAAGGCACTACGGTGTTCCCTCCCTCCTATAGGAGGATACATGGGCGTTCAAGTCAAATGGCAGGCTTCAAAGGGAAAGCCGTATTTAAAGGTCAAGTGTGTAATACCACGGTAGAGGGAGGATCCATTCTTTAGGCAGATAGACTGGCAGGGGGAGCAGAGAGGGTAAACCAGTTGCTATACAGGTTTTCAAAGGGAGTGTAGCCCTAAGTTCTCTTCCAGGGGATCCTCATCAATACTCATAAGCATTAGAATATTCCCGCCCATGCGCGGGACCCCGGAAACACTATATTATATGTGCACCACATATATATAAACATATATATATATAAATATATATAAAAATATAAAAATAAGCAATTGCAGCCTAATAAACACTAGAGCTGAATCATGCTGTAAAGAATTTCCACCATACATGAATAACATGCATTAGAAACACGAGAAACAACAATAAAGTTGTTTTTGGAACTGTTTTAATGCTGAGAAAACAGTAGAAATTCTTATAAAACACTGAAAGCATAGGAAGCTCCCAGGCTGCATTGCAAACACAGTCTAAAAAGACTGAAAAGCTAACCTGTAGCTGCATGCAACAAACTGACACGGTGCCTTTAAGGCACTCCTGACCCCCCCAGCTTCCCATCATGCCTCAGGGGTGAAAGTTAGGTCAGTTGTTCTTTCCGGCTCCTTCTGGAAGGATCCTGGCAACACAGCTCCACTCTTTTCTGATTTCTTCAGAAAAATCTTTTCACAACTTTTTCTCTTTACATCGACGTTTTACATCTTTAGAAGAGACTGTCCTATTTTGACAGATTAAGGCTTTTTTAACTCCTTAAAATGCAGTCTCTTTTTGACTTTTGCCCTTCTTGTGGTCATAAGAAGGCCAAAACAGACTCTCACGAAGTCTGTATCCTTTGTCTCCCTGAAGACCATGACCCAAAGGCCTGCGCTCACTGTCAGCACCTGACCAGCAGAACTTTGAAAGACGGAGAGCGAATTCATATTTATGGGCTGTTAAGAGGAACATATCCAGTCAAGATGGGCTCCAAGAGGGCTAGAACATCTTCTAGAAGTAAGTCCTCGCGGCCTTCAGCTTCAGCGTCAGGCTCAAAAGGGTCATTTATCGAAGAAAAGACCCTCGACGGCAGGCTCGCCGTCGAGAAAAGGTATGTCGTCGAAGATTCATCCTCCGTCATCGTCAACCCGGCGCGATCGGCGTCGAGAGACAAGACTCCTCCGCCGTCATCAACCCGGCGACGATCGGCGTCTAGGTACCAAGGCCATCCATTGACGTTGGCAAGGCGTTAGACGTCGAGGGCAGGTTCTCTTCTGTCGTCGCAATCCCACCAGCGATCGGCGTCGAGAACGAGGACATCTCCGCCGTCGTCAACTGGGCGACGATCGGCGTTGAGGTTGAAGTCTCCGTCGTCGTATTGACGGCGTTCGCGTCGAGGGCGAGACAAACCCCTCCGCCGTCGTCTCGAAGACCTTCGACGTCGAGACTGCATCCAGCTCCGTCGTCGTCTAGAAGACATTTGGTGTCGAGTGAGAGACGTCCTCCGTCGTCAGCTTCTCATCGCCGTTCGACGTCGAGAGAGCACTCACCTGCGTCTCATCGGCACCGATCGACGCCGAGGATGCGTTCGACGTCGAGAGGACGGCATGAGCCTAGATCGGCGTCTAGAATGCGTTCGACGTCGAGACATGCCTCGGTGAGATCTGGGGACTCAGTGGTCCCGGTGACGGAGTCGGCGTCACGACATTCGTCTCCTCCCTCTTCCAGGAGGGCATATACAAAGTCGCCCACTCCGGAACCTGCTACCCGCAAGTCTCCTTCACGATCAAAGGGGGCTCCTGCTGCGACTCAGTTGTCCCCAAGATGGTACCTACCTGCAAGTCACTGGAAGGACTCTGGAGCAGCAAGGCGGATGCAGGAATATGCCAGCTCTGTACAGAGGTCTCCTTTGCAGAGACTAGTGGATGAAGCAGACAGAGCGAGCCCTCCTAGACACAGACAGGAGAGGTCTCCAGAGACAAGGAGACACAGGTCTCGCTCTCCGAGACGCGAGGACCGCACTGGGAGATCGAGAGAAGGGGGGTTTTCTGAACATCGACTGCATAGGAGAACACAATCTACGTCCTCGTCTTCCTCCACCCGATCCTCCATGAGAGATTACTCTCCCACACTATCGGACAGCCCGACTACCAGGGTCTCTCCCATAGACGATATTGCCACCTACCATGAGGTTCTGCAAAGAGGTGCCCAAAAGCTTAATATTGAGATGTCTGTCCCGCAAGTCACGACAACAGTGATTTTCGAGACTCTCCATAAGAAGACAGCATCTCGACCTATACTGCCACTGGTTCCTGGGATCCATGACCCAGTCATGGACACGTTTTAAACTCCAGCGACCAATAAGGCGGTTCCGGCTCATCTCTGGAAAAAATACAAACCGGCTACCTCAGATCCAATCTTCACCAAGACAGACCCTCTTGCAGACTATCATTGTGTCAGCAGCGAAAAAGATACATGCTGTTTCGGCCACTTCTTCTGTTCCACCAGACAAGGACAGCAGGTCCCAGGACTCGTGGGGTCGCAAGGTCTGCACTTCTGCTGCTGCTTCTCTTAAGGTCTCCAGCTCGGTTGCGTTGCTTGGCAGGTATGACAGGGCTCTCTGAGACTCTTTGGAGCGTTTCCAAGCCAAGCTCCCAACGGAAGACCAGAAATATTTGCAGAGATAGTCACAGAGGGATCTCTGGTGGCTAACCAAGCAATAAGCACAACGGCAGATGGTGCGGTGTTATCAGCGCACTCTTACGCGCATGGAATATGCGCCAGAAGATCGTCCTAGTTACAGTTAACAGGACTTAAGCCAGACGCTCAACAAAGGATCATGAACCTCCCGTTCTCCGGCTCTTCTCTCTTCGGCTCTCACGCTGACGAGGAGATGACTAGGATGAAAACCGAGTTCTACACGGTCAAGGCAGTTGGGCTGGAGAAGAAAAAAGAATTTAAGCGCCGCTATAAATCCAACCGTGGCAAAGGGCCTCAACAGAGGGTTCAAACCCCTCAATGGTCCCAAAATAAGAACCTGGGGAAGACCCAGTTTCGAGGAGGAAAGTCCAACATAGGTAGAGGTGGTCACCAACAGCAGTCCTCTACCACGACGAGAGGAGGGAAGTCTTGAGCAGTGGCTTCCTCCGCCTCCGTTGCCCACTCCAGAGGGAGAAAGTGCTTCTCAACATCTAGCAGAGTGGGCCAGCATCACAAAAGATCGCTGGGTGCTGAATATACTGAGCAATGGATATGCGCTACGTTTCAGAACGCTTCCGAAGGTCATTCCACCAAAAGAGTCTCGTCCCCATCAGTTACAGCTGCTTCGAAAAGAGGTGAGTACTCTTCTCCAAAAGCAGGTGATAGAGGAGGTTTCACCCTCTCAAAGAGGAAAAGGAGTTTACTCCAGATACTTTCTTGTCCCCCAAAAAGATCAGGAGGGCAAGTTTCGACCGATTCTGGACCTTCGACTACTAAACAAAGTCATAGTGAAGGAAAGGTTTTGCATGTTGGCCCTTCACCAAATATGTCCACATCTGCAAGTAGGGGATTGGATGTGTTCGGTGGACCTCCAAGATGCGTACTTCCACATCTCCATCACAAAACGACATCGAAAGTACCTGCGGTTTGTGGTCGGTCACAAATATTATCAATACAAGGTTCTGCCCTTTGGACTGAAGTCGGCTCCGCAGGTCTTCACCAAATGCATGGCAGTGGTGGCAGCTTTTCTTCACAGAAAAGGACTTTTAGTCTATCCATACTTGGACGACTGGCTGCTAAAAGGTCCGTCCCCACTGCAAGTGAGTCACGACTTCCAGTTCTGCCTTCAGCAGTTGCACGACCTCGGGCTGCATGTTAATGTGGACAAGTCGGTGCAGCAGCCCACCCAGACCATCCACTATCTCGGTTCCATTCTGGACACAAGCGTGGGAAGAGCGTATCCTTCGGAGGAGAGACTGTCTTCCATGAAGCACAGATGCAGGCTTCTGCTCCATGCGCAGAATCCAACAGTCAGGCAGGTGGCATATCCCTGCTAGGATCCATGGCGTCCTGCATCTTCCTAATTCCCAACGCCAGGCTGAGGATGCCTCCTCTGCAGCAGACTCTGGAGGACCAATGGGATCAGTAGACAGGTCGCTGGGAGGATCAGATCTCTCTCTCTCTCTCTCTCTCTCTCTCTCTCTCTCTCTCTCAGGCGGCCAGATCCTCCCTCTCATGGTGGACCCAGCAGCGGAATCTGATGGTGGGAGTCCCTTTTCACCAACCACTACCAGTGCAATCGGTGGTGACAGACGCATCTCTGCAAGGCTGGGGTGCGCACATGGGAGGCCTTCAGATTCAAGGACGGTGGTCGGCAAAAGAACAGACCTACCACATCAACATGCTGGAACTCTGGGCAGTCCATCTAGCTCTGAAAGCTTTCCTGCCTGCAATCGAGTACGATTCAGTCCTGGTCCAGACAGACAACACGACGGCCATGTTCTACCTGAACAAGCAAGGTGGAACTCGGTCACGTCCGCTCTCCCTGGAGTCTCAGGCCATCTGGCACTGGCTGCTCGCCCGGAACCTCTCGGTGGTGGCAGTGCATCTTCCAGGAGAGCTAAACGTCAAGGCAGACGCCCTCAGCAGGCACTTTGAAGATCAGCCAGACTGGGTGATGCACGACGAGGTGGTGGCAGACCTTTTCCATCGTTGGGGTCGTCCTGAAATAGATCTGTTCGTGGGCGACGAAAACACAAAATGCCACGCCTTCACGTCCAGGTTCCGCCGTCCAGGGACAAGAGGGAATGCTCTTTTGATGGACTGGTCAGGGACATTTGCCTACGCCTTTCCTCCTCTGCCCCTGATCCCGAAGGTGGTGTCCAAGCTACTCAGATCCAACATGACCATGATTCTGATAGCTCCAGACTGGCTACGGCAGTGGTGGTACCCAAACCTTCTACATCTGTCGTTGCTTCCACACAGGAAACTACCTTGCAGGCCGGACCTGCTGTCCAAGATGGGAGGGAGAATTCTTCATCCCAACCTTCCCTCACTGAACTTGACAGCATGGCTCCTGAAGTCCTACAATACGGACATTTAAATCTGCCTCCTGATTGTATGCATATTTTAAAGGAAGCGAAAAGACCATCCACGAGAACGTCATATGTGTTTAAATGGAAGAGGTTTTTTCTTTGGTGTAGAGAGCATCACTTTGATCCCACGAAGGGATTAGGAGGATGTTATTCTCCCTTACTTTCTGTACCTAGCAAAATCTGGTCTTAAATATGCTTCGATCAGAGTGCATTTATCGGCCATTACAGCTTATAGAAGTCACCTAGTCAGCCCTCCTTTTTCCAAATGCAGGTGGTCAAGGACTTCTTACAGGGGTTAAAGAAATTGTATCCCCCTGTTAGAAACCGTTCTCCCCTGTGGGAGTTGAACCTGGTGTTGTCTAAGTTGATGGGCCCTCCCTTTGCGCCCATCCACAGAGCTTCCTTGCAGCACTTCTCTTGGAAGGCCGCTTTTCTAGTAGCGATTACATCAGCTCGCAAAGTAAGCGAGATACAAGCGTTATGTACCAATGAGCCTTACACTGTTTTCCACCATAACAGAGTAGTCTTAAGGGTACATCCTTCTTTTCTCCCTAAGGTGGTGTCTGATTTTCACATCAATCAGTCCATTTCCCTACCATCTTTCTTCCCTGATCCGGCGACCCCAGCTGAGCGGTCGCTTCATTCCTTAGATCTTAAAAGAGTACTTAAGTTCTACTTACAAAGCACAAAAGAGATAAGGAAGACAGATCAATTGTTTGTTAATTATGGCGCCATGAGAACTGGCTCCCAGCCGCTAAGAGATCCATTTCAAGATGGATTGTTTCATGCATTACCTTAGTTTACAAGCTGGCGAAAAGGCCCTTACCTTTACCTCCCAAGGCTCATTCCACCAGGGCAAAGCGGCCACTGTTGCATTTTTGCATGACGTTCCTATGTCAGAAATTTGCAAGGCCGCAACCTGGAAATCAGTTCATACTTTTACGAGGCACTATTGCATAGAAGAAAACAAGTTGCTTACCTGTAACCTCAGTTATCAAGTATTGGTATCTTTCATAGATTCACATGCCTGAATCACTCCTCGTCGCCAAAAGCACGTTGTAGTAGTAGGCCCTAGAAAAGGCTTGAGGCCTAAATTATAGTAGCCTATCTACCTCTATGTTAAAAAGACCAAAGTCTTTGCTCCAACCAATCAGCTTACAGCACCCTCTAGAACCCTCTCTGCAGAACCAGTTCTCCTCAGATTTTCGTAGCACAAGTGGGAACAAGTATCCCAAACTTAGAGAACTGACTCTACGGGGAGGAGGGTGGGTGCATGTGAATCTATGAAAGATACCAATACTGGATAACTGAAGTTACAGGTAAGTAACTTGTTTTCTTATCCAGTATTGGGGTATCTTTCATAGATTCACATGCCAAAATCAGAATAGCAAGCAGTAAACCAGGCAAAGTCGGTTGCGGATGGTGGGAGACTTATTGTAGTGCACCCCCCTGAATGTACAGTTAACAACCAACAATCGCCAAGAGATTGATCTATTAACAAGTCATATACAGATTCAACATATAAATTGTGCAATTTCCTACAAGAAAGGAACTTTAGCACCATAGAAACACACCATATGTTAACATATGTCTGCATATTATAAACAACAAATTGAATCGTATGTACCTTTTTATGAAATAAGTCAACATTAGTACCTGAATGTACTCCTTATGGAAACAGGTGGCGTAAAACAGCTTGGCCCACTGCCGCATCATCCTGATTTGCTGATTGTAGGCAGTAGTGTCTTGTAAACATGTGGACATTCTTCCATGTCGCAGCATGGCAAATGTTCTCAAGCGTCACACCTGCAAACAAAGCTGCAGACGCTGCCACAGCTCTTGTGGAATGAGATCGAACATACCTTGTCAACGGTCGGTTAGCCTTGATGTGACAGAACTGAATGGAGGAGGCTATGCATCTGGAAATTGTAGCTTTATTGACCGCTTTACACAATGTAGTCTGGCCATAAGCTACAAACAGTTGATCTGATTTTCTTAAAGTCTTGGTTCTCTGGAGGTAGAACTTTAAGCATATTTTGATGTCTAAAGAATGCAATGTTCTCTCCGCTGGGGTTGAAGGATTTGGAAAGAAAACTTTCAGTTTGACTGGTTCATTTAGATGAAATTGAGAAGGCACCTTTGGTATGAATGTTGGATTCGTCCGTAAAGTGACATAGTCCTGGGAAAAATGCAAAAAGGGTTCTTTTATAGTGAATGCTTGAATTTCTTCCACTCTTCTGGCGGAAGTTAGGGCTAATAACAAAGCAACCTTCCATGTCAAGAATTTTAGGTCAGCTTTATGGATGGGTTCGAACGGGTGCTTCATCAGCTGTGAGAGGACTGTGTTGAGCTCCCATTCCGGTGGTGAAGGTTTTACTGGAGGATAAGCCCGGAAAAGACCCCTCATGAATTGTTTAATTAGCGATGAAGAGCAGAGCGATTGAGTGTCAGCGGCCTTATCCAGATAGAGGAAAATGGCTAAGTGGACCTTTATTGAAGAAAAAGAAAGACCAGATCGCGCCTAATGCAATAAATAGGGCAATATTTTCTCTGCTGGCGCCTCTATAGGACGTAAAGCGTTTGAGATGCACCAAGCGCTTCCATTTGAGACGATAAGTTTTTAATGTACTCTGGGCTCTTGCTTTCTATAGAATGTCTCGGCAGTCCTGAGGAATTTGAAGATGTTCAAATTCTAGGAAGTTAGGAGCCATGCATGCAATTTCAGCGATTGAGGGTCTGGGTGAAGTATCTGACCCTCGTTGCGTGACAGTAACGTTGGGGTTACCAACAGCCTGATCGGTGGCTCCTGTGAGAGTAGCATGAGCTCCTGAAACCAATACTGGCGAGGCCACCTGGAAGCAATTAGTAGAAGGCGGCAACTCTTCAACTTCATCTTGCGTACCACTCGTGGAATCAAAGGGATCGGAGGAAAAGCGTAAGCATAAATCCCTGACCATCGCATGGACAGGGCATTCCCCCTTGATCCCTGTTGAGGGTACCTGCTGGCATAATACCGGCATTTCTTGTTCTGTTGGGTTGCAAATAAATCCAACGTCGGCTTGCCCCATCTCTGAAACACCTTGCTCAATTGGTTGTTGTTCAGTTCCCACTGCTCAGTTTGTCTGCTAAGGTGTTGTACAGACCTCCGACGTGTTCTGCCTTGAGAGTTATGTTGTGAATTGTTAACCATTGCCATAACTCTTGGGCTTCCCTGGACAATGTTGCTGATCTCTTTCTCCCTAGCTTGTTTATATAAAACATGCTGGTAGTGTTGTCCATTCTGACCAGAACTGAGGATCCTGTGATCCTGGGGAGGAACGCTTGAAGAGAAAGAAAAATGGCTTTCAACTCTAGACTGTTGATGTGGCATTTTTTGTGCTGTTGAGACCATTTTCTTGCACCTGTAAGTCCTGGAGATGACCTCCCCAGCCCTCCATGGATGCATCTGTCGTCAGAATGAAATCCGGAGGAGTTTGCAAGAATGTGAGCCCCTGTTCCAGATTGCTCAGTTGTGTCCACCATTGAAGAGCATGCACCTGTTGGTGACTGTGATGGTATAATTGAAAGAGCCTGTTGCTTGTTGCCATTGACGATGTAGCTCTTCCTGTAAAGGCCGCATCTTTAGACGTGCTAATGGAATGAGGTTGATGGCCGAAGAGCACATCCCCAGAAGTGATGCAAATTAGCGAACTGAAAGTGACCTTTTTCTTGACCGTTTTATTGCCAAAGCCTGTAGTCGGAGTTGTCTCTCTCGAGACAAGGATGCCTTGCATTCTACTGGGTCTAGACAAGCTCCTAGGAACAGTAGGTTCTGCTTCGGAACCAATTGAGATTTGCTCTCGTTGATTGTAAGGCCTAGCGATGCAAAGAGATTGCGGCATATTGTAATGTCGGACTTTACTTTGGACTTTGATGGACCTTTGACTACCCAGTCATCCAAATACGGGAAGACCTGTACCTTGGCTGATCGGAGAGCTGCCGCTACAGGAGCCAGGCACTTTGTAAAAATCCTTGGGACCGACTTGAGGCCAAATGGGAGGACTTTGAACTGATAATGGGCGCCAGCCACAGTGAAACAGAGGTATTTTCGATGCTTTGGGTGGATTGGGATGTGGAAGTATGCAACTTCCATGTCCAAGGAAGCCATGTAATCTCCCTCGTTGAGGCAGTTGAGAATGTCCGAGAGAGTGACCATTCGGAATCCCTGCTTCATGAGATATCTGTTCAGATTGCGTAGGTCTAGGATCGGTCGCCAGTCCCCTGATTTCTTTTTTATGAGGAAAAAACAGGAATAGAAACCTGTCCTTCTCTGATGGATTGGAACCTTCTCTACAGCGTTCTTGAGAAGCATTGCTTGAACTTCCTTGATCAATAAGTGAAGACGAGGGGGAGGGGGACCTCTGGGCGGAGTTGTTGGAGGTTTGGTGATGAACTCCAGGGTGTGACCATGTTGGACCAGGTCCAACACTCACTGATCTGTTATCTGATGCCATTGTTGTTGGAAGGCAGATATATTCGCGCCCACGGGAAAATAGGGGATTGAAGGTGGCGCCCAATTGACCTCACTGTTTCTTGTGATTGTCTCGCCCCTGATTGTTCATGCACCTCTTCCTCCTTGGCGAGAGACACCAGCCGATCCAGACTGGCGATACGAGGACTGATAGTTCTGGCGATATTGCTGCTGGTATTGCCTGCCTTGCTGATAATAATTTCCTCTGGACGAATAACCGCGTCCTCTCGCGCCTCTGAACGATCCTCTTTTGTACTGCAATGACCCCAGTGATTTTGCAGTATCCATATCTGTTTTAATTGCTTGGAGAGCTTCGTCAACATGTTTCCCAAAGAGGGACTCTCCGTCCTATGCCATGTCCAGAAAGGTAGTGGCCTTCAACCACCCTTGGCGTCTCAAGACAGCCGCTCCTGCCAACTGTCTGAAATTTGTGTTTGCAATATCTAATGCGCAGTCGATGGATTCCGCAGCTGTGCGCTCTCCTTCCATTAATATTTTTCGCGCTGCCTGCCTCTTATCCTCTGGAGTCAGTCCCATGAAATCAGCCATTTCTGACCACATTTGGCGATCATAGCGCCCTATAATCGCCAAAGAATTTGCCGCTCTGATGGAGGCCGCAGCCATGGTGGAAAACATTTTACCAATAAGGTCTAAACGTCGCCCCTCTATCAGGTGGTGTAGAAATAGGGGTAGCCGGATTCTTCAACCTTTGTTGTGCAGCCTGAGAGATTACCGAATCCGGACGTGGATGACCAATAAGGCACGCCGGACTATTGAGTGGGGCACAGTATTTCTTCTCAATTCTTGGCAACACAGCAGGCACAGAAGCGGGGTTTTTCCTTACCTTGAGGCCCTCTTTCCAAATGTAATCAATGATAGGAATGGCTCTAGACACCTTCCTGGTTTCTTCTTTAAAATCATGAAGAAAGCACTCAGTTTGCTCCACAGTCGCAGGGAGTTTAAATCTGTTTGCTGCTCTCTGCATCAGATTGTGGAACCCACCTACATCTTCAGGTGGTGAATCTAAAGGCTGAGGAGTCGGGGGGAATGGCATGGGGATAACAATCATCCCATGGGTCTGATGAAGGTGCGTTAGGCAACTCTCCTTCCTCTACTTCCTCTTCTGATGACGTGTCCGGGGTTTGTGGAGGCAACCCAGGTTGCGTAGGTTCCACGACTGGAGAAAGCGGTGGAATTTGAGATGGAGTAACAGAAGTACTAGGCTGAGGCATTTGTGGCGGAAAGCTTTATTTATAATCTGCCAGCATAGCATGCAAGTCCTGTATCAGGGCGGCAGTAAATGAGTGACTTCTGAGACCTTAGGCAGTCTCTGATGTTCCAAAGAATGAGGCACTATAATGTCCTCCTGGTAGTAATGTTCAGTGTAAGTGTCTTCATCATCATCTGGACACTTGATGAGGAGATCAGATGGGTGAAGCGCCACACCAAAAGCTCCTTCATTATCATCATCCTCAAAATCCTCTTCTTCCTCATCGGAGTAGGATTCTAGAAGATGAGAGGGCATAAGTGGCGACATATAAGAACCTTGTTGCCTCTTGTAAGATACGAGTTGAAAGTTCTTAGTTGAAATTGGCGTACAAAAAACCTGATTCCCAGCAATAGGATTCACTAAAGCTGAATCCATCAGTTTTGATGGCACCGGTGACAAAGGTGCAGCTGCCAGCTGAAAAGATGCAGGCGTCGACGAAGGAATCGTCGTCGATGGAATTGCCGTCGACGGGACCGTCGTCGATGGGCTCGACGTCGATGGAGCTACCGTCGTCGACGAGACAGTCGTTGGGCGTCGATGACTTAGTTGACGGGCTCCTTTTAGACGGCGAAGGCTTCGTTGACGATGATGTCTTCGTCGACGGGCCGTCTACGAGAGTTTTTAGCCACAATACAAATCTTTGTAGACACAATAGGCGAAGTGATAGATGTAGTGGAAATCATAGCCGTAGAAGAGGAGGTTGAAGCACAAGTTACTACTTGTGTAACGATATATCTGTAAGAGACATTAGTTAGTATTAGATTCCTTACCTTAGAATATCCCCAGGCGTCAGACTGGACCCGGAACCTTTTGCGTAGCAGTAGCCTTGCGCGTCCGTCGTCGGCGTCGTCTGCGGCTCCGCGTCCGTCGTCGGCGCCGTGATGACGTCGTCGGAGTACTTAGACGCCGCCTCTGCGTGCTGACGTCAGTTCTTAGACACAGCTTTTCCGCGCCAGAAACGCAGAGCCATGTCAAAAACCAACACTGGTGCCATTGAAACTAGGGCTCTGAAGGGGAATAACCGTAACCCTACATATTGGTTCGCAGTACGGGGAGGATGGGTGGGTCGGTAAGGAATCTAATACTAACTAATGTCTTTTACAGATATATCGTTACACAAGTAGTAACTTGCGCATCTGAAAGAGACACGTTAGTATTAGATTCCTTACCTTAGAATAGATATCCCAGCAATACCAACCCCGGTGGTGGGTCTGCAAACCAATAATCACACCAGAAAGTCCTGGAGGACGGAACGGCCAAAGAAGCCATCCCTCCGGACTTGACTGTCCAGGCAGTAGTGCCTAGCAAACGTGTGCAGCGATGCCCACGTAGCTGCCTGTCAGATGTCTTGTAAGGGCACACCCCTGCCAAGGGGAGTGGTAGTCGCCGTGGCTCGGGTAGAATGAGCCCGCAATCCAGCAGGGGGCTCCTTCCTAGCCAAGGAGTAGCATGCCTGGATACACAAGATGATCCACCGGGAGATGGTCCTCTTGTGTACCGCTTTCCCCTTCTTAGCACCCACGTAACCAACAAAGAGTTGGTCATCCACCCGGAACTGGCAAGTGCGATCCAAATAAAATGAGCGCACGTTTTGGGTCCAGACGGTGGAGCCGCTCTTCCTCTTTAGAGGGATGCGGTGGCGGAAAGAAGGTTGGCAAGGTGATAGACTGCCCGATGTGGAAGGCCGTGACAACCTTGGGCAGGAAAGAAGGTTTGGTACGTAGCACCACTTTGTCCGGATGGACAGAAAGGAAAGGTGGAGTACAAGAAAGGGCCTGGAGCTCCCTCACTCTCCTGGCAGAGGTGATGGCAACCAGGAAAGCAGTCTTCAAAGTCAGAAGGCGAAGAGGACAGTTGTGAAGTGGCTCAAAGGGAGCGCACATCAGAAATGTAAGAACCAGGTTCAAGTCCCACTGAGGCATCACAAACGGAACAGGAGGAAACGTGTGTGTGATGTCCTTAAGAAATCTATTTACAGTAGGGGACTTGAACAAAGAAGGCTGATCAGGTAGCCTGAGAAAAGCTGAAAGGGCAGAAAGGTAGCCCTTGATAGTGCCCAGAGCAGAGCCCTGCTGGGCAAGAGAAAGAAGGAAGAGAAGAACCTCAGAAAGAGGGGCAGCAAGAGGATCCACAGCCTTTGCTGTGCACCATGCCACAAATCTGTTCCACCTGCAGGCGTATACCGACTTTGTGGAGGGACGCCTGGCTGCCAGAATGACGTTACAGACTTCAGGAGGCAAGTCAAATGGCCTCAACTGTCGCCGCTCAATCTCCAGCCATGGAGGTGGAGACTGGACAGGTTCGGGTGGAGTACCGTCCCCTGCTGCTGCGACAGAAGGTCCTCCTGAAGAGGGAGACGAACCGGGGGATCGACTGACATACTGAGAAGCTCTGGATACCAGTACCTTCTCGCCCAGTCCGGAGCCACAAGGATTACTTGGGCCCGGTCGCGCTTGATCTTCTTCAGCACTCTGGGCAGAAGTGGTATAGGCGGAAAGGCGTATAACAGACCGCAACTCCACTCGTGACGAAAAGCGTCTCCGAGCGAGTGCCGCCTTGGAAATTCCAACGCGCAGAACTGATGACATTGCGCGTTCTCTTCGGTGGCGAATAGATCTAACCAAGGCTCTCCCCATTGCTGAAAGAGGCCTTGCGCCACGTCCGAGTTCAGACGCCATTCGTGATCCATCATGCACCGACGGCTGAGCTCGTCCGCCCTGGCGTTCAGAGAACCTGCCAGGTGTTGAGCCACCAGGGTCACGCCCTGGCGTTCCAGCCACTGCCAGAGGCGCAGAGCCTCCTGGCAAAGGGTCCACGACCCCACCCCGCCCTGTTGGATGCAGTACCACATGGCGGTGGTGTTGTCCGTGAACACCTGCACTACACTCCCCCGGACAGAGGGGAGGAATGCCTTCAGTGCTAGATGAATCGCCCGCAACTTCAACAGGTTGATGTGGAGCCGGGCCTCCGCCGGAGACCAGAGGCCTCTGATCTCCGCCTCTCCCATGTGGCCTCCCCAGCCCTGGAGGGACGCGTCCGTCACAACTACGTGCTCCGGTTGGGGAAGGGAGAGGGATCTGCCGCTGACCCAATCGCGGTCCGTGAGCCACCACTGCAGCTGTCTCGCAGTGCCCTCCGAGATCAGGACGTGGTCGGACAGATTGCCCTGATGCTGGGCCCACTGAAACTTCAGGTCCCACTGCAGAGCCCGCATCCCCCACCTGGCGTGATGCACCAGAAGGATGCAGGAGGCCATCAGCCCCAGAAGCCGCAGCGTCAACCTGACCGAGATCCGGGATAACGGCTGAAAGATGGGAATCAGAGCCTGAATATCCCGGACCCGCTGTTCGGGTGGATAAACCCGAAACTGCGCCGAGTCCAGAACCGCTCCGATGAAGAGGAGCTTCTGAGAGGGGCACAGTTGTGACTTTGGCACATTGATGGAGAACCCCAGCTGGTGCAGGAGATACGCCGTAGTCTGGAGGTGGCTGACGACTGTCTGGGGCGAGCCCGCCTTCAACAGCCAGTCGTCAAGGTAGGGGAAGACAAACCCCTAACCTGCGCAGATGAGCTGCGACCACCGCCATCACCTTTGTGAACACCCCTGGGGCGCTGGTAAGGCCGAAGGGGAGCACGGTAAGCTGAAAGTGCTCGTGGCCAACCGTAAACCGCAGGTAGCGCCGGTGGGCCGGCAGGACGGGGATGTGGAAATAAGCGTCCTGCAAGTCCAACGCTACCATCCAGTCTCCTGGGTCCAGGGCAGCTAAGACCTGAGCCAGTGTCAGCATCTTGAAATTCTCCTTTCGGAGGAAGCCGTTGACGTTCCGTAGATCCAAGATAGGGCGTAGGCCCCCTTTGCCCTTCTTGGGTACCAGAAAGTAGTGGGAGTAGCAACCACACCCTACTTCTGGCCCAGGAACGCGCTCGATGGCCGCCTTGGCCAAGAGGGCCGTAACTTCCTCCTGCAGAAGTCGCAAGTGATCCCCCGATACAGGGTGGTTCTGCGGTGGCATGGCTGGAGGAGTCGCCTCGAAGGGGAGGGAGTAGCCCCTTCGGACGATCTGCAGCACCCACCTGTCCGAAGTGACAGTGCGCCAGTGGAGGTGGTGACGGCGAACCCTGCCCCCCACTGGCGTCACATGGGCCTGAAAGCACGGACTAGGAGGGTTTTGAGGCGGATGCTGCGGGGGAAGGTGTGGACTGACCTCGCCTTTGACCCCTACCGCCTGGACGGCGGTTACCACGGCCGCCACCGCGTTGGGTATTGCCCTGCGGAGCATGGCTAGCGGCAAGTGTGGGTGTACCCCTTCCGTGGCCACGAAAGGAGTGATAAGCAGCCGATTGCTGACGCGGGGCCGAGAGGCCCAAGGACTTGGCCGTAGCCCTGGAGTCCTTAAAGCGCTCGAGCGCATGGTCTGCTTTGTCGCCAAAGAGGCGACGGCCATCGAACGGCATGTCCATGAGTTTGTTCTGGACATCTGCCGAAAAGTTGGCGGACCTCAGCCAGGCGTGGCGTCTGACCGCCACCGACGTTGCCATCGCTCTGCCTAGCGAGTCGGTGGTATCCAGCCCACACCTAATGGAATACTTGGCTGCGTCCCGGCCCTCCACAAGGGCTTGGCCGAGTTTGGCCCGTACCTCCAACGGGCACTCTGGCAGCACATCCGCGACCGTATCCCACAGAGAGTGGGTGTAGCGGCCCAAGAGGCATGCGGTGTTGGAAGACCGCAGACCCAGACTAAGGGATGAGAATATCTTCTTTCCATACTGCTCATACCTCTTGGATTCCCTGTCCGGCGGGGCGGACGCGAATGCGGTCTGGGAATTAGAGGCCTGGATGACCAGACTCTCGGGGGTGGGGTGGGTGGACAGGAAACATGGGTCGCCCGGGGCTGGGCGGTGGCGTCTGGCCACGTTCCTATCTACGGGCGAACCCGTAGCGGGCTTGGACCAAGTGCCCAGAAGAACGTCGGTCAAGGCCTCATTAAAGGGCAGCAGAGGCTCAGCCGAGCTTGACTGCGGTTTAAGGACCTCAGTGAGGAGATTAGTCCTCACAGCCGCGACGGGGAGCTCAAGGCCCAAGGCCTTGGCAGCCCTCATCAGCACCACACTGTAGGTTGCCCCCTCCTCCGAAGCCATGGTAAGAGGGGAGACAAAACCAGTGTCTGGAGAAGTGTCCAGGCCACTGGCTTCCCCAAGGTCTCCTGTCCAGTCCTCTTGAGACTGACACTCCCTGGTCAGAGGGTCCTCAGACCCCTCCCAGTCCTCTTCATCACCCATCTCCTGAAACTCAGGGTTCTCAGCCAATGGGGCCTGTTCATAAAAGTAAAATTCACCAAACGACGTCTGGAGCGGCGCCCATCGGACCGTCCCGACGGCTGAACAGGAACGAAGGTGGAACCGGGGACGGCGCCGACCGAAGACGGTGCCGGAGGCGACACCTGAGGGTCCGACGCCGGGAAGGTCGTAAGATCCACCGGCGACGAACCAGATCACGAAGGGCGTCCTGCGGCGCCGGGCCCGAAGGCGCCGGAACAACTGAACCCCTCGGCGCCGGGCCCGAAGGCGCAGGCGTCGTCGGGATAGTGGGGACCTGCGGCGCCGGGCCCGAAGGCTTCGGCGGCGTCGGGGCCGAAGCACCCGACAGCGTCGGGGCCGGAGCCGCCGACCCGCTAGGGGCCCCAGACGGGTCCGCTGGGCCCCGAAGCGGCGCGGAGCCCGTCGGAAGAGAGAGTTTCCTCATGGCCATGAGGAAGCGCTCGATCTCCTCTTGCGACGCGTTCAGCCCAGGGACCGGAGGGTGTGGAGCTGCACGCGGCGCCCGCGACTCCGACGGAGCCGCGTGGGTGGTGTCACCCGAACCCCCGGCCGCATCGCGCGAGCGTCAGGGGGAGTCCGAAGAGCGATGACGCCGCTTGGACTTCTTGTGCCTCTTACCTGACGACGACTTCGACCCGGAGGAGTGCGGCCTACTCTCGTAGCTGTGGTGGCTCCGAGCCCGCGACCTGTCCCTCGACCTCCCATGGGATCGGGACCTCTCAGGGCGCGGGACCGACTGCCGGAGTTCGAGGCGCCTGCGGGACCGCTCCCGCCTGGCTTTCGAAGAGACGGCCCGGCAGTCGGAGCAGGCCTTGTCGTCGTGGTCGACGCCTAGACAAGACAAACACACTCGGTGAGGATCCGTGACCGACATCAGGCGCTCGCAATCGTCACAGTGCTTGAAGCCGGGCATCCCTACGGAACCGTTCGGAGTCGAGAAACTTCGAAAACAATCAAAAGTGATCAAAAAAGTTAGTCAAAAATTGACTAGGGTTACTGCTTTTTCCGGGTCTGCGCTTGCTGGCGCGGAAAAAAGAAGAACTGACGGCAGCACGCGGAGGCGGCGTCTAAGTACTCCGACGATGTCATCACGGCGCCCACGACGCCGGACGCAGAGCCGCAGACGACGCCTACCGACGCGCAAGGGTACTGCTACGCAAAAGTTTCCGGATCCAGTCTGACGCCTGGGGATATTCTAAGGTAAGGAATCTAATACTAACGTGTCTCTTTCAGATGTAGAAATAGTAGTCACTGGTGAGGAGACAGCAGAGCTTTTACTCACGGTTTTCTTAGAGGAATCGTTGGTGGCTGAGGCTCCAGAGACAGAATGTTGAGATCTCTGTGAAGAGCCTGAAGTGGAGTGGGAGGTATTCGCATGTTTTCTCCCCTCACTGGTCTTATCCTCTTGAGACCTCGCCCTCTTGCTAGAGGTAGAGGCTCCGTCATCATCATCCATGGAAGAGGATTTTAGCCACAAAAGGACTCTGGCCTCCCTATCCCTTAAGGTCTTAGAAGGGAAGGTGCGGTAGATCTTACAATTTTTTGCCTCATGTTTGGGATAAAGGCAATAAATACAGTCCTTGAGCTGGTCATCAACATGGACCCTCTTCTTCTCGCAGGTCCTGCAAGGTCTAAACAAGGCCTTCTTGTCAGACATCCTGAAGCTCTGAGGAAAAAACTGAGTCAAGACTCCGGGAGACTCCCTTCCACACGACGTGCAGTGATAATCTGAGGAGAACTGGCTCTGCAGAGAAGGTTCTAGAGGGTGCTGTAAGCTGATTGGTTGGAGCAAAGACTTTGGTCTTTTTAATATAATGAGGTAGATAGGCTACTATAATTCAGGCCTCAGGCCTTTTCTAGGGCCTACTACTACAAAGTGTTTTGGCAGTGCTTTTTATTTACCGTGGGACTCCTGCCTCGGCGACGGGGAATGATTCAGGCATGTGAATCTATGAAAGATACCCCAATACTGAATAATTGTGCGTTCTGAGATAGCCAGGTGCCACACTCCACAGGAAGTGGTCACCAGGTGGGAGGGAACCTGGTAGCTCATTGGCTACCAACCGCATCTTGCACTGGGGCATTCTCCAAGCATAAAGATATCACCCATGGCACCTCAATCTAAACTGAACTGGAAGGAGGACCAAAGGATTGCCCAGCAGGACCAGCAAAGAGAGGCTGCATTGTTGATGACCGCACCTACTGGCTAGTGAAGACCGGGACTGTGCCTGCCGTGTCCTGCTCAAGGAAAAGTCTTCTCCAGAGCCAGGCAAGGTCAAGAGACTAAGGGCCAGCCAACTGAGCTGGCAGCACAAGGACACAACAGATGAAGAAGCCTGCTGGGTCATTTTGGTAGCCCAAAGTCTTCAAGTCGCCACCACTATCGCTGTGCAGCACCAGGGACCAAAGCCTAATGTACAAAGTTACACCAAAGTGCACTGAACCCAAGAGTGCTTGGGGAGAGCTGCTGGTATCACCAGAGTATCAGGAAGGATTGGCCGGAGACCGCAACCCTGGGAGACTGGTATTCTAGTAGTAGTTCTTTTTGCCTGGTGTTTTGCTGGTTTTCTGACTTAGTTGACCTGGGACCCTGCTATTCAGGGCCCCAGGCCTACTGCTCTCTCTGTAAAATGGATTCCATGTACCTTAGGTACATATCTAAATTGGATACTGAGTCACCTTATCAGTCCCTGTACAGTGTACCTTAGGTACCCAGGGCATAGGTGTACCCAGGGCCTACCAGGGGCTGCAGCATGTATTATGCCACCCCTGGCTGGCCATCCAAATCTGACACAACTGGCTGCTTGACAGCTGGGGCAAGGTGGTGTAATCACCCTTTGCTTTAGATATAGTATACCTATATCTAACCCTAAAATGGACACACAGATCTCCTATCAGTCACTCCTATGGCAGGCCTTAACAATCCTGTCGACGGGGTTAGCATTCCACCCTTCTAGAGGGACACGACATGCCTGTAACCTATAACCCGGTTAAAAGTCAGACAGAGCCTTAGCATCCACAAAATGGATGCTGCCACCGAGACACAAGTCTGCCCTCCTGCTGCTGGGAGTCCTCCCAGAGCAGGAGATAAGGACAAAGGGTTTCCTGCCAGGGGCGGTGCCAGCACCGTCCCAGACAGGGTTTTGTGTATTGTAGGTAGGCAGGGCTTTAGAGGAAGGTGACTGCACGTGGCACCCCGGTGCTCACTGTGCATAGGCTGGCTGGAACCAGTTCCAGGGTCACTCCTGACCCTGTGCTGGGGAAAAGCCCGCCAAGGAAGTGGGTGTAACCACCCCCCTCCTAGTCCCACCCATAGGGCAGGACTTAGTCGCGTGCCAGCCCCTTTTTACAGGATAAAGGTAGAGACTGGCCCCCTTCCAAATCAGATCATCTTTGAATCCTGAAACTACTTTCTGCGAAAGGAACTCAAGACTTCTTCCTAAGATTTCTCCCTTGTGACTAAGGAGTAGTCACCCTGCATCCGCAGGCACCATCTAAGAACACTGCGGTCTGCTGTAAGTCCTTCCTCCGGAATCCGACTGCCCAGCTCGACGAGAACCGGCTTCCCTGGCACCTCTGACCTCTACCCACCTCTACAGCCCAGCTGAGAACCGTGGGTGCGACGAGACCTCAAGGGACCGGCCATCTGCAAGACTGCACGACTTCTTTCCAGCAAGCCCGCCGAGTAACCTACTGGTGAGTGCTTTGGGGTCCGAGAAGCCCCGACTCTGAGCAGCTCCAGCTCCGAAGTGCAGCCCCCCAGCATCTCCACGATCTGCGTGGGGCCCTTCTGCTTTCCGCTGCTCACCGCGTTGTTTGGCTACTAGCCCGTTGGCTTGTGGCCTTCCTGACGACGCCCGACGACATTTCTGCTGCTGGTCTGGTTGCTCCAGACTGGCCCTTGCTCCCTCCCAGAAGAGGAGCACCCTGGACCCTCCTGGTCCACTCAAGACGCCATTTTGAGTCCACCGCGTGGGCTTGAATTAGCCAAGGCTTGTTGCCCAATCCTGGGTAACTTCGACGCCAACGACTTCATCCTTCGTGGGACAGCTCGCACCTCCATCCTGGTCGCCGACAATGCCTCCTGGTCCGAGAGACTGCAGAGCCCAGCAGCGCCCACTCACCTGACTGCGGTGACTTCGCCCGGTGCCATCCTGGTGCCCACTTAATCACTGGCTAGTGATTCAAGAACTTGGTCCCCTCTGCTTTCAGGTTTTCTTCTTCCTTGATCCAGGCTTGGATCCATCGAACTTTCCTTCACTGGTCGCCTGCCAGCAACTTCCTTCTTCCAGGCTCCTGGTCCGGCAACGAGATCCCCGACGTCTTTTCAGACCTATGCAGCTGCAGCCCCTGGGCTAGGTAACTTCGGCACTCCGGTGTCCCAGCATAGCCTCACTATCCTAGGGTCAGGATCCACTGTCGTTTTCTTCCTACCAGGTCGGGTTCGCCCGTGAACACTAACTTTGTGAATTCTAGCTTCCATAGACTTTGTCCCGCATCCCGCGTGAGAGTGCACACTCTGCACCCGAGTCCCCTGGGCCTCCTAGTAGTAATCTAACGATTCCCTAGTCCAGTCCTAGCGATTCCAAAGCCTATTAGAACTGTTACTTACCTGCTAGTAATTTCGCATTCCACTTTTAAAGTATATGGTTTTTCGTGCCCCTCGGGCATTTGTGTATAACGTGCTAACTTAAGTATTTTCGTAAGAGTTTTGTTGTGTGCCTAGCACCCTGTCCTCATAAAGAGTACAGGGTTGTTGTGATTCTAATAAATACACTGTTTATTTTCATAACACTTGTGTGGTGTCCTTTCACTGGGTGTTCAAGGGGTAATGTGATGGTAAAACAGCTGGCTTAACACGCCATCTAGAGTCTTAGCCTTAGACTGCTCGTATCCATGCTACTAGGATAGCTGGTCTATAAGGTTGACTTACAACCAATCATCAATAAGGGTTGTTTGGACTGATATATAGTGATCACTAGAATAGTGAACACTGCACATCAGGCCAACTTCTCACAGTCGACGATGGGTTCCTCGTCGACGGTGTCATTGTCGGCGGCCCCGATTTTGACGTCGATAAGCTCTTCGTCGACGGGGTCTGTCATACTGCCGAAACCGTCGTCGACTAAAACACCATCGACGACGGTTTCGGCAGTATGACAGATGGGATGGGCCTACCTGCCGACGACGATGATGGGGTGGTCGTCGTCGATGCGAGGACTGACGACGCCGTCGTCGTCGTCGACACCGTCGTCGTCGTTGTGGAGACGTCGAGTGGCGTCACAGCTCTCTTTTGCGTGGAAGATGGCGCAGGCTTGGTGGATGAGTGCGCAGGCTTCTTAAAGGCGTGAGAGCCTGTCGCAGACACTGAGGAGGTTGTAGATTTTGCCTCTGAAGATTTCTTTTGCATCTTCATAGGAGGAGTGTCTGAGGGGCCAGGGGGCCCCCCCTTGGCCTCTTGAGGGAGACGTCCGAAGTCATGGAGAAGCTGCCCTCTGAGGACACCACATCGTCCCTCTGTTTCAGCCTGTCCAGCCAAATGAGAAGTCGGCCTTCTCTATCCCTCAAGGTCTTATTAGGGAAAGATCGACAGATTTTACAGTCCTTGGGGACGTGGTCCGGATAAAGGCAGTATAAGCACAGGTCGTGCTTGTCGTCCACATGGAGCCTTTTCTTCCCACATGAAGAGCAGGCCCTGAAAAGGGCTTTCTTCTGGGATCCAGACATTCCTTAAAAAAGGTAAGGAAAGACAGCACTTACTGTTAGAGAAGAGTCTGAAATATCTCAGTTGAAGAATATGAGAAGACAATCCTGATTTCAAGTGAAAAAAGTAGTTTTAGAAGATATCCTGAGGAGAGCTCAGGCTGGAGACTCCCTAGCACAACGTGCGGTAGAAAATCTGAGAGACTGAGGCTCCTGCAGGGAAGGTTCTAGAGGGAGGTGATAGCTGATTGGCTGGCTCTAAGAGTTTGGTCCTTTTTGCATAAGGACATGGATAGGCTACTAAGGTGAGGCCCTTAGGCCTATTTTTTCTTTATTTATGTCTATAGGACATTACTTTTCTATATACCGGAGGCTCCCGTCTCGACGACGGGGAATGATTCAGGCATGTGAATCTATGAAATACGCCCCTAATACTGGATAAGCTTTGGACTGCTCGACCCTCGCTATCACGGAGAATCAACTGCAGAAGGGGTGGAACTCCCAGTCACTCAGGCTCTGCAGTAGCTCAGGCCCCACAGGCCATCAGGAGTAGAAGGCCACAACCACCATGGTTGAGGCCAATATTTCCTACTGGCCCAATCGCCACCTGAAAGGGGTTCTAACACAAGGCATAAGGCATCATCGTGTAATGAGGGGGACGAAGCCAACCTCCCTCATCATCAACATCCTGGATTGCACCCTGCTTTGGCACCATATCAGTCAGAACCAAAAATATAATGGAGCCTCTCTTGATAGCTGCAACGCAATAGATGTACATGGCCACAGTCTGGCTGTATGACCAGATGCAGTTCTGTGTCCAATGTGGGTGTCCACAAGGGATCATCCTATGGTGTCAGTGGCAGAAAGTATCATGGGTCGTGGAGACAGACAGGAAATCTGTACCGGAGTCAGTACAACCCCAGTAGAGAGTACCAAGGAGACAGAATGAGCCAGGGAGGGACCCACAGATGGTAACCCAATTGAAGGCCTCTGCGGTTCCATGGGGCCCAAAGAAACCCCAGAGGGAGCCGGAAGCGCACTGAGTATTTGCAACCTGACCTCTTTGAAGGCTGTGATCTGCTGTAGAGTCTATAAAAGGCACAGGGAACTAAGGCATGTCGGTATCAGCGGATGAACCTGCTCTGAAAGGAGATGGAGTCCAACAGATGAAAGAGGGTGCACTTATCACACAACTCAAGCCAAGGACAAAAGACATAATTTAGGCTCATGACCGACATCTGCTTCCTACAGCCACAGCACACCCAAAACCGGTCATTTTTCGGCAGAGGGACATAATTCCATAGCATACTATAAAAAGAGTCTGGTAGTCGGCGAAAAAACCAAAAAAACTTGGGAAAAGAGCTATGGATCTGCCTTGAAGGGTGCGAAAAGTATGGAACTGATGTCAGTGCTTGGATGCAGTCCGCTCTATCACTTCCAGGGTGTTATGCAGCCAATAACAAACAGAGGTTTCCCTTTTCCTGGTTGTTGCAGATAGATAAGACTGATTTAGATAGTCTTACTATTTAAGTTCTATACTAGAATGTTCAGTTAATAAAATATTTTTTCATTTACATATAGGTTGTTTTTAACCGTAAAAAAGCATTGTCCTGAAGGTGTTCAAGCCAGTTCACCGAAACGCCGCGTCGACAGCCAATGTGCTTTTTTGTTTTTAACAAATTGTATTGCTTTTCACATGTTTTTTTAACTGAATGTAATGTTTGTTGTTCATGAATTGTTAACAAATGTATAATCTTGTCGGATAATTATAATAAATGTGTGAATTTTAATAGCGACTCTAGCACTTAATAATTTAATCTCTCGCCTTGTGAAGTATGTATTTTCATAACTTCAAAATTTAGCAGTGATATCGTAACAATTGTATAAATTGCATCTATTAGTTTCACTTGTAAATTTGTTATCATGTGTGGGTGCCTCATATTAATTTCACATTTAGTATAGAACTTGAATAGTAAGACTATCTACAATCAGTCTTATCTATCTACAACAACCAGGAAAAGGGAAACCTCCGTTTGTTATTTACTCTAGACCCATTCCCTTTTCGGCAATAAGGGTGTCTCCCTAATCTCTATATTGTTATGCAGCCAACGCATAGCTGCATGACACAATCTAGAGGTGCATTGTGAGCAGGGCTGCAAAAAAAGAATTCTGAACCCAGTATGCCGGAATAATTTTAAGTGAGGAATCTGCAGTTACAAGTCTCCATCATAATTAGTCTGATGCATTTTTTGGCCAATTACTATAAGAGAGAAGGTGTAGACTTATAAATAAAAAAACTTTTATGAAATGCAATTCTCATGGGCCCAAAAGTCTGATAATCTCAGGGCTGTAATTAAAATGGTTCGAATCAACACCAACCATTAACGAAATGCCTGTTGGTTGAGAAAGTCAATAACGAACATGCAACTAGATTAGAGGTTAAAGGGAACAGTTGTAAACCAATACGACATCTTTGCAAAGCTTTTAAAAATTTTTTTTTTTTTTTTTTTAAATAAGATCACCCTAGTTCAATCCGGTAAATGCTTCTACCCAATCTAAATTATAGTGGAGGGATTTCAGAAAAGGGATCAGTGCAATGGCTCACTAGCAAATCTTTCAAGAGGCTGCATCAGAGAGAATTATGCACGTTTCATACAAATGGCAAGAAAAATTACTAGACTCATTTGTTAAAACCATACTTATTAAGCTGATCCAGAAGATTGAAAATCATACTCAGAACATACGGTGTAGCACGATTTCTTCATGCCTGCTCAAGTACAATAGAACTACACTGTAGGAAGGTTGATCCCTGACTATGGTTGCCCCCAACTTTTTGCCTGGTGTTTTGCTGGTTTTCTGACTTAGTTGACCTGGGACCCTGCTATTCAGGGCCCCAGGCCTACTGCTCTCTCTGTAAAATGGATTCCATGTACCTTAGGTACATATCTAAATTGGATACTGAGTCACCTTATCAGTCCCTGTACAGTGTACCTTAGGTACCCAGGGCATAGGTGTACCCAGGGCCTACCAGGGGCTGCAGCATGTATTATGCCACCCCTGGCTGGCCATCCAAATCTGACACAACTGGCTGCTTGACAGCTGGGGCAAGGTGGTGTAATCACCCTTTGCTTTAAATATAGTATACCTATATCTAACCCTAAAATGGACACATAGATCTCCTATCAGTCACTCCTATGGCAGGCCTTAACAATCCTGAAGGCAGAGTGCTTGGAATCGTGTGAGATGGTGCTCTGGCATGAGCTGAGCCTGTCTGCGGCTTTCGGGATCCATCCCTTAGCCGTTTCCATGATATCGCATACCATATACTCTTAAGTGCATTATAATCCTCGCGGTTATGTGCCAACTCTGGTATCGCTTTATCAAAACATGTCGAGTAAGGTGTCATACGAATTGGAATACTAACCCCTCGCCAATTCTGGCGACGGGGTTAGCGTTCCACCCTTCTAGAGGGACACGACATGCCTGTAACCTATAACCCGGTTAAAAGTCAGACAGAGCCTTAGCATCCACAAAATGGATGCTGCCACCGAGACACAAGTCTGCCCTCCTGCTGCTGGGAGTCCTCCCAGAGCAGGAGATAAGGACAAAGGGTTTCCTGCCAGGGGCGGTGCCAGCACCATCCCAGACAGGGTTTTGTGTATTGTGGGTAGGCAGGGCTTTAGAGGAAGGTGACTGCAAGTGGCACCCCGGTGCTCACTGTGCATAGGCCAGCTTGAACCAGTTCCAGGGTCACTCCAGACCCTGTGCTGGGGAAAAGCCCGCCAAGGAAGTGGGTGTAACCACCCCCCTCCTAGTCCCACCCATAGGGCAGGACTTAGTCGCGTGCCAGCCCCTTTTTACAGGATAAAGGTAGAGACTGGCCCCCTTCCAAATCAGATCATCTTTGAATCCTGAAACTACTTTCTGCGAAAGGAACTCAAGACTTCTTCCTAAGATTTCTCCCTTGTGACTAAGGAGTAGTCACCCTGCATCCGCAGGCACCATCCAAGAACACTGCGGTCTGCTGTAAGTCCTTCCTCCGGAATCCGACTGCCCAGCTCGACGAGAACCGGCTTCCCTGGCACCTCTGACCTCTACCCACCTCTACAGCCCAGCTGAGAACCGTGGGTGCGACGAGACCTCAAGGGACCGGCCATCTGCAAGACTGCACGACTTCTTTCCAGCAAGCCCGCCGAGTAATCTACTGGTGAGTGCTTTGGGGTCCGAGAAGCCCCCACCCTGAGCAGCTCCAGCACCGAAGAGCAGCCCCCCTGCATCCCCATGATCTGCGTGGGGCCCTTCTGCTTTTTACTGCTCACCGCGTTGTTTGGCTACTAGCCCGCTGGCTTGTGGCCTTCCTGACGACGCCCGACGACATTTCTGCTGCTGGTCTGGTTGCTCCAGACTGGCCCTTGCTCCCTTCCAGAAGAGGAGCACCCTGGACCCTCCTGGTCCACTCAAGACGCCATTTTGAGTCCACCGCGTGGGCTTGAATTAGCCAAGGCTTGTTGCCCAATCCTGGGTAACTTCGACGCCAACGACTTCATCCTTCGTGGGACAGCTCGCACCTCCATCCTGGTCGCCGACAACGCCTCCTGGTCCGAGAGACTGCAGAGCCCAGCAGTGCCCACTCACCTGACTGCGGTGACTTCGCCCGGTGCCATCCTGGTGCCCACTTAATCACTGGCTAGTGATTCAAGAACTTGGTCCCCTCTGCTTTCAGGTTTCCTTCTTCCTTGATCCAGGCTTGGATCCATCGAACTTTTCTTCACTGGTCGCCTGCCAGCAACTTCTTCCTTCCAGGCTCCTGGTCCGGCAACGAGATCCCCGACGTCTTTTCAGACCTATGCAGCTGCAGCCCCTGGGCTAGGTAACTTCGGCACTCCGGTGTCCCAGCATAGCCTCACTATCCAAGGGTCAGGATCCACTGTCGTTTTCTCCCTACCAGGTCGGGTTCGCCCGTGAACACTAACTTTGTGAATTCTAGCTTCCATAGACTTTGTCCCGCATCCCGCGTGAGAGTGCACACTCTGCACCCGAGTCCCCTAGGCCTCCTAGTAGTAATCTAACGATTCCCTAGTCCAGTCCTAGCGATTCCAAAGCCTATTAGAACTGTTACTTACCTGCTAGTAATTCGCATTCCACTTTTAGCGTATATGGTTTTTCGTGCCCCTCGGGCATTTGTGTAACGTGCTAACTTATAAGTATTTTCGTAAGAGTTTTGTTGTGTGCTTAGCTCCCTGTCTCATAAAGAGCCAGGGTAGTCTTGTTATAAATAAATACACTGTTTATTTTCATAACAACTTGTGTGGTGTCCTTTCACTGGGTGTTCAAGGGGTAATGTGATGGTAAAACAGCTGGCTTAACACGCCCTCTAGAGACTTAGCCTTAGACTGCTCGTATCCATGCTACTAGGATAGCTGGTCTATAAGGTTGACTTACAACCAATCATCAATAAGGGTTGTTTGGACTGATATATAGTGATCACTAGAATAGTGAGCACTGCACATCAGGCCAACTTCTCACATACACTATTAAGTTCAAATGGTGTTTGAAGAGAAGATACAACTCTACAGTGGAAAACTGCAGACTAGTCCTGTACTATAGCAGTGGATCCCAACCTGTGATCCGGGGACCAAAGCCGCCTCAGGGGGTCAGCGACTACTTAGAAAATTAAATATTAACAGATTAATAAGGAGTATACAAATAAAGAATCAAAATGTACAATTGAAAATTCTAAAACCTGCTGCAACGTGAAGGAATTTTAAATTGGAGGCTAACTATTAAATCGGTATCCCCAGATTGATTTGTGGGAGAAGTGCAGATGCATGAAACAGAATATTGTATGGATGATGAGTGCCCTTGATTGAATTCAAATAGCTCCAAGCATTCTATAAATACTTTTTATGTGTTTGCGAAGTAAATAAAGTGTCATTATTTGTGTATATGTTTGATGAATGCTTTTTTCGTGTATTGTTTTGTGGTTCAAATCATCAAAAATGCTTAGGCCAGAGTCCCTGGCTTCCAGTAATGACTCAGTGGGGGGTACCAGGATTCCAATAATGATTCAGTGAGGGTCTCTGGGTTCCAGTAATGATTATGTGAGGGTCCCCAGAAGACAAAAGGTTGAGAACCACTATCCTATAGAATATTGATCCACAATCTCTACAAAATGGGCATAGGAAACTGACACAAAGACTTAAACTGAAAAATTAGTTTCCAACCCCAGTGCAAGGTGGGTAGTAGCAAACATGGCGGAAATCAGATTTTGCCCACTCTTAAAAGTATCCAGTGGACAATAAACTGGTTTTTGCAACAGGATTAAATAGGACTCTTAGTTTACATACCTCATTGGCCCCACTGAAGAGAGGCTCGCCTGTGTGCATTTCAACTAGTATACATCCAAGAGACCACATGTCAATTGCAAGGTCATAAGGCATTCCAAGTAGCACCTCTGGCGAGCGATAAAAACGGCTCTGGATATACTGATATATCTAAAAGTAAAATACAAACAAAAAGAATTAGTTTACATCAACATTTTGACAATAGTTAAGAACATGTAACATTTAGAAATGCCTTGATGAAACTATCTTCTGCTGAACAGAATTTCTTTCTCAGTATGATAAAATTATCAAGTGCTTGATCCCATTTTCTAAACTACAGTGTTTGGTAATACAAATGTTCTGCTAGGTTCAGCTAGGAAATGGAAAGAAACTGCATTCTCAGAATCTTACGTAGATATAACAGTCAATGTGCATTATTATTATTTACGATACAGGGAGGGCTTTTATAAAGTTTGCATATTTCTGTCTTTAAGCTGACCGTTTATTGCTGGTAAATTTAATTGTCCCAACTGTTTGCAGAGCCTCCTTAGACTAACAAATAAATATAGCCATCCCAACCACCTCCTGCTGGAAGGGTAATACACTGTCCATTTGGCAGTTGCTCATCAATGGAGACTCAATATACTTGCCTTAAAGGCAGGGGTCCCACAGGAGCACACATGCCCAAGAGGGGTGGTATTTTCATTGAGCCTCTCCTTGACTAGACTTGGCTGGAACTTGGAGGAGTTTAGACAGAGAGGAAAATAAATCTAAGGCCATTTTAGATTTATATAGCCCAGGTAACTTTTGACATGAGGTACCTCGCTGACGAAGCAAACGTTTCAGTCTGGTAAAACATAGGTGGAGATACTGAGGGAAGGTCTTACTCGTCAGTTTATGGATCACTAAGTTCAGTTCAGCAACATTCCAACACTACAGAACAGACTTGGGTATAAACAGTAAACTATCTGTTCTAGGAAACCACATCTGCCTGATGGACTGAGAGGGGGTCTGCTTTGCCTTGAACCCTGGATTCGGAGGGTAGCTCTAAAAGATAAAGGAATTATCCTCGTACTGGCCACACAAGGACAAATGAAGGTCCAGGACCGGACAAAAGAAGCCAGTCTGAGGTTGGTGCTGCTATTCTCAAGCCGTAAAAATTGTTAAAAATCCTGGAAACAGACAGCTTCGTCTACCTGGAAGAAAACCAACTAGACAAACACGTTACTTCCCTTTTGTAGATACTCTAGCTAGTGGCCAACGTGTAGCAGATTTTAATACAGAGCTTGATCCAACAACAGATGGTCCTCTTCTGAACAGCTTGCCCTTCTTTGCTTCAGGTAATCTCACAAAGAGCTGATCGTCCACACAATGCTTCCTGGTACGATCGATGTAAAAGCTAAGAGCCCTCTTAGAACCTAGCCAGTGAAGTCTCTCCTCCTATCGGAAGAAAGGAAAAAAATAAGTTCCTGACCTGTAACTGCAGTTATCCAGTATCAGTATCTTCCATAGATTCACATGCTTGAATCATTCCCAGCAGTAGTCATAGGCTATATTGGCACTAGGCCCTCAGTTTTATAGCCTAACTATGTCCTTTTTGAGGAAAAAAAGGAACAAATTTGAACTATGACCATTCCGGTGCTAGCACCTCCAGAACACTCCAATAGAGGCAGCGTCCCTCAGGTTTTCCAACCACAAGTGGAAATAACATCCCTAGTTATAAAAGGAGCCTCTCACGGGAGGAGGTTGGGTTGCATGTGAATTTATGAAAGATGCCAATACTGGATAACTGCAGTTATAGATAAGTAACTTTTTTTCTTATCCAGTATTGATCTTTCATAGATTCAAATGCTTGAATCAGAATAAGCAGTATTGGAGGTGATATAAGTACTGTTCAAGGATGGCGGATGACCAAATATAAATCTTAGCTGTATATACAGACAATATATCTATAACAGATGTGTGCGTAATATATATATATATATATATACACATATATATACATATATATATACACATATATATATATATATATATATATATATATATATATATATATATATATATATATATATATATATATATATATATATTCACGCTCCAAGGTTGTCCACCATGTGAGTAGCACGCGAGCAGCAGCTTTATTTATGTGTAGGTGAGGACGGGGATCCGCTTGTAGACGCCGCTCCGTAATGGATCTGCCCGACGCGTTTCGAAGCTCCATCTGCTTCTCTTCAGGGGCTTTAACGGAAGCGGTGTGCGCACCCGCTACACTTCTCCAATTATATAACTCGCCCGTCGATGGGAGGCTCCAGTGAGACTTCTGGGAAGTGTAGTACAGAAAGCACACAATCAAGTCCTGTATGGACTCCACAAGTGGGCCCGTCCTCGATTCCATGTACGGCTGCTACTTCACTGCCGTGACCCCCACGTTAACGGGGTGGTGCATACTCTGCGGCTGGACTGCCGCATATAGATTCACGCTCCAAGGTTGTCCACCATGTGAGTAGCACGCGAGCAGCAGCTTTATTTATGTGTAGGTGAGGACGGGGATCCGCTTGTAGACGCCGCTCCGTAATGGATCTGCCCGACGCGTTTCGAAGCTCCATCTGCTTCTCTTCAGGGGCTTTAACGGAAGCGGTGTGCGCACCCGCTACACTTCTCCAATTATATAACTCGCCCGTCGATGGGAGGCTCCAGTGAGACTTCTGGGAAGTGTAGTACGGAAAGCACACAATCAAGTCCTGTATGGACTCCACAAGTGGGCCCGTCCTCGATTCCATGTACGGCTGCTACTTCACTGCCGTGACCCCCACGTTAACGGGGTGGTGCATACTCTGCGGCTGGACTGCCGCATATAGATTCACGCTCCAAGGTTGTCCACCATGTGAGTAGCACGCGAGCAGCAGCTTTATTTATGTGTAGGTGAGGACGGGGATCCGCTTGTAGACGCCGCTCCGTAATGGATCTGCCCGACGCGTTTCGAAGCTCCATCTGCTTCTCTTCAGGGGCTTTAACGGAAGCGGTGTGCGCACCCGCTACACTTCTCCAATTATATAACTCGCCCGTCGATGGGAGGCTCCAGTGAGACTTCTGGGAAGTGTAGTACGGAAAGCACACAATCAAGTCCTGTATGGACTCCACAAGTGGGCCCGTCCTCGATTCCATGTACGGCTGCCACTTCACTGCCGTGACCCCCACGTTAACGGGGTGGTGCATACTCTGCGGCTGGACTGCCGCATATAGATTCACGCTCCAAGGTTGTCCACCATGTGAGTAGCACGCGAGCAGCAGCTTTATTTATGTGTAGGTGAGGACGGGGATCCGCTTGTAGACGCCGCTCCGTAATGGATCTGCCCGACGCGTTTCGAAGCTCCATCTGCTTCTCTTCAGGGGCTTTAACGGAAGCGGTGTGCGCACCCGCTACACTTCTCCAATTATATAACTCGCCCGTCGATGGGAGGCTCCAGTGAGACTTCTGGGAAGTGTAGTACGGAAAGCACACAATCAAGTCCTGTATGGACTCCACAAGTGGGCCCGTCCTCGATTCCATGTACGGCTGCTACTTCACTGCCGTGACCCCCACGTTAACGGGGTGGTGCATACTCTGCGGCTGGACTGCCGCATATAGATTCACGCTCCAAGGTTGTCCACCATGTGAGTAGCACGCGAGCAGCAGCTTTATTTATGTGTAGGTGAGGACGGGGATCCGCTTGTAGACGCCGCTCCGTAATGGATCTGCCCGACGCGTTTCGAAGCTCCATCTGCTTCTCTTCAGGGGCTTTAACGGAAGCGGTGTGCGCACCCGCTACACTTCTCCAATTATATAACTCGCCCGTCGATGGGAGGCTCCAGTGAGACTTCTGGGAAGTGTAGTACGGAAAGCACACAATCAAGTCCTGTATGGACTCCACATAAATAAAACTGCTGCTCGCGTGCTACTCATAAGGTGGACAACCTTGGAGCGTGAATCTATATGCGGCAGTCCAGCCGCAGAGTATGCACCACCCCGTTAACGTGGGGGTCACGGCAGTGAAGTAGCAGCCGTACATGAAATCGAGGACGGGCCCACTCGTGGAGTCCATACAGGACTTGATTGTGTGCTTTCCGCACTACACTTCCCAGAAGTCTCATTGGAGCCTCCCATTGGCGGGTGAGTTATATGAAATTGGAGAAGTGTAACGGGTGCGCACACCGCTTCCGTTAAAGCCCCTGAAGAGAAGCAGATGGAGCTTCGAAACGCGTCGGGCAGATCCATTACGGAGCGGCGTCTACGAGCGGATCCCCGTCCTCACCTACACCTAAATAAAGCTGCTGCTCGCGTGCTACTCATAAGGTGGACAACCTTGGAGCGTGAATCTATATGCGGCAGTCCAGCCGCAGAGTATGCACCACCCCGTTAACGTGGGGGTCACGGCAGTGAAGTAGCAGCCGTACATGGAATCGAGGACGGGCCCACTCGTGGAGTCCATACTGGACTTGATTGTGTGCTTTCCGCACTACACTTCCCAGAAGTCTCATTGGAGCCTCCCATTGGCGGGTGAGTTATATGAAATTGGAGAAGTGTAACGGGTGCGCACACCGCTTCCGTTAAAGCCCCTGAAGAGAAGCAGATGGAGCTTCGAAACGCGTCGGGCAGATCCATTACGGAGCGGCGTCTACGAGCGGATCCCCGTCCTCACCTACACATAAATAAAGCTGCTGCTCGCGTGCTACTCATAAGGTGGACAACCTTGGAGCGTGAATCTATATGCGGCAGTCCAGCCGCAGAGTATGCACCACCCCGTTAACGTGGGGGTCACGGCAGTGAAGTAGCAGCCGTACATGGAATCGAGGACGGGCCCACTCGTGGAGTCCATACAGGACTTGATTGTGTGCTTTCCGCACTACACTTCCCAGAAGTCTCATTGGAGCCTCCCATTGGCGGGTGAGTTATATGAAATTGGAGAAGTGTAACGGGTGCGCACACCGCTTCCGTTAAAGCCCCTGAAGAGAAGCAGATGGAGCTTCGAAACGCGTCGGGCAGATCCATTACGGAGCGGCGTCTACGAGCGGATCCCCGTCCTCACCTACACATAAATAAAGCTGCTGCTCGCGTGCTACTCATAAGGTGGACAACCTTGGAGCGTGAATCTATATGCGGCAGTCCAGCCGCAGAGTATGCACCACCCCGTTAACGTGGGGGTCACGGCAGTGAAGTAGCAGCCGTACATGGAATCGAGGACGGGCCCACTCGTGGAGTCCATACAAGGCTTGATTGTGTGCTTTCCGCACTACACTTCCCAGAAGTCTCATTGGAGCCTCCCATTGGCGGGTGAGTTATATGAAATTGGAGAAGTGTAACGGGTGCGCACACCGCTTCCGTTAAAGCCCCTGAAGAGAAGCAGATGGAGCTTCGAAACGCGTCGGGCAGATCAATTACGGAGCGGCGTCTACGAGCGGATCCCCGTCCTCACCTACACATAAATAAAGCTGCTGCTCGCGTGCTACTCATAAGGTGGACAACCTTGGAGCGTGAATATATATATATATATATATATATCCAGAACCGTGCAATCCTTCCTTCAAAAGAAAAGCGCTGAGCCCCAATTTTCATTAAAGCGAGCTTTATTCCATGTACAAAGCTTTTGGAAAACACTGCCCGACGCGTTTTGGAACACAAATGTTCCTTGGTCACGGGTCAACCAGGTGTTCTGCAATGTCACATGATATAGTGCACAAATTATAAATATAAACAAAGCACTACATTGCTGCCCTGCAAATGAGACTCACCAAAGCGGCCATTTTGTAGTGGGTTTTGGTTCCATTCTCAGAACCGATTTAACAAATTGATCTGTTTTTTTTAAGTTAATTATACACTCAACAATTTGTAACATGTGCCAAATGAAATTCATTGGGTCTCGTGTTTTAAGCTTGTTAAAATAACAAGTAAAAAATAAAAAAATACATCGAGTTTGGGGGATGACAGCTGGTAGCATATAAAATGCTATTACCTGCTGTTTTCCGAAACAAGTCGCTTTCAAGCTAGTTGTCATTCACCTTAACAATTACATCTAGAAATTCAATAAAACGCTCATCAGTCGTGTATGTAAATGTAAGATTAAGACTGTTAATCATTCAAACAATCAACAAATTCTGCAGCTTCTCTGCGATCCCCCTTCCAAATGCAGAAGATGTCATCGATATACCGGGCCCAGAGGACCACATGTTGGGTAAAGGCACGGATGTTTTTGGCCACCTGCTCCTCCCACCAGCCCAGGTATAAACCTGCGTAGCTGGGGGCGAAGCAGGTCCCCATTTCGGTCCCCCGGGCCTGGCAGTATATTGAATGGTCAAAAATGAAAAAGTTATTCTTAAGACACAAGGAAATCATATTTAATAGCATCTCTGTGTGCATGAGAAAACACACTGGTCTGTCTTTCAAGTAGTGCCTACAGGCTTCCAGGCCCAGCTCATGTGGTATACATGTATACAAGCTGTTGACATCAAGAGTCAACAGCAACATGTCATGATCCCAGGGTATACCATTAATGAGTTTTAAAAAATGTCCTGTGTCCTGTGTCCTTCACATATGAAGGCAATGCTTGGACATATGGCCTGAGGAAATGGTCAATGTATTTTGAACTATGTTCAAACATACTGCCCATTGAAGAAACAATCGGGCGTCCTGGCGGTATTTCTATGTTTTTGTGAACCTTGGGTAATAGATCTAATGATGCCAATCTAGGATATTTGCAATATAAAAATGTATGTTCTTTGGAAATCAAGTTATCTTTCCTCCATTTGTCTAACTGATTTCTATACCCATCATTACATCTTTCATAGGTTAGTCTGTCACTTTTGGTGTAGCTGTCAATATTGTTAAGTTGTTTTTTACCTTCTTCCAAATACATCTTAAGGGGCCACACAACAACATTTCCCCCTTTATCTGCTTTTTTAATTACTATAGACTTATTGTCTTGTAACTCTTTCAGAGCAATTTCTTGTTTTCTAGTAAGGTTACTGACATATTTTTTTGAGATTTAGACAATTTTCTAAATTCATTCAAAACTCCTCTCTCAAACACTTCAATTGCATCATTGTGTAGCTGTGACTCAAAAATCGATTTTGGTTTAAATCCACTCTCACACGGACTGTCACATCTAATCTCTTCCTGCGCTAGGCTTATGAGAGGATCATCCACCCAATCTTCAGCCCCTAATTCCCTCATGGTGTGTAGAGTTTCAATGTCACCAATGGAGATCATGTTATCACTTTCACTGATAGTGTTCATCGATTGTTCATGCCTGTTTACATACCACTTTTTTTAATTTCAATTTGAGTAAAAAAGAAAAGATCAATTCTACTGTCTGTAAAATTAAAGCTCCTAGTGGGACAAAATGTCAGCCCAAGAGAAAGTACATAATTCTGTTCTTTAGTTAATATAGTGTTTGAAAGGTTCAATACCGTGAGGGTGTTCATTTTGGTGCCGTTTTGCCTCTCATTGTCATTCCCATAAGGTTTTGAATGTTTCCTTGCTGCTTTGCGACCTGCTTGGCGCCTCTGCCGCCTCGTCCTCGGCCTCCTAACGCTTGCGGGCTTGCTGATTCTTCCTCTTCCGCTTTATCCAGACGTGACTTCTATTTCCCCATTTCCATATCAACTCACGCGTTATACATTTGTTTTTTAATAATTCTGATAGTTTTTCAATTTCAACAGACAATTGCTCCGTCTCTTTAAGAGCATATTGCACCAATAGTTTCAACATCACTGTCGAGCACTCATGATTGTTCTTAGTCCATTCTTCAATTAGATTTGGATCTGGATCTTGGAATGTGGGGGTAATACAATTGCGCAGACCTCTTGGCACTCTTTCACAGTCTATATATTTCTGCAATGCTGTCGCCTCCCACCATTTCGATTGCTCGGTTTTTGCCCTTGTCCATAATCTTTCCCAAAGTTGTCGTTTACTTTGAGATTCTTCTGTACTGGCAACCATCAATTATCCAGCACTTACTCGGTTCTCTGTTGAAGGGATGAAAAGCAGCTCCGCTGCTTCACGCCGTGTTGCCTCCCGATTTGCCAACATACTGCTTTGTGTTGCGGGAGCCTATACCCTGGTTCCCGCTGTGATAATCCTTTAATGAGACGCTTCGCAGTTCGTGACAAGCCCGTCACACTGCTTCCACCAGCTAGCGAGAGACGCAGCAATCGTCCGACGGAGATGTCGGGTTTCACTTCCCGATATGGCAAAGAGCGCATGAGCTTGTCCCAGAAATCAACCGATCTCACGGAAACTTTACGCTGTGGTCAGGGCCTCGGAAATTCTCCCTCTCCACCTGGACGTGCGTGCAGATCGTAGCGGGCTGAGGAATATATTCAAAACCATGCAATCCTTCCTTCAAAAGAAAAGCGCTGAGCTTTAATGAAAATTGGGACTCGGCGCTTTTCTTTTGAAGGAAGGATTGCATGGTTCTGGGATATAGATATATATATATATATATATATATATATATATATATATATATATATATATATTCACTGAAAAAAACATAGGTTATAGACCATATATAGTTAGGAATTCGCATTTACAAAACCTTATTTTACTCACACAAAACCATTGAAATTCCATATATAGTTAGTTGCACTAACTATATATCGCGCACCCGCAATCCACTGCTGATGATGTCACATATTACATCATTCATGACATGGTCAGTGACATCACTGATGACATCTCAAATGACATCACTGATGACATCTCAAATGACATCACTGATGACATCACTGATGACATCTCATTTGACATTACTGATCACATCACTGATGATATCATTCATGTGATAATACGATGAACCTCTTCAGACTCTAATATAACTTTAGATACAATCAGTGTAAACAGACACTCACAGACTGTCACTCATCCATGGAGTTACTCACACACCTAGTCAGTCATGCAAAGAATCAATCACACCTCCATTTCCTCAACTATACAGTTATACAAACTTTACTTATTCAAACATATACTAACACATATTTACTCTCTTATACAATCCCTGATACAAGTTCACAATGATCCATACCGCCACTCACACATTCACTGGCTCTTATGCACAGTTATTTATATATGTCAACTCTCACATGTACTGTGTTTTACATATGTACTTACTTTGACATGTAGCACTGAGATATCCATTCACTCACCAATACACTCATGCACACAGTCAACCGCCCATACAGCTGTTTCCACATGCACTTTTGAAACCATACATCTAGTGAATCAACTGCTCACACATCTATGCACAGAGTCATACACCTCCCAGCCACCCACACACACACTCAGTCTCCCATACAAATACTTGGGCAACCAATCAATAACCCATATAGTTACTCATATAGCTACTTATCAACACATGCAACAGTTTACAGAACAACAGACATAATGATGCACAAATTAAGACAGTTTAGTCACTAACCCATGCACTCAGTGAGACACATTTAATCACTCACTCATACAGTCAGTCATGCACCTACTAAATCCTTCATCCAGACACTTATACATCCACTCATTCTTCAATATGTAAGACATATTTTAACTTTACAGAAACATACAGTCACTGGATGTTGTCATCAGTGATGTCATCAGTGATGTCATTTGAGATGTCATCAGTGATGTCATCAGTGATGTCACTGACCATGTCATGAATGATGTAATATGTGACATCATCAGCAGTGGATTGCGGGTGCGCGATATATAGTTAGTGCAACTAACTATATATGGAATTTCAATGGTTTTGTGTGAGTAAAATAAGGTTTTGTAAATGCGAATTCCTAACTATATATGGTCTATAACCTATGGTTTTTTCAGTGAATTTTCAAGGTTTTGTAAATGCTAATTCCTAACTATATATGGTCTATAACCTATGGTTTTTTCAGTGAATTTTCAAGGTTTTGTAAATGCTAATTCCTAACTATATATGGTCTATAACCTATGGTTTTTTCAGTGAATATATATATATATACATACATATATAAACATATATCATCTGTATATCTATATAAATACAAACATAAATGCATGCATACATATACTTATATGCATACAGATGCATGTTATGTACATGAAAGTTGAAAAAACACTAATAAAAGCAAAGCTAAAAAGCCACCTCATTACAAACAGAATGGCTTTAACTTAAACGAGGGCGAGATCTATTGCATTTTCAATGCTTGTTTACTTTGGTTCCATCAAGAAGGCATTCAGATGTGTCACACATTTGCCATAAATTCTGAATGTTAGCACTCTAGTTGCACATTAGATCACTGTAGTAAAGCTACTGCTCACCAGGGACGTCTGCTGCTGGTATTCAAAGTGCATGTTTCAGTCTGCATGTCAGAATTTTTTTAATGAAATTGAAGAGGGTTTGAGAAGTCACTCAAAATGTGCCCTAATTTTTCTTTCTGCAGCACTAATCATAATTCATATGGCAAAATATACCCCCTCATTTTGTTCCTTTTTAAATTAAATGTTTTAAGAGTTACCACTTTATTCCAATCAAGATGGCTTCAGGTGTGCCATACCTTTGTAATAAGTAGGACTGTTAGCGCTCTAGTTGTTCTTTAGAACACTCTGGGACATTCTGTCATTGGGCTATACTTGGGCTACATCTGGGTGATATTTGGGCTACATTTGGGCTCTTTTGTCTCTGGTGGCCATTTTGGGAGACTGCATGTCAGAATGTTTTAATGAAATAGAAAAGGATTTGAGAAGTCACTCAAAATGTGCCCTAATTTTTCATTCTGCAGCACTAATCATACTTTCTATGGCAAAATATACCCCCTCATGTTGTTTCATTTTAAATTAAATGTTTTAAGAGTTACCACTTTATTCCAATCAAGATGGCTTCAGGTGTGCCATACCTTTGTAATAAGTAGGACTGTTAGCGCTCTAGTTGTTCTTTAGAACACTCTAGGAGGCTGCAGTAGAACACAAAGGAATCAACTGACAGTCTCTGTCCTTGTTGGATGTACATGTTTTACTGAGAATGTCAGACTTCATTTTCACATGACTGAGAAAGATAATGTGAATTTACAGAAAATATGCTTTCAGTTTAGCTTATAGATCCCCTTCCAAACCACTGTGGGAAAATCATGAGATATTAGTTTTCTTTCAAACAATATTCATGATATCACAGCAGAAGGTTTTTTCACATGGTAAAATCACCTTAGAACCCACCACAATTCCTAAAACGAGTATGGTACCATCAACAAATGATTTATAATGTAACTAAAGTCCTAAAACCCTCTATTAACTACAATGCTTTTTAATGAGGTGCTATCATGTATATTGGTCCCAAGATGGCTGCCAACACTTCTTGGATGAAGTGCTGACAGCCAATCAGATCAGATGTGTGGTTAGGCTCCGCCCAGATATATATCTTTTTTTGAACCTAAATTACTCCAAATCCACTGGAGCACATATATTGAGACCTAGCAAAGGCACATCGGGCTAACAGTCCCTACAATTTTGCCAAGTTTCGTGCAAATCCATTCAGCCGTTCGAGCTAAAAGTGAGGCCAACCGCCCTATGGAAATTAACATGGGAAAAACGTGTTTTGGGACCCCCCTTTTTTCTCGGCCCCCCCTTGATGAAACCCCCCCAAATTGTCAGGGGCTGCTCAGAAACAAAATGTTCCATTTTCCTGAAAATTTCAGCCAATTCCGTCCACAAACGCCAAAGTTATTAGACATAGAATTTTCAAAAATCCCATAGAGAAAAAATCCTAACTATATATACCTACTGGCGACCGCCAGTAGGTAATATATCACTCACGTCAACACCAGCGTGTCCCTTTCCAATCGTCGCGGAAAGAACTACACAGGAGCCGTGGCCTCAGTCAAGGTGCAGATTTAATTTCCAGACACAAACGTCCTACGCGTTTCGGAGTGAAACTACTCCTTCATCACGGGCATGATGAAGGAGTATATGTATATATAAGTTATGGTGAATCTGCATTCAGTTGTGACGTTGGAAATATATCTAAGCCCACATGGGCGTAATTAGAGATCGTTAAAACTGACCGAATGTTCAAAAACCGCCCACTTGGGCAATATTTATGCACAATTCGATCAGTTTCAACGATCTCTAATTACGCCCATGTGGGCTTAGATATATTTCCAACGTCACAACTGAATGCAGATTCACCATAACTTATATATGTATATATAAGTTATGGTGAATCTGCATTCAGTTGTGACGTTGGAAATATATCTAAGCCCACGTGGGCGTAATTAGCCCATGTGGGCTTAGATATATTTCCAACGTCACAACTGAATGCAGATTCACCATAACTTATATATGTATATATAAGTTAAGATGAATCTGCATTCAGTTGTGACGTTGGAAATATATCTAAGCCCACATGGGCGTAATTACAGTTTCAACGATCTCTAATTACGCCCATGTGGGCTTAGATATATTTCCAACGTCACAACTGAATGCAGATTCACCATAACTTATATATGTATATATAAGTTATGGTGAATCTGCATTCAGTTGTGACGTTGGAAATATATCTAAGCCCACATGGGCGTAATTAGAGATCGTTGAAACTGACCGAATGTTCAAAAACCGCCCACTTGGGCAATATTTATGCACAATACCAGGCTCTATATAACTTGAATACACGAAATGCGGCATTGTGACATCTACAGATACACCACATGACCACTATATGTTGTAACCGAACAACTGGTTAACAGAATACATATCTTATGTATTTTTGACATATACATTACCATTTCATGGCATGAGGGTTGTATATTTATGTATCTCATTTACTTTCATTATGAGTTAATCTTGACAAATGGATCGATTTAATGTTTATTTCACCTGTTCCAAAATGTCCGCTGCACATTTTTCACTTGGGGGTGTATTTGTGAAGTCCTATTTTTATGTCTTCATTTACGATGTAAAAGGACGATCAATTTGAATTCACAACAAACGTGAGCAAGCCGTGAGGTGAAACGCGTTGTTTTTTTTTTTTTTGCTGCCAAATAAATACTTTGAAGCACAGCAACTCCTTGAGTGTCGTTGCACGTTTCTTCGCATGGAAGAATCTTTTGAAGGTATATATATATATATATATATATATATATATATATATATATATATATATATATATATATATATATATAAATAAAAATTGTGAGTGCTATAAACAGTGGTCTAGAAGCATTAGAAGTTAATTTGAACAAATACCTCTGTGAAAGAGGCTCACCTTATTGGAACGGATGGTTTAACACCACCTGTCCGAACATGTGGATGGTCTTCCACGTCACAGCACAGCATATCTTCTCTAGCGTAATGCCTGCAAACAGAGCAGCCGCAGGGGATACTGCTTGAGTAGAATGCGCTGAAGCTTTCGTTGTTAAAGTTTTGTCTGCTTTAGAGTGGCATAAATGGACTGTTGCCAAAATCCATCATGCTATCGTTGCTTTTGATACTGCAGTCCCGTCACAAGATTGTCCATAAGAGACAAGTAGTTGGTCTGCTTTGCAAACATGCTTTGTTCGGTGAAGGTAAAATTTGAGACATTGTTTAATGTCCAAGTTATGGAGAGCCCTTTCAGCCGGTTAAGCTGGATTGGGGAGGAAAAATTGAAGTGTGACAGGTTCATTGACATGAAACTGAGAAGGAACCGTGAGAATTAATTTTGGGAGCGTTCTGAGAAGTACGAATTCTTCAGAGTAACATAGAAAAGGATCTTGTGTTGTGAAGGCCTGTATTTCACTGATCCTTCCCGTGGACCTGAGAGTGATTAACAGGGCAACTTTTGACATGAGAAATTTTTTATCAGATTTGTGAATGGGTTCAAAAGGACGTTTCGTCAGTTGCGAGAACCACATTGAGATACCATTCTGGGGAAGGAGCTTGCACTGGTAGGAAAGCTCTGAAAAGTCCTTTCATGAATTGTTTTATGACTCTTGTTGAGCAGAGAGAGCGTCTGTGTAGAGCGTATCTTGAAAATGCGGCAAAATGAGCTTTAACGGGTGCATGTACTAGGCCTGACTTGGCCAGCGGGAGGAGACAAGGCAAATCTGTTCAGGCGAGCCTTCAAACGGGTTTAAGTCATTTTGCTGACACCAGTAACAGAATCTTTTCCATTTTAACTTGTACGTTTTATTTGTGCCTTTCGCTCTTGCTTTGGATACAATATCCTTGCATTCTTGAGTGATCTTTAAGTCTCGAGATTCATAGAAGTCAGGGTCTATGCGTGCAAGTAGAGAGAGGCTAGCTTTGGATGTAATATCTGATCCTGGTTCATTGTCAGGAGTATTCGTACTGGTGTTAGGCGTATAGCACTGGTCTCTGACTGGAGGATGACCTCAATAAATAGTGCTACCTGGGCCAATTAGGGGCTAGCAAGAAACAGTGTTTCGATTTCATTTTGTTGTGAACCATGGGAATTATTGGGAAGCTTATGCATAAGTTACAGCTGGAAATTGCATTCCCCCATGACCCTGGGAGAGGAAACTGACTGCCGTAGAACTGGCATTAGGTGGTGGTGTTTGTGGCAAACAGATCCAGTGCTGGTTTCTCCCACATCAAGAATGTTTTTGTCCAGCAGTCATTGGTCCAGTAACAACTCGTGACAACTGTAATTTGCCCTCCTGAGAGTGTCCGCTAGTTTGTTGTGTACTCAAACATGTGATCAGCCTTCAGGGAATGTTGTTGGCCGTGAGACAACTTCAAAGCTCCTGGGCTTCGTGAGAGAATGTTAGATATTTGGTTCTGGTTTGTTGATACAGCAATGCAGGTTGTATTGTCCATATGGGTCAGCACAGAGGATTCGGCTATTCTTGGGGGGAAAAGCCTGCAAGGTGAGAAAGATGGCCTTCATTTCCAGGCTGGTGACATGCAAGGTCCTGTGACGTGCCAACCACTTTCCTTGGATCTGTAGGTCCTGCGAGTTGCCTCCCCAGCCTTCCAGTCATGCGTCCATTGTGATGACTAAATCGGGTACCAATGGCAGAAACGTGAGACCCTGAGACAGATGAGATCTGTGAGACCACCCTGTGTCTAACATCCTTGGGGTTATGGGAATAAAGTCCTTGAAGGACCCTTCAGATTGAAACCATTGCAGCTGTAGTTCTTTCTGCATTGGTCTCATCTTGGGGCATGCCAGCAGGATAGGTTGATGGCAGACAAATTCATGCCCAGAAGCAACTTGAACAACCTCACATAAACAGTTTTCCTTGATATTTTTTTAGCAAAGTCTGCTAGCCTCTTTTTGTTTTTCCTGGGAGAGGAAGACAGTTTTGAGTGGTATTGAGGTCGGCTCCTAGAAACATCATAGTTTAAGTGGCAGTGGTTGAGGATTTTCGCAGATTTATATTGAGACACAGCTTGAGGCAGACAGATAGAGGCTTTCATACATTTGTCAGCTGGAGTTAAAGTCTGAGCAGCCAGTCGACTAGGTAGGGGAATACCGGTTAGGATAATGCTACTTACCAGTATGCATCTGTTCTTGGCATGTAGAGCTGCAGAGTTACACACTATGCATAGATGGCCACCTAGTGTTGGGCCCGGATGTTTGCCGTTTGTTTTGTTGTATTAAAGTCTTTGGAAGTCACGAGATAGGCGACTCCTCCTTTGGATGATACTGCGCATGGGCATCGGCTCCATCCCCAGATTGTTTTTCACCATTAGGGAAGTGATGGAGCTGTACAAGAGGTAGTGATGTCCATGTGATTTGTATCTAATTAAGATAATACTGGAACAGATAAAGGTAGCCGGGGAGGTGGGCGGGCGTGTGTAACTCTGCAGCTCTACATGCCAAGAACAGATGCATACTTGTAAGTAGCATTTTCCGTTCGAGGCATATGAGCTGCATATTACACACAATGCATAGATTGTATAGCAGATCCCACACCTAGGCGACCACCAGTATCTGTTGGAATTGTTTGAAACAGTGTTTTTAGTACAGCCTGGCCCACAGTGGCTTGTTGTTTAGTTTGCACATCTACACAGTAATGCTTTGTGAATGTGTGCGGTGTAAGCCATGTAGCTGCTCTGCATATGTCATCTAGGGGAATGTTCCACAAGAATGCCATTGAAGCCCCTATCTTTCTTGTTGAATGGGCTTTTGGAGGAATTGTTAACATACAATTGGCTTTCTGGTAACATATCTGGATGCATTCAACAATCCACCTGGCGATCCCTGATTTTGATATAGGGTTGCCTTTATGTGGCGGTGAAAAAGACACAAAAAGTTGTTTCGTTTTACAAAAAGTTTGTGTCCTTTCGATATAGTCCAGTAATGCTCTTTGGGCATTTAAGGTGTGTAGAGCTCTTTCTGCGACTGTTTGAGGCTGCAAGAAAAATACGGGAAGCTCAACTGATTGATTTAGATGGAATGGTGAAATGACTTTAGGAAGGAATTTAAGATTAGTACGAAGAACCACTTTATTATGATGCAATTGCAAAAAAGGTTCTTGAATGGTAAATGCTTGTAGTTCACTAACCCTTCTGAGAGAAGTAATTGCTTCTAGGAAAGCTACTTTCCAGGTTACGAATTGCAATTCACATTTATGTAATGGTTCAAAGGGAGGACCCATTAATCTTGTAAGAACAATGTTCAGGTTCCACACTGGTGCCGGTGGCGTTCTGGGAGGAATTATTCTTTTGAGTCCTTCCATGAAAGCTTTTATAGCTGGTACTCTAAAAAGAGATAGATGTTGTCTATTTTGTAAGTATGCTGCAATGGCAGCAAGGTGTAGTCTGATAGACATATAGGCTAAATTACACTTTTGATGTGTTGAATAGACACGTCTAAGGGATTTATTTGGTTGTTTTGGCAGTATATGACAAAGCATTTCCACTTAGCAGCATACCATGCTCTAGTAGTGGGACGTCTAGCTTCTTTAATAATGTTCATGCATTATGGAGGAAGGTTGAGGTAACCAAACTATGACCTCAGGAGCCAGATCGCGAGGTTGAGCTGAGCTGGGTCCGGGTGTCTGATCTCTCCATGGTTCAGTGTTAATAGGCGTGGAGATAGGTTTAGTTTTTGGTGTGGTACTACAGACATCTGCAACAGCGTGGTGTACCACGGATGTCTGGCCCAAGTTGGAGCGACTAGAATGAGCGTCAGGGAATGTTGTTGTAGTTTGCGTACCACTAACGGAAGTAGTGGGAGAGGAGGAAAAACGAACGCAAATAGTTTTGACCAGTTCATCCATATCGCATTGCCTTTGGGCAATGGGTGTGGGTATCTGGCGGCAAAGCTTGGTTATTTTGCGTTTTCGTGGGTGGCAAAGAGGTCTATCTGAGGTTGTCCCCACATTTGAAAGAACGGATGAAGAACATGCGGATGAAGTTCCCACTCGTGGATCTGCTGTGTTTGTCGACTTAGCAGATCTGCCACAGTGTATTGTACTCCTGGGACGTGTTGGGCTAAGAGGAAATCTTTAGCGGTATAGCCCATCTCCATATCTGCTGTGCTAACAGAGAGCTGCAGAGTGTGTTCCCCCTTGTTTATGTAGTACATCGCTGTCGTATGGTCTGTGCGGACAGAGCCCCATTTTTTTTAAATAGTAAAGTGGTGAGGGAGAAGTTTAAAAGAGTAAAGAGATAAAGTGCTGGGGAAGAGTATTCCCTCAAGAAGGGATTACGAAGTGAAGAAAAAGAGAATAAAATTGTCTAAGGCGATACCATGTGATTACCTTTATCACCAGTTCTTTGCTTCTTGCCAGTTCCAAGTCCTGCAGATTCGATTCCCCACCCCTGCAAGGATGCATCCATTGTCATTATATAACTGGGAGGTTGAGGTTCGAAAAGTAGGTCTGCAGAAAGATTTTTTCTTATCCCCCACCATGACAGAGCTTTCTTTGTTAGTGAATTGACGAGAACTAGATCTTCGAAAGATCCTTGAGTCTGAATCCATTGTAGGTCGAGATGTTTCTGAAGTGGCCTCATGTGGAGCCGATAATTTGGAATTAACGGGATGCAGGATGAGAGCATTCTTAGCATGGACTTGTATATCCTTACTGAAACAGACGCCTTTTGGAATCCGAGAATTCAGCTTTAAAATGTTCTGAATGCGATATTCTGATGGATATACCTTTACTTCTCGTGTTCAACACTGCCCCTAAAAAATGTAGAGTCTGACGGTATCAGAGAGGATTTTTACACAATTATTTTTAGACCTAGGGACACGAATCGCCTGCGGCAAGCTTTTAATGATTTCTGATTTCTGAGTGCAATGATACCTCGGACCTTATGTTAGCCAGTCGTCTATATAAGGGTAGACCTGGTGTCCTTGTGGTCTCAAATATGCAGCCACTGGCGCCATGCACTTCGTGAATACTGTTGGTGCGGAATAGATACCAAAGAGTAGCACTTTGATGGGCAAGACTTTGAATTGGTAGTGGCACCTCGCCACCTCGAATCTCAGATACAGTCAGTGTATTGGAACCTGGAAGTATGCATCTAATAGATCTAAAGATGTCATATAATCTCCTCTGTTCAGCATTAGAAGAATCTCTTGCAGTGATAACATTCTGAAGAGTTGCTTTCTGATATACATCTTTAAACCTCTTAGATCCATCGCCTGCCTCCATTTGGTACTTTGTTTTTACTTTTATAATTTTATTAGGAAAAAATGCGAGTAGAATCCTTTCCACCGATTTTAGGGCAACCTCCTCCATTGCCCCTTTTATAAAGAGATTCAAACTCTCTTTCTTTAGCAAGTGTAGGTGTTGTTGTTTCTTGGGAATGGGAGGTCGGGCTGGTGGTTTCTGCATGAAATCTAGGATGTGACCATGATGTATAATGTCCAACACCCATTTGTCTGATGTTATTGACAGCCATTGCGGGTAAAACAGAGGTTCTGAGGAGGTTTTTCTTCTGACTAGGTGGTTGGTGCCCTGTGAATGTCGCTGTGAGAAGTTGGCCTGACATATGCTGTCCACTAGTTATAATGGGCACCTTACACCAGTCCAAACAACCCTTATTGATGATAGGTCTAAGACAACCTTTGAAAGCTATCCTAGTGGTAGCTATGGAGAGCAGCCTTCAGGCTAAGTCTTGAAGGAGTGTAAAGCAGCTTGGTTTACCAGATTATAACCTCTTGAATGTCTAAATGAAAGGAGAACCATACAAGGTATATATATAAAATATATGTATTTATTACTAAACACTCTCTAGTAATCTCTTTATGAGATTACAGAGCAAAGTACACAATTTAAATGCAATAGAACTTCAGTAAATAGCACAATATACACTGGGCCCCGGGATGCGGGGGGATCAAACCATATATTAAGTGGTACAAGAACCACGACTTGACTAGACTTAAGGTCTAGAGACTGTAGAATCGCTGGGACCACAAGGAACCACCCAAGGTATGAAACAGGGGGGGGGTGAGAACACAGCCGCGGGACGACGTTAGCTTCTATGGGGAAAGTCGCGTTGGCATTTTAAAGATAAATGACACTTAGGAGAGGACTTTGAGCATACCCTTTTAGACTTAAGGGGTTCCAGGGCCCACACCCACGGGAGCACCGTAGTACTCGAGTTACCTCACCCAGGGAAGCCGGGTGCATAGGACTCCTTTGGTGCCGGGAATCGTCGTTGATTTCAATGGCGATCTGCTGCAAAGTGCCGCTGCCGTGGAGAAGAAAAGTGTCCGGTGTGATCCAAGCCTGAATCGAAGATGTAAGGAACCTGAAAACAGGGGGGGCAGAGTCTGGTTCACTTGCCAGTGACCAGGGGCACGATAGACGAATGCCCAACCATGTCGGGTGCTTCGGGTGCGAAGAGGTGAAGCTTGACTCTGCAGCCACGAGGTCCAGGAGGCTTCGACGTCTACAAGGAGCTGGATTAGAGCTGTCCCACAGAGGATGTCTAGTACTGCGGCATTGGTGCCCGGATTCGACTCAACAAGCCTTGGCAACAGCAACCCACGCAGGAAGAGAAAAGATGCTTCGGTGTGGACCAGCAAGGTCCAGGGGACTCACCAAGTGGTGGAGAGTCAGGGCACGTCTGGAGCAACCAAGGAAGTCCAAGGAAAGTTAAAGTTGCCTTCTCAGGGATCCACCAGTCGACGGACTAGGGATCGTGAAGGTACCTCGAGCGAAAACACAAAGGGCCAGCTCATGGAACACTCGTGGAGTGTAGGCCAGCAATCTTTGGTGGAAAAGGTGCTCGTGGTCTGGGCTACAAGTGACTCAATGCACAGCCTCAAGGAACGTCGAGAAGCTGATGCACTTGCAAATGTGCACGGTGTCCAGGGGTTCCGGTTCCACGGTACCCACGAGGGCTGAGGGTCTCAGCTTTGTTGGGGACTCGGGTCGGCCTCGGGGAAGTCTGGAAATCTACCTCCTGTGTTGCAAATACTTTGGAGTCCGGCGGGAGCTTCGGAGATGCAAACCAGTCAGATGAGTCTTTGGTGCCTGCCACGCAGGGGAGTAACTCCTTTACTCCAAGGGAGATTCTTCAGTCATCCAGCGTCGTGCAGATCGTCGAAGTTCCAGGAGTCAGTATCAGAGTTTTGTCCAGGTGTAATCTAAAGTCCTGTTGCCAGGGGTGGGACAAACTCTGGGGACCACCTTGGGGTGGCTACACCCATTTCCTTTGTCCAGTTTCGGGCCAGAGCAGGGGCTGGTGGCCCCTGCAACCGGTTTGAACTGGGCTATACACTGGGACACCAAATGTGCCCCCAATGCGGACTTCAAAGCACTCTTGGAGTGCACCCACCCAGTTGCAATACACTAAAGGCCGTCTGGGAGGAGGAGACAATTCCCTGTGACAGGAAACCTATTGTCCAGGCCTCCCCAGAAGGAGTTTCGCCCAGCAGCAGGAGGCCAGATTCTAAAGGGCTTAGTCCTGTCAATATAAAAGTAGTGCTCTTTTCAAGTCAAATGTGTGAAGAGCTCTCTCTGCTACAGAGTCCGGGTTTTGGAAAAACACTGGTAACTCTATGGATTGGTTAAGATGAAAAGCAGACATTACTTTGGGAAGGAATTTTGGATTTGTTCTAAGAACCAACTTGTTACGATGTATTTGTAAGAATGGTTCTGGTATGGTTAAAGCCTGAATCTCACTTACTCTCCTGAGAGAGGTATTTGCAACTAGGAAAGCTGCTTTCCATGTAAGGAACTGCAGTTCACATTTGTGTAGAGGGTCAAATGGGGGACCCATGAGCCTAGTAAGGACAATGTTTAGATTCCACACCGGAGTGGGCGGCAGTCTGGAAGGAATTATTCTTTTAAGGCTCTCCATAGGCTTTGATTGCAGGTACTCTAAACAGAGACAGGAGTGGTCTGTTTTGTACGTAGGCTGCAAGAGCAGCAAGATGTATAGTTAGGGATGAATATGCCAGATTACATCTCTGTAAAAGCAGCAAATAGCAAATGATGTTCTGGATTGAAGCATCCAGTGGATCAGATTTATTATTATTGCAGTAAATGACTAATCTTTTCCATTTTGCTTCATAACAGGTGCTAGTAGTAGGGCGTCTGGCTTCTTGATGTTCATATAGTCTGGTGGAAGGTTAAGGTAACCGAACTCTAGGACTTCAGGAGCCAGAGTACCAGATTCAGCTGACCTAGATCGGGGTGTCTTAGCTCTCCATGGTTCTGCTTTAGTAGCTTGTGGGAGAGACGCAGTATTTGGTGTGGAACCATCGAGAGTTCAAGAAGTGTGATGAACCATGGTTGCCTTGCCCATATGGGAGCAACTAGGATCATCTTGAGAGACTGTTGCCTGAGCTTGCGTATTACTAGCAGATGAGTGGGAGTGGCGGAAAAGCGTACGCAAATCTCCCTGACCAGTTCATCTATATCGCATTGCCCTTGGATGACGGGTGTGGAAACCTGACGGCGAAGGTTTGGCATTTTGCGTTTTCCTGCGTGGCAAACACATCTATGTCTGGGTGGCCCCACATTTGGGAAAATGGTTGAATAACCTGTGGATGAAGTTCCCATTCGTGAATCTGCTGTGTCTGACAACTGAGCAGATCCGCAATGTAAGTGTGTACTCCTGGAAGATGTTCTGCTAGGAGATATATGTTTTGCAGAATAGCCCATCTCCATATGTTTGCGCTACTTGAGAAAGCTGCAAAGAGTGTGTTCCTCCTTGTTTCTGTAGGTTATACATTGTTGTCATGTTGTCCGTCCAGACTAGGACAGTCTTGTTGAGGAGATGTGGTTGGAATGATTTTAGAGCTAGAAATATTGTTAGTAATTCTAGATGATTGATATGGAGCACTTTTTGTGGAGTGGTCCACCTGCTCTGGACTGTATGGTTTAGGAGATGGTCTCACCAGCCGGTGAGGATGCGTCCGATGTTAGCACTATGTGAAACTGGCTCTAGGAACAGCCACCCTTTGGAAAGGTTTTGTGTGTTCCACCACTGCAGAGAGCAATGCGTGCGGCTGTCCACCAACACCAGATCTGTAAGTTGACCTTGAGCCTGGTTCCACTGACGTGCTAAGCATTCTTGTAGAGGGCGCATCTGAAGCCTTACATGAGGGACAATGAAAATACAAGAGGCCATCATGCCTATTAGCTGCATAAACACTCGAGCTGGAAGGAAGTGTTTGGGTTGAAACCTTGTGATGAGGGTTTGTATAAGGGCTATCCTGGCTGCATTGAGGTATGCTAGAGCTTTGGAAGTGTCTATGGTGGCCCCTAGATACTGATGTAAATAGGAGGGCTGTAGATGGGACATGGTGTGGTTTATTGTGAACCCTAAACTGTGTAGCAGCTAAATTCTTTGGTAGGTGTGCTGTACACTCGGACTGTGTGACTTGGCTTTTATCAGCCAGTCGGCCAGGTACGGAAACACATGAATGCGTTGTCTTCGTAGGTGCATGGCTACTACCGCCAAATACTTTGTGAAGACCATGGGTTCCGTTGTTACTCCAAATGGAAGAACCTTGAACAGATAGTGTTGGACGTCCACTGTGAACCTTAACTATTTCCTGTGAGCAGGGTGTATGGGAATATGGAAGTAGGTGTCCTTGAGATCCAATGTGGCAAGGAAGTCACCTTGTTGAAGCAGGGGAAGGACTTGATGAAGAGTGACCATATGAAAGTGATCAGACTGAATGTAGAAATTGAGGGGTCTGAGGTCCAGTATTTGTCTGAGAGTACCGTCCTTTTTGGGGATTAGAAAGTACAGTGAGTACACCCCTGTCCCCTGATACTCTAGGGGATCTGGTTCTATTGCGTGCTTTTGAAGCATGGAGAGAACCACCTGTTTGAGAAGCGTTAGATGTTCCATGGACATGAGACGCAGTTTGGGCGGTATGTTGGGGGGAGTAGCAATAAGTTCCAGGTAGTAGCAATAAGTTCCAGGTAGTAACCATACTGGAAATTTTTTGTTTTACCCACCTGTCTGTGATGGAATTCCACATGGGTAGGAACTGTGATAGCCTTCCCCCGACGGGAGTGGAATGGTCGGGGGAAGTCACTGTTTTGTGGTGGGGGAGTTGCAGGTATTACAACCACGCCCTCTCCGTCTGTTATTGCCTCTGTAATCCCCTCTAAAGTAACCTCTACTAGGGAAGGCTTGTGTGGGCCTTTTATAAGTGGAAGAGGTGGTTTCTGTGCCAATGGTTTTGGAGGTGCCCCTATAAAAGGAGCGACGAAATGAACCTGTACCAGTTGTTGCTTGTAGAGCCCCCATGGATTTGCTGCCTGTGTCCTATTTCATCTTTTCTAAAGATGTGTCTACAGTGGGTCCAAACAAGTGTTCCCGATCTAAGGGTTGACTGAGGACGGTAGACTACACCTCTTTTTTAAACCCAGATATGCGCAGCCACGCAGATCTATATAATGACACACTTGGGGACACTGTTGGAAGTGCTAACGCTGGGATAACTGTGCCGCTGAAGATTTCCCTGCTCTTGCCTGCATTTGAAGTAACTGCTCGCGGAACCCGCTTCGCGGGTCCCGTTTCGTGTGGGGGCTTCATCTTGCTTTTGGGAGACTGTGTTGTGCAGGGCTGAGAGCGAGTGCGGGCGCAGGACTCCAAGTCCCAGGAGCGCCCGCCAGACCCAATTGCCACCACCTGGGCCGCTCTCCCTGCATGCTCCCCCCCTTTCACATTGGTTGTATAAATCCAACCATCTAGCCTCGCGGCGCGGGAGCGTCCCGGGAGAAGCCCGGGACAAGGGCGGGACCGTCTGTGGCCGTCAGAGGCCGAAGAAGGCAGGGCTGGGCCCGGTCTCTGTCATCACTTTCCTGTTTTACTAATTCAGGTTAGTCTTTGTGGTGCTGTAAATTGTGTGATATTTAACATTTATGCATAGCCATTAATATGTCTAATATTCTCCCATCTTGTGTCGGTGTATCGATCCTCGGGCCTCTCGATAAATACTTTGAGAAGGCAAACAAGGCGATTGATAAAGAGTTGTTATTAGCCGAGAAACGAGCGGAGCGTCGTCGCTCCATAGAGCACCTGAAAAACATTCCATTACCCTCCCAATCGGATTTAAACGTTCTACAAGATAATGTTAATACAGGCGGGGCCACTGAAGATGCTGATATACTTAGTTTCGATCAAATTCCCAGCATTTTTCGGGCCACTAATACTTCCCTCCTGCATTCTGTAACTAATAGTGAGGGAAATAGTGGTAGTCATCTCAATGCCTATATTAGTCTAATCGATCTTAACTCTCCTGTTGCTCAGATCACAATGCCCAACCTGCACTCAACACTTACTAATCGTTCTCTGGATTGTGTTGGTCCCCGTGCAAACTCCCGGCTACTCACTAATAGTGAGACTGGTCTTAAGGTTAAGAACCCCAAGAGGGTCGCGTGTTCTCCACCAAGGAAAAAGAGGAAAACGGGTGGTGCCAAAAGGAAAAGAAACAACAACCCGGTTTCTTCTTCGCCTTCAGCTAATCCTATTTCCGGCCTTATGGTTCCTCCTGTGATTGAGGTACCCCCAGGTACCCTTCTTCTTGTTACCTCCCCTCAAGATAGTGTTACTGGGTTCAACAAGGAGTGTATCGATATATTCAAGAAACTCCTTAAATCATATATGTTCCCCCTGTTGGAGAGGGTTAGGATCATGGGAGAAAAAATAGATTGTATTCTGGCTACAGCTGTAACACCCCCCCCACTGAGCATCATTACCAAGCCTATCTCACCATTAAAATCTTGTGCAAACATTGCTGGTCCTAGTAACCCCCACAAGAAAAATAGTAACCCTATTAATAACAATAAACCCAATGCTGCCCAACCGATATCCAAAACTTCCAGCTCCACTACTCATGCGTAGGATAAGCCTATGTTAGCCTCTAATAAGCCAACACTATTGGGAGAAAAACAATTTGTTCAGCAAGGGGCTCTGAAACCTGCTAACACCACTAATAGAAACAATTTAACTTATAAGAACATTGTAGATCTCCCCCCTGACTCAGCAAGTTTTGTCATTATTTTGACAGGTGTGCCCCCAATTTCAAATGGCAACCAGGAAAACAATGTTAATTTGAAAAATAAAGTTCTCTACTGGCTGAAAACTAATAGACCCCTCCCTGCCCATCTAAATGGGGACATTATTTCAGTTAGAAGATGTGTCTGGGTGGGTCCTCGACCTAGGGATATAGAGGGAGACATCGTGATCATTAATTTTAGGGGTCACAGAGTTGTCTCCCATATTAGCGACTGGTATCTGGGAAACAATGTGGGAGGTATCTCCACACGGAATCTTACCTATTTTTATCCAGAAAGTCTGATTAACCCACATGTTCTACCTCATTCAAAAAAAGCTCCCCTTTTTTTTTTTTAAACGGTCCATTTTTACACCCAGCTCCCAAGTTCCACCTCCAAACATGGAGGCTCGGTTTAGACCTTATGCACATTCTAATTATAATAGCTACATCCATACATGCTCCTAACTGGGTTAACTCCAATCCTTGCTTTCTCGAACACCCTCCCAAACCAACTCACCAATTGTCTCGCCAGTTTCAAAGTTTGAATCCCTATACAAACAATTTAGGCAGTTATTCCAATCCGAATGTATACTGGAATATTCCGTTGAGTAATTTTTATGAACCACTTTCGGGGTTGGAATGTAATGATTGACCATTTATCCTATCTTACCCTTCTAAGGCAAACAAAGAATGTACGGGTAATGTCGAAACCCCAGTCAATGCATTTTGTTTCACTGATGATCCACGGGGCCAGTCAGCTCAAAGTGCTAAAGGGCGCTCTGCCTCTCTGAGTGGGATCGGGGTTACGACCTCTGAATTAGACCTGGTGCCACAAGCTGATTTATTCGCCGAGAATGTTGCAAAGGGTATTGCTAATCATGGTGGGACTGGGTGAATTTTGTAGAGCAAGCCGACGCATGGTCTTTTCAAGAAACCTGGGCACTTTCACCATTGTTCCTAACTGGTTACTTGAATTTTAGTAAATCTGCTAGTAAAGGCCATAGAGGACGAGCCATGGGAGGCTTGACCATTTGGGTGAGACAGTGCGAGGGTGTGATAGCTGAGGAAATATCTATTGATAGGCCTGACATTTTAATGGTCAACATCAAATCCTCCAGTGGATTGAATATCTTTTTGATTAACATCTATGTTAGGGGTATTTAGGGTGGAAGGGTCTCTCCAACACTCCTAGCTCTGGACGAATTTCTAAGTGGTGCTTCGCTAGAAGGTCATAGGATTGTTGTGGGTGACTTTAATACCTGTTTTGAACCACTGAGTATGGATGACTGCTTAATTACGGAGGCCGAAGATCTGGTCTGGGGGATCCCACAGCTCGAGTTAGTCCCGATCAAAAAATGGACACAAGCAGCTATTTTTATCAAAGGATTGTGTATGGACCAGGGATTGCGTGCTCTAAGCGGTAGAGTGCGTTCAGATAGGCTGGGCAGTCACACCTTTTGTAATGGCAGATTTAGCAGCCGAATCGACTATATTTTAATGGATGTTAGGATGTGGGCTGTCGTAACGGATATGGAGGTTAAGCCTCGTCCAGAAAGCGATCACGACCCATTGGTGGCGGAACTAAGGGATTTTAGTTTTTCTGGGTCAGTATTAAGCATGTCCAACTTTATTCAGGATGAAGTTGCACTTACCAACGATATGAGAAGGGTTCGTTGGCCAAAAATCTCAGCAGACGTAGAGGCACGCAAAAAGATTAGATCTTTGGTTTCCAACTCACTGGTTGATATCTCTAAATGTGACTCTCGTGAGGGCATAAACGCGGCCATTACTGATATACACTCCAATCTTTTTACAGAACTAAAAAAACTGTTTACAAAGTCTATTTTAAAACGGGGTAATAGGGGGAAAATGAAATCAATTAATTGGTTCGATGATGAGTGTTGCCGAACCCATGAAGACCTGTTTAAAGCGTTAAAGCTTAAAAATCATATCTTAATCAGGTCTTGTAGGAAGGCATTTAATGTTGCCAAACATACTGCTAAGGCTAATTGGGACGAAGAACGGTGGGTCTCGCTGACAGAAGCCTGCAGTTCCAGGAACCTTCAACGGTTTTGGCACCTATTAAAATGGGGTTCCTTGCAGGAAGATCGACCGAGCCCAGCATCGGTGGGCCAACAACAATGCGTTCAATATTTTGAGGAGCAATTCAGATGCTGTGGTAGTGCACAGGAATGTATTTCTTGCCCTTTGTCGTTGACCCACTAGAGTATACAAGTGGAGAAGTCAAAACTGTTCTGCAATCCATACCAAGGGGCAAGGCACCCGGCCCCGATTGCATTCCAGTTGACTTATTTCTACAAGACCAGGATCTATGGGTTCCATATCTAATACAACTGATTAACGCCTTGGCCACTGGAGCAAGGGTTCCTGAGTCCTGGGCAGGGGCCGAAATTCTGCCAATATACAAGAAAGGAGATCGGTCTGTTCCTTCCAACTACAGGCCAATCAGCCTTATAGACGCGGTGCAAAAAATCATTGCCCGTCTTGTACTTGGCAGGATCCAGGACTGGATGGATGAGTATAATATCTTAACTCCGCTCCAAGCTGGTTTTAGGTCTCATGTGAGTACCGTAGACCAGGCTTTCCGTTTTATCCTTCTTTACTGGAAGACTGTTTTCTTGGGTAAAGGTAACCTTTATGCAGCCTTCGTGGATCTTAGGTCTGCTTTTGATCTTGTCCCGAGGGCTGGGTTGTGGAAATGTTTAGTAGAACTGGGCATGCCAGCCCCCCTTGTCCGTCTCCTGATGAATCTACACGCACACACTTTTGCCCAAGTAGGCTGGGGCAAACCAGGGGAGGTAACGGACAGGTTTCCAGTGTCAAAAGGTGTAAGGCAAGGTTGTGTACTAGCTCCTACCCTTTTTTCTTTATATATTAATAGGTTCATTAAGTATTTTGACAATCACCCGACCGATGCCCCATCCCTAGATGGAATGAAAATCCCCTTGCTCATGTTCGCTGATGATACTCTTCTAATCTCACAGACTAGACAGGGTCTCCAACATGCACTGTTGAGGTTTGAACTGTTTTGCGTTGAACATGAGCTTGAGGTGAATGTGTCCAAGACTAAATTTATGGTTTTAAGAGGAAAAAAAACGATTTCAGCAAGGGTTACTATGGGGGGCATCTCCTTGGAACAAACGAAATTGTTCACTTACCTGGGAGTAACATTCAGTGAGACCCTAAATTGGTCTCACCAGGTTGATATTATGGCCCTTAAGCACACACAGTTGGGAGGAGCCCTGATTAAAGAGCATAAAGGCTCACACACCCGGCCAATCTCCCCGCTAGTGAAAATCTATGGATCTAAGGTTCTTCCCTCTGTTTTATATGGGGCGGAACTATGGGGTTATAGCAATCTGGATCCCCGGAGAATAGCTCAAAATAAATTTCTCAGGGTGGTAACGGGTCTTCCTCAATCAACTCCAAGGATCCCACTCCTGTATGACCTTGGGTTCCAGCCTGTGGAGGACCTGGCTAGGTTTCGTCCACTAGCATTCTTGCGCCGCCTTTGGACAACGCCAGAACTCCATTTATATGCAAGGGCCTGCTTGGAGGTCCGAGAACGTCCGGGTGCTCTCAACATAGGCTGGTTTAAGGACCTAAGAACCACTCTGAATTCCATGGGGTACGGCGAATTGTGGTCAGATCCCGCAACCGTACCATTTCCTTCTAAAAAGGCTTTGAAATTATGCTTTTGGGAATGGGTGGTTCAAGCTAGACACTCGAGACTAGGCTCTAGTACACTTACTAGTCTATTTGTGGCCATTAAAGACGTTCCCAATCTCGAAAAATATTGGGACACCATACCAAAGCCTTTGGACCGCAAACTCTACCACCAATTCAGATGCGGCTCATTGCCTCTAAAGGAGTTTACTAAGGAATGGGGCTCGGGTGGGACTGGGCACTGTCCCAAGTGTCAGGGTCATGGCGAAAGCCTAAACCATTTTCTGTTTGTTTGCCCCCTGTATGTTGCTCCGAGAGCCAAATGGTTAAGTCTGGTCTGTAGAAGCCTGGGAACGCGCTCGGCTGTCACTGCCAGTAGAATACGAAGAACACATGTGTCACCTCTAATTGTAATAGGCGTAGCAAAATACCTAGGCTGGGCCTGGATCCTTAGAAACAGGTACACTAAAGTATCCTAGGTGTTTATTAAAATTCTATGCCTTTTAACTTTTTAGTTTTGGGCACTTATTTTAAATTGTGATATTGTGGTATTTGTCAGTGATTTTTGTTACAGAAGGTCTTTTTTATTCTGTTTTACATTAATTGTATATTTTATGTATAATATGTCATGCATGTCTTTTATGATGAATCAATCGAATAAAGACTATTTGAAATCTGAAATCTGACACTTGTATTTATTGTGCGGGATGTTGTATCTGCTGCATCAAGGGCACATTTTATTGAGGTATTAGTAATTAACGTTCATTTGCTTTGGTCTGATGTTCGTCAGGAAGGTGTTGAATGACCTTTTCAAGCTCATCATAGTGAGCCCTGTCGTATCTTGCTAGTAAGGCTTGTGAATTGGCAATGAGCCAAAAATGTGCTGCCTGAGACGCAATTCTTTTCCCTGATGCGTCCAGTAACTTAGATTCTTTGTCTGGCGGAGGGGCGTCACCTGTGGTTTGTGAATTTGCCCGTTTGCGGGCATTTGCTACAACCAATGAAGCCAGGGGGAGATGACCTTTTATAAGCTGGATCACTTGGAGCTGGCTGATATTTGTTCTCAATTCTAGGATTAAGAACCCTAGCCCTAAAGGGTCTTTAAAAACCTCAGGGGCATGTTTCATGTTCCCTCTAAGCATAGGGAGAGTGTTTGTTGTCTTTTGAGGCTGAGCGAATGTCTCGAGTAAAAAGTCCTCCTCTAGAGAGTCTGAATGTAATTGGACTCAATGGTATTGGGCAGCTCTACTTATTAGTTGCGCAAACCCTATACTATTGTCTGGCAGGGATGTCTGGAGGGCTATGAACCTGGCTCAGGTACAACTGGGACATTATAATTGACCCAAGGGTCCTAAGGTGGGATACTGTGGGTGTCCTCATCAGTTTCTGTATTATGTGGAGAGTGTATGTCATCATCACCCCCTATATCGTCATCCTCCGCTTGTAGTGAAAAAGCAGGCACTGGAGAGTGTGCTGGAGAATGTATAGTGTTTAGAGGCTGTGGAAGTGGAGAGAAAGGCCTCATAGGTGAGGTGGATGAGTCTTTTTTTCTTGGAGGGTATCTCAGGTGTTCCTGAGGTGTCCAATTTCCTCTTTTTATGTAGCATAGAGGTGACATGTCCAGTAATGAGGTCAATATGGAGTGTTTATTGCCCTGAATCCGGTGGATCTGGATGGAAAAGTTCTCTGGATCAGTAGTCTTTTTTCGGCGCGGAGGACCCGAGCTAAGAGTGGTGTTTTGGTCTGTCTTCTTTAGCCTTTGGAGGTGTTTTTGTGTTTTTTTGCCTAGGTGGAGCTTTCAACCCCGAAGGTTTTGTTTGTTTTTTCGGATCCGAAGGTTTCTTCGGTACAGAAGAGTCCAGTACCTTGGGTTTCGGCGCCGAAGTTTCTGGTGCCGGCGAGACCTTGGGTTTATGCTTCGGTGCAGACAATGGTTTTCCATCACCATGTTGTGGCTGGCTCGATCCGGAGCTGCCTGTAGGCTTTGGATGCTTCGGAGTCGGGCTTGGAGGCGGGGTTTCTGAAGTTTTGACTCGGTGCCGACCTAGACCCGAAGGAGAAGGTGTTACCGGAGTCTTTTGTTTTTTCAGGGCAGGGGCGTCGACGTCAGCACTCACACTCCGTTGACCTGGAGTAACCATCCGGTCTTCTGATTCCGATTCCTCGGCTTCGGAGATGTTGGGTTGTTCGTCTCCTGTGTCTGGATCATTGGAGCCTGCCTCGAAGATTGTCTCGGTCGCCGGAACAGTTGACCTGGACATTTCGTGTCATCGAGCCCAGCGATCAAGTCTAGTCTTCTTGGACCTGAAAGTCACAGGCCTGGCAGTGTCGACTCTCGTGTTCTGGCGAGACAAAGGTTGCAGACCTCGTGGAGATTTGTATGTGGGAATTTAGCCCCACACTTTTACTTTTCGAATCAAGTCCTTTCCATATGCTGGTTGATGGCGCCGATAGCCCCTACGGCCCACCTTGACGACCGGACTCGAAAAAGTCTATGAAACTGGATACGCGTTTAGAGAGATTCGCGATCGAAACAATACCGTTGAACGGTGAGAGTTTTTACGCGTCGAAGGGGAATTGAACGACGTCGACCTGGAGCACAGCAAATTACATCCGAACCCGATGGCGGGCAAAAACAATCTGAGGATTGAGTCGATGCCCATGCGGACTATCACCCAAGGGAGGAGTCACCTATCTTGTGACTACAAAAGACTACTTCCAAGAAACAACAAGGTGCAAGTATCCAAGCCCATCACCAGATGGCGATCTATGCAGTAGTACGAATTCTGCAGCTCATATGCCTCGAACAGATGCTTACTGGGAAAGTAACATTATCCATTCGAGCCATGTGAGCTGTAGATCACATGCTTTGCACAGACAATAGAGCAGTTTTCTCCCGAAGCGGTGGCTAACCTGTAGCTGTTGCAGTTGTCTGAAAGTGTTTTAAGTACTGTTTGGCCTATATTATGTGGAACTATTGATAACTCCAACAGGGTCGTGAACTAAGTATGACGGGCCCATGTTGTAGCATAGTTCCTATATTCTCAAATAGGCTCTGCGCATTGGAATAATATACCCTATAGATATGAAATAGGACTGAGGTGAGTTTCTCTATCGCAAAAGTTACTACTTGTGTAACGATATATCTGTAAGAGACATTAGTTGGTGATAGATTCCTTACCGTAGAATATCCCCAGGCGTCAGACCGGATCCGGAATTTTTTTGCGTAGCAGTACCCATGCGCGTCGGTAGGCGTCGTCCGCGGCTCCGCGTCAGTCGTCGTGGGCGCCGTGATGACGTCGTCGGAGTACTTACAAGCCGCCTCCGCGCGCTGACGTCAGTTCTTATACACAGTTTTTCCGCGCCAGAAACACAGAGCCATGATTAAAACCAACACTGGTGCCATGAAACTAGGGCCCTGAAAGGGGATGACCTTAACCCTAGATATCGGTTCGCAGAACAGGGAGGATGGGTGGGTCGGTAAGGAATCTATCACTAACTAATGTCTCTTACAGATATATCGTTACACAAGTAGTAACTTGTGCATCTGAAAGAGACACGTTAGTGATAGATCCCTTACCGTAGAATAGATACCCCAGCAATTCCAACCCCGGTGGTGGGTCTGCGAACCAATAATCACACCAGAAAGTCCTGGAGGACTGAACGGCCAAAGAAGCCATCCCTCCGGACTTGGCTGTCCAGGCAGTAGTGTCTTGTGAACGTGTGCAGCAAGGCCCACGTAGCTGCCTGACATATGTCCTGTAAGGGGACTCCCCGGCCTAGGGCAGTAGTAGTCACCGTGGCCCGAGTGGAATGGGCCCTTAGCCCAGCAGGAGGTTCTGTTTTAGCCAAAGAGTAGCACGCCTGGATGCACAACACGATCCACCGAGAGATGGTCCGTTTGTGCACCGCCCTTCCCTTCTTAGCGCCCATGTAACCAACAAAGAGTTAGTCATCCAACCGGAACTGGCGTGCGCGATCCAGATAGTAAGAGCGCACGTTTTGGGTCCAGACGGTGGAGCCTCTCTTCCACTTTCGAGGGATGCGGAGGCGGAAAGAAGGTGGGCAAGGTGATGGACTGCCCGATGTGGAAGGCTGTGACTACCTTGGGCAGGAAAGAGGGTCTTGTCTGCAACACAACCTTGTCCGGATGGACAGAAAGGAAAGGAGGTTTAGAGGAAAGAGCCTGGAGCTCACTCACTCTCCTGGCAGAGGTGATGGCAACCAGGAAAGCAGTCTTAAGTGTAAGAAGACGGAGAGGACAGTTATGAAGCGGCTCAAAAGGAGTGCACATCAGGTAAGTTAGAACCAGGTTCATGTCCCACTGGGGCATCACGAAAGGAACAGGGGGGAACATATGAGTGATGCCCTTCAAGAATCTGTTAACAATCGGGGACTTGAACAAAGAAGGCTGATCAGGTAGCCTCAAGAAGGCAGAAAGGTAGCCCTTGATAGTGCCCAGAGCAGAGCACTGCTGGGCAAGAGAAAGAAGGAAGAGGAGAACCTCAGAAAGGGGGGCAGAGAGTGGATCCACAGCCTTTGCTGTGCACCATGCCACAAATCTGTTCCACCTGCAAGCGTATACCAACTTTGTGGAGGGACGTCTGGCTGCCAGAATCACATTACAAACTTCAGGAGGCAAGCCAAATGGCCTCAACTGTCGCCGCTCAATCTCCAAGCATGGAGGTGGAGACTGGACAGGTTCGGGTGGAGGACTGTCCCCTGCTGCTGCGACAGTAGGTCCTCCTGAAGAGGCAGGCGAATCGGGGGATCAACAGACATGCCGAGTAGCTCTGGATACCAATATCTTCATGCCCAGTCCGGAGCCACAAGGATAACCTGGGCCCGGTCGCGCCTGATCTTCTTCAGCACTCTGGGCATAAGTGGTATAGGCGGAAAGGCGTACAATAGACCGCAACTCCACTCGTGACGAAAAGCGTCTCCGAGCGAGTGCCGCCTTGGAAATTCCAACGCGCAGAACTGATGACATTGCGTGTGCTCTTCTGTGGCGAATAGATCTAACCAAGGCACTCCCCACTGCTGAAAGAGGCCTTGCGCCACGTCAGAGTTCAGATGCCATTCGTGATTCATCATGCACCGACGGCTGAGTTCGTCCGCCCTGGCGTTCAGGGAACCTGCCAGGTGTTGAACCGCCAGGTGTTGAACCACCAGGGTCACGCCCTGATGTTACCGCCACTGCCAGAGCCTCCTGGCATAGGGTCCACTACCCCACCCCGCCCTGTTTGTTGCAGTACCACATGGCGGTGGTGTTGTCTGTGAACACCTGCACTACACTCCCTCGGACAGGAGGGAGGAATGCCTTCAGTGCAAGCCGGATCGCCCGCAGCTCCAGTAGGTTGATGTGGAGCCGGCACTCCGCCGGAGACCAGAGGTCTATGATCTCCGCCTCTCCCACGTGGCCCTCCTGCCCTGGAGAGACGCGTCCGTCACAACTACGTGCTCCGGTTGGGGTAGGGAGAGGGATCTGCAGCTGACCCAATCGCGGTCTGTGAGCAACCACTGCAACTGTCTTGCAGTGCCTTCCGAGATCAAGACATGGTCGGACAAGTTGCCCTGATGCTGAGCCCACTGAAACTTCAGGTCCCACTGCAGAGCCCGCATCCGCCACCGGGCGTGATGCACCAGAAGGATGCAGGAGGCCATCAGCCCCAGAAGCCGCAGCGTCAACCTGACCGAGACCCGGGATAAAGGCTGAAAGAGTGGAATCAGAGCCTGAATATCCCGAACCCGCTGTTCGGGAGGATAAACCCGAAACTGCGCAGAGTCGAGAACCGCTCCAATGAAGAGGAGCTTCTGAGAGGGGCACAGGTGTGACTTCGGCACATTGATGGAGAACCCCAGCAGGTGCAGGAGGTCGGCCGTAGTCTGGAGGTGGCTGACGACTGTCTGGGGCGAGCCCGCCTTCAACAACCAGTCGTCGAGGTAGGGGAAGACAAACCCCCAACCTAGGGAGATGAGCTGCGACCACCGCCATCACTTTCGTGAACACCCGATGGGGCGCTGGTAAGGCGGAAGGGGAGCACGGTAACCTGAAAGTGCTCGTGGCCTACCGTGAACCGCAGTTAACGCCGGTGGGCCGGCAGGACGGGGATGTGGAAATAGGCATCCTGCAAGTCCAACGCTACCATCCAGTCTCCTGGATCTAGGGCAGCTAAGACCTGAGCCAAAGTCAGCATCTTAAACTTCTCCTTCCGGAGAAAGCCGTTGACGTTCCGTAGGTCCAAGATAGGGCGTAGGCCCCCTTTACACTTCTTGGGTACCAGAAAGTAGTGGGAGTAACAACCACACCCTACTTCTGGCCCAGGTACGCGCTCGATGGACCCCTTGGCCAAGAGGGCCGTAACTTCCTCTTGCAGAAGTTTCAAGTGATCCCCCGACACGCGGTGGTACTGAGGTGGCATGGCTGGAGGCAACGCCTTGAAGGGGAGGGAGTCGCCCCTTCGGACGATTTGCAGCACCCACCTGTCCGATGTGACAGTGCGCCAGTGGTGGTGGTGATGGCGGACCCTGCCCCCCCACTGGTCGTCACCTGAAAACTCGGAAGGTTTTGAGGCGGATGCTGCAGGGGCTGGTGTGGACTGGCCTCGCCATTGTCACCGACCGCCATCACGGCGGTTTCCACGTCCGCCACTGCGCTGAATGGTAGTTTGCGGCTCGTGGCTGGCAGAACGTGTGGGGGCGCCCCTTCCTTGGCCACGAAAGGGGCGAAAAGCAGCTGTTTGCTGGCGCGGGGCCGAGAGGCCCAAGGACTTGGCCATAGCCCTGGAGTCCTTAAAGCGCTCAAGTGCATGGTCTGCTTTGTCGCCGAAGAGGAGACGGCCATCGAACGGCATGTCCATAAGTGTGTTTTGGACATCAGCCGAGAAGTTGGCAGATCTCAACCAGGCGTGGCGAGAAATCGCCACCGTCGTTGCCATCGCTCTGCCTAGTGAGTCAGTAGTGTCCAGCCGACACCGGATGGAATAATGCGCCGCATCTCGACCCTCCACAAGGGCTTGGCCAAGTTTAGCTCGGACCTCCACCGGGCATTCTGGCAGCACGTCCGCGACCGTATCCCACAGAGAGTGGGTGTAGCGGCCCAAGAGGCATGCGGTGTTGACTGACCGCAATCCTAAACTCAGGGAGAATACTTTCTTTCCGTATTGCTCGTACATCTTGGATTCCCGGTCGGGGGTAGCCGACGGGAATGCGGTCTGGGAATTACAGGCCTGGATGACCAGGCTCTCGGGAGTGGGGTGGGTAGACCGAAAGCAAGGGTCGCCAGGAGCCGGGCGGTGGCGCATGGCCACGTTCCTATCCACGGGCTGAACTGTAGCGGGCTTGGACCAAGTGCCCAGAAGAACATCTGACAAGGCCTCATTAAACGGCAGCAGAGGCTCGTCCGAGCTTGACTGTGGTTTAAGGACCTCAGTGAGGAGGTTAGTCCTCACGGCCGCGACGGGGAGCTCAAGTCACAAGGTCTTGGCCGCCCTCATCAGCGCCACACTATAGGCAGCCCCCTCCTCCGTAGCCACGCTAGGAGGAGAGACAAAACCAGAGTCGGGTGAAGTACTCAGACCACTGGCGTCCCGAAGCTCTCCTGTCCAGTCCGCAGAAGACGGACACTCACGTGCCAGAGGGTCCTAGACCCCTCCCAATCCCCCTCGTCACCCATCGCCTGGTACTCAGGCTCCAAGGATGGGTCCGGGTCGTAGAAGCAAAAATCTCCCATCGGCGTCGAATGCGGCGCCGAGCGGTGCAGCTCGGACGCCGTACTCAAATCGAGGGTAGGACCAGGGACAGCGCCGGCGGCGACACCCTTGGGGCCGGCGCCGGCGAGGTTGTGAGGTCGATCCAGAGCCGGATCCAGCTGGTGTGAGAAGTTGGCCTGGTATATGATGTTCACTATTTTAGTGAGCACCTTGCACCAGTCCAAACAACCCTTATGGTGATGGTTGTAAAGTCAACCTTATAGACCAGCTATCCTAGGGGTAGCATGGACAAAAGCAGTCTTAGGCTAAACTCAAGAGGGCATGTGAAGCCTGCTGTTTTACCATATGCAAACCTTTGCTTATGGTGACATCGAGTAAGAGGCGTGCAGCGCTTTATTCTGCTTTTTAAAAACACCTGTTTACATTTCCTATATTGTGCTTACTTTTAAATTGTCCGTTCGCCGCATTTGCTACTAATTTGATCCCCTCGCTTCCCCGGTCCACCACTGACTCTGTCAGCTTGTTGTGGAGGGAAGACTATTGGAGGAGCACACCGGAAGTGACTGCGACTTCCTCTGTGCATCCTGCACCAATTAGGGGCCCGGCACTACAAAAGACCGCAGCCTCGATCGCACTCCCTAGCTGACATCGAGTAAGATTAGATGGGCCCTCAGTAGTTTAAAGAGACTGGCGGGGCGGGAGCGCAGCGGGCACGCCCTCAGCTCGCCGAAGACTCGCCTAAGACAAGCCCGTCTGCGCAAGACTGCTGCCAGGTCCCCTTCATGCGGTAAAAATCTTAAATGGCCATTATTAAATACTCTCGCTCTGAGTTACTTTCCCTTAATACCCCCCTAACCCCAGTAACAGTGAAGATCCTCCTCCACACGCATCGCTAGCCTCTCCCTGCCATCTTAAATGTTTATACGGAAATGTGCGCTCTCTCCCTAAGCATGCCCTTGAAATATGGGCCCTACTGGATCAGGAATCACCAGATCTCTTTTTCATCACGGAGACCTGGCTCCAAGAAACGTCCTGCCCGGATTTAGCCATTGCATACCTACGGTATATAGTATTTTAAGATTAGACAGAACGGCTAAAAGAGGAGGAGATACAGCAATAGTCTACAAATCATTTATAAAACTTCTGGCCATTGACACACAGATCACTGAATGGGGGGAATTCCTTATCTTTTCCCTAGGCCTAAATGACAGAGAATCCTGGAAAGGAGCCTCATCTACAGACCACCAGAAAATAAAACCCATTTTGCGACCCAACTACTGGAAATCCTGGCCCCTCATGTTCTAGCATGTAAAAACTTCCTTTTAATAGGAGACTATCATAAAACTGCAGCAGGACACTCATACCTCTGAACTAATGGACAATATTAAGGAAATGGACCATACGCTATTAGAAAAAGACCCGACCCACAAGGCCGGTCACACTTTAGACTTCCTCTGCACCAACTCGCAGGCAGTTGAAATTGTCGAACTCTACCCCCAATCCTATGGTCTGACCATATGATAATAAAATGTAATATCCGAGTCAATGCGACAAAACCCACCCACTTAAAAAATGCAAAAATGAGTAGGCCCTGGGGAAAAATCAATTCAGACTCCTTTTCCAGCGTCTTCACGCCTCCCCCCATAACCCTTAACTCTGACCTAGACAAGGTGGTAAAGGACCTAGACAAAGCAATCACGATGGCTTTGGATCATATTGCCCCAACACAGCAAACAAAATGCCCAAACACAAGATCCCCTTGGTTTACACCAGACCTTAAATCAATGAAACTGGCAATGAGGTGCACCGAGTACAAATGGAGAAAAACAAAAGAGCCTGTGGATAAACAGCTTTACAAATCTGCACATAAAGAATACATGAGCCATATAGCCACAGCAAAGAAAGCTTATCTAGGTACCAGAATAGAACTGGCTGGTAACTCACATAAAGAACTATATTCTATAGTAAAGGAATTCTCTAATCCCTCCTCCTGCCAGCCATCTACCATCGAGTCCCAAGAATGGGCTGACAGGCTCTCCACTCATTTCAAGGACAAAATTGACATAATTCATAAGGCCTTCCCCAGAGAGACTGAAGCCCTTAACATCAAGGACTATTACACATGTCCACCTAGTCTGCCTACTCTGGAAGCCTTATCCCTGCCTAAACCCCTTCTTGAATTCCACAATGTAACGGTGGGAGAAGTCACCGACAAATTAAAGAAAGTAAAATCTGGCTCCCCTAGTGATCCCGCATCGGCCCAGATCCTGACAAAACAGCCCCTGCTATGATGACTGAAATAAAGGCAATCTTTAATCTATCAACAGCCCAAGCCATTTTGCCTATGTCCTGGAAAGAAGCCACTGTTAGACCCATCTTAAAAAAAAACAATGCTGACCCAGAGCAACCAGTCAATTACCGTCCTATCTCTCTTTTGCCACTTTTTGGCAAAATAATGGAATCGTTAATTAACGCCCAATGAACTAAACATCTAGAGGACAACATGTTACTGGACACCACCCAATCGGGCTTTAGAGCTTGCCACAGCACCGAGACCGCTCTCCTGGAGGTTGTGGATAACATCCGGCTGTCCCTGGACGCCAAGCAATCGGCCATCCTGATTTTACTTGACCTGTCGGCAGCCTTCGACACCATCTCTCATAGCGTTCTATTAAAGCGGCTGGCTGAGATTGGTGTTGAGGGTCAAGCACACAGATGGATTCAGAGCTATCTGACAGGGAGACTGTCTAAGGTCAAAATAGGCCCGTTCTCGTCTTCCTACGTGGACAATGATAAAGGTGTCCCACAGGGCTCGATCCTGAGCCCAACTTTATTTAATATATGCCTATCGCCGCTAGCTAAAGTAATCAAAGCACATGGCTTTGAGACGGTATCTTACGCCGACGATACCCAGATCCTGATCACCCTAGGACCAAACCACTTAGATGCTAAAGTTAGATTCCAACAGTGCATGATCTCCATTCAAGAATGGATGACGACCAACTACCTAATGCTAAATGCCGCAAAAACGGAAATTTTCCTATTTGTCAAGGCCAAAAAAATCTGGACGGAAGAATGGTGGCCAACATCCCTAGGCCCTTGCCCAGCTCCAAAAAATTCAGTAAGGAATTTGGGAATCATCATCGATGATAAACTGACCCTGTCCCAACACATAAATTAAGTGGTTCATACCAGCATTGGGCTAATGAGAAGCCTTAGAAAAATCTTCAAGTGGATTCCACTCGCTTCCCGGAAACCCCTCATCCAAGGCCTCATAATCAGTCGCCTTGATTATGGGAACGCACTATTGGCTGATGTAAACAAGGTCTCTTAACTAAACTTCAGACCCTGCAAAACTCTGTCGCTAGGCTGATTCTTGACCTCCCTCCTCGCACCCCTTCAGCTCCGTGCCTCAGGACTCTTCATTGGCTCCCAATAAGAAAGCGCATTAAATTTAAGATCTGTTGCCTAGTGCACAAGTCCATCAATGGACAGGGACCACAGCACCTTCAGAGAAAGCTCCAGGGCTACTACCCTGTTAGGACCTTACGTTCATCTAATAAACATCTTTTAAAAGACCCAAAGGTCAGGACTGTCAGAAATGGGAACAGAAGTTTCTCTAAAATAGGCCCCACCACCTGGAATTCTTTACCATTATCTCTTAGAACTGATCGTAACCACAAAACTTTCCGCAAGAATCTTAAGACATGGTTATTTTAAATCTGTTAACTGCCCCTTGTCTCTCTAACTTTTTAGATTCAGCAAGCGCTCTGAGACCGAACGGTGACATATGCGCTATACAAAAATAATTAAATACATACATACATTACATACATACATTTTAATATCAAATGAAAAGACACCACACAGGTTATATATTCAAAATATATATGTATTTATTTTTAAACAACCCCCTGAACTCTTTATGAGCACAGGAGAACAAGCGCGTAACAAGTAACTTAATATAACATACAAAAGTTGCACAAATATGGATAGGCCCTGGTGGCCCGCTAAACCATATACTAAGATAATGGTATAAGAACCACGTCACGAACAATGGTAAGGCCTAGGGCATCGCTGGGGCTACACTGGACTAACAGTAGTTAGGGAGCAGGAGGCCCACGAAATGCGGGTGCAGTGTCTAAATGCACACGCGTGCACACTTAGAAGTCAATGGGTGCGTAAAGTTAGAAATGAATATGCTACTTACCAGTATGCATCTGTTCTTGGCATGTAGGGCTGCTGACATTAATATCTATAGCATAGATCGCCGCCTAGTGTTGGGTCCGGATGATTGCACATTGTTGTCCTGGAAGAGTCTTCGAAGTATCACGAGATAGGTGGCTCCTCCCCTGGACTACAGTGCGCATGGGCATCGACTCCATCCCCAGATTGTTTTTAGCTATTGTGGCGAAGATGGAGTGTAACAGTGTGAGCGATGACCATGCTAAGAGTAAGTGTAAATTCTGCAGCCGCTACAGGCGCCGGGGAGGAGGGCGGGCGATATGAATGTCAGCAGCCCTACATGCCAAGAACAGGTGCATACTGGTAAGTAGCATATTCAGTTCGAGGCATGTGGGCTGCTGAATTCATATCTATAGCATAGAATAAATAGCAGTCCCTCCATTAACGGCGGCCGCCTGTGCCAGCTGCAGACGTTTGAAAAAGTGTCTTAAGAACAGCCTGCCCTACAGCTGCTTGGAGTGCACATCTACACAGTAGTGTTTAGTAAATGTGTGTGGTGTAGACCATGTGGCTGCTCTACAAATATCTTCCAAAGGGATATTACCAAGGAAAGCCATGGAGGCCCCCAACTTGCGGGTGGAGTGGGCTCTGGCGGGGACCGTTAAAGTGCGCTTAGCCTTGTGATAGCAAATCTGAATACACTTAACGATCCACCTGGCTATACCTGCTTTGGAAATGGGGTTGCCTTTGTGCTGGGCCGAAAAGGCAACAAAGAGTTGTTGTGTCTTCCTAAAATCTTTGGTCCTATCGATGTAGTACATCAAAGCTAGTTTGACATCAAGAGTGTGGAGCATTCTTTCGGCTACTGTCTCTGGGTTTTGAAAGAACGCGGGCAGTTCAATGGTCTGATTGACATGGAACTGCGAAACCACTTTAGGAAGAAATTTAGGGTTAGTGCGCAGCACCACCCTGTTGGAGTGAATTTGTATGAATGGCTCTTGTACAGTGAGCGCCTGTAGCTCACTAACACGTCGCAGAGACGTAATGGCTATGAGAAAAGCCACTTTCCATGTTAAGAACTGAATTTCACAGGAATGTAGAGGCTCAAAAGGTGGGCCCATCAACCTGGTGAGGACCACATTGAGGTTCCATACAGGAGCCAGCGGGGTCCTGGGAGGGATGACCCGTTTCAGTCCTTCTAGGAAGGCTTTAATGGCAGGCACTCTGAAAACGGAGAGATGCTGCCTGTTTTGGAGATAAGCCGCTATGGCGGATAAGTGTATCCGAATGGAAGCATATGCTAGATTGCATTTGTAAAGATGTAATAAATAACAGATGATGTTGGGAGTGGATGCATCTAGCGGGTTGATGTTGTGTTCTGTACAGTAAATGACAAACCGCTTCAATTTCGCTGCATAGCAAGCTCTGGTAGTGGGCTTTCTTGCCTCCCGTATGATATCCATGCAGTCAGGAGGCAAGTTAAGGTAGCCAAACTCTAAGACTTCAGGAGCCAGATCGCCAGGTTGAGCTGTTGCGGATCTGGGTGCTGAATGTCGCCATGGCTCTGCGTCAAAAGCCTGGGTGTGAGGTGCAGCCTTTGATGCGGTACCACGGAGAGTTCTAGAAACGTGGTGTACCATGGTTGGCTTGCCCACGTTGGAGCAACCAGGATGAGTGTCATCGAGTGTTGCTTTAGCTTTCGTGCCACCAGCGGTATGAGAGGTGCTGGGGGAAAAGCGTACGCAAATCTGCCTGACCAGTTCATCCATATCGCATTGCCCTGCGACTGTGGGTGAGGGAACCTGGCGGCAAAGCTTTGGCATTTTGCGTTTTCCCTTGTGGCAAACAGGTCTATCTCTGGATAACCCCACTGCTGGAAGTACGGGTGGAGTACTGATGGATGTATCTCCCACTCGTGCATCTGGTGGCTGTACCTGCTGAGCAGATCCGCCATCTGATTGTCCTTGCCCGGGAGGTGTTCCGCCATGAGGAAGATGTTCCTCTGAATGGCCCACTTCCACATGCTCCGAGCCAGATGAAACAACTGCGGAGAGTGTGTACCTCCCTGCTTTTGAATGTAGTACATGGCTGTCATGTTGTCCGTCCGGATCAACACAACTTTGTTGCACAGATATACTTTGAATGCCTTCAATGCCATGAAGATTGCCATCAGTTCTAGGTAGTTGATGTGCATCTTCTTTTGCTGCGTTGTCCATAGTCCCTGCACCGTGTAGTGGAGTACATGAGCTCCCCATCCCTGGAGAGATGCGTCCGTCGTCAGGATAATCTGTGGCACAGGCTCCTGGAACGGTCGGCCCTTGCAAAGGTTGTGTGGATTCCACCAATGCAGAGAGCTGTATGCCCGACCGGTCACCAACACTAGGTCGTTCAACTGCCCTTGAGCCTGAGTCCACTGATGAGCCAAGCATTCTTGGAGCAGACGCATATGTAGCCTCGCGTGCGGGACTATGAAGATGCAAGAGGCCATCATGCCTATCAACTGCATGAACACTCTTGCAGGAAGCGAGTGTTGCGGTCTGAACATTTGGATCAGTGACTGAATGCTGTCGATCCTCACAGAATTTGGCTGAGCTTTGGCTGCCAGAGTATTGATCGTCGCACCCAGATATTGCCGCACATGGGCTGGCTGAAGGTGCGACTTGGGATAATTCAGTGAGAATCCCAGATCGTGAAGAAGGTGAATGGTGTGGGACATGTTGGCGGCGCACTGCTGGGCCGACTTTGCTTGGACAAGCCAGTCGTCCAGATAAGGGTAAACGTGAACGTTCTGCCTTCTGAGGTGCGCAGCTACTGTCGCCAGACATTTTGTGAACACCCTGGGCGCCGTGGTCACCCCGAAAGGTAGGACCTTGAACTGATAATGCCGACCCTGAATGGTGAATGAGGTATTTTCTGTGTGATGGATGCAGTGGAATGTGAAAATATGCATCCTTGAGATCCAGGGTCGCGAGGAAATCTTCCTGATTGAGCAACGGAAGAAGTTGCTGCAGCGTCAGCATGTCAAAGTGTTCTGAGAGAATATACTGATTTAGGGGTCTGAGGTCCAGTATGGGTCTGAGGGACCGTCCTTCTTTGGGATTAAGAAGTACAGGGAGTACACTCCTGTGTCTTCTTGCTCCACCGGCACAAGCTCGATTGCCCCTTTTTGCAGCATGACGAGTACCTCCTGCTGCAATAAGTGCAAATGCTCTGTGGACATAGGACGGTGTTTTGGTGGCATGTTGGGTGGAGTGGATGTTAACTCCAGACAATAACCGAACTGGATACGTTTTCTGACCCACCTGTCTGTGGTGATGGATTTCCAGACTGGCAGGAACTGCTGGAGTCTCCCCCCGACAGGCGTGGTATGGTCGGGGGGCAGTGACAGGGCGTCACTGTTTGTTGGTGGCGGAGGAGAGGGAGTTGTTGTTTCCACGACCTCTGCCCTTGGTGCTGTTGCCCCGATAGCCGCCTCTACTCTGCTTGGTGTAAGAGGACTGCGCCCCACCTTTATTGTATTGCGCTTGCTGGGACATCTGGCCTCTGGAAACGCCTCTATTGCCTGAGCGACGAAAAGTACTGCCCCTAAACTGTTGGGACTGGAGAGCCCCCATGGACTTTGCAGTCTCGGTATCCTTCTTTATCTTTTCCAGGGTGGTATCCACCTCAGGACCAAATAATCTATGAGGGTTTACTGGCTGATTGAGGATGGTGGTTTGTATCTCCGGCTTGAAACCGGCGATTCTGAGCCATGCCTGACGTCTCAACATCACACTGGTGTTAATGGCCCTGACCGCTGTGTAAGCCACGTCCAGTGCACATTTAATAGAAGCGTTGGAGATGAGCTTCCCTTCTTGAATAAGCATCTCAGCTGCCTCTTTATACTGATCTGGAAGATGTTGTAACAGGGTCTCTAGTGTGTCATAGTGCACCCTGTCATATCTGGCCAGGAGTGCCTGAGTGTTTGAGATACGCCAGATATTGGCAGCTTGAGCCGCCACCCTCTTCCCTGATGCCTCCAGCACTTTAGATTCCTTGTCAGGGGGAGGAGCATCACCAGTGGTCTGCGAGTTCGCCCTTTTTCGGGCATTAGAAACGACCAGAGAGTCCAATGGCAACTGGCCCTTGATGTAGGTAGGGTCGCCGGGTGCGGCTTATATTTCTTTTCAATCCTAGGGTTGATCACCCTGGCACGTGTAGGTTCTTTAAAAATGTCTGCAGCATGTTTCAGAACCCCTTTCAGCATTGGGAGAGTCTTGACAGTCTTTTCTGCTGTGGAAAAGGTATCAAAGAGGAAGTCCACTTCGATAGGGTCAGCATGCAGCTGGACGTCGTGGTTTGTAGCCGCCCTCTCAATTAGAGCATTAAATGCTGCTGAATCCTCAGTAGGAGAGGTTTTGACATTGTACACCTGAGGGTCCTGGGCAGTTTGCTGATCCCCTGGGTCACCTGCATCTGCCCATGAGTCCTGGTGATCGTCAGGATCAGTGTTGGCAGGAAAGTTACACTCCTCGTCATCACCTTCTCCACCCTCCACATCTGAATAAGTGGGTGAGGGTGTAGCAACTCTTGGGAGTCCGTGGAGCAAGCGGCTCCACCAGAACCGGGGATTCCATAGCAGGCTTCTTGCGCTTCAAAGGAATCGTGTAGGACTCCAAAGGCTGTGTCACCGTGATCTTCCTCTTGTAAAGGGTAAGTTTCCAGGTGTCGGCGTCGATAAAATGTTCCGACTGCTCCTCCACCAAGGGTTGTCGATGCTTCAAGCTCCCAGGCGGTTGAGAAGGCTTCGATCCTGCAGACCCTTGCACGGGCGCTTCGGCGACCGACCGTGGTGCGAAGGCCTTCGGTGCCACCTTCGGCGGCAACGTAAACAGGAGTGGCGTCGAAGACTTTGGCGTTGTGGTAGCTTGCTTCGGGGTGGAAGCATCCTTCGGATCGGCCGCGGAAGCCTTGTTCCTGATGCGTTGTAGAGAGTCCGACACCTGCTTCGTAAATTAAGCGGACGGTTTCGTCGACCCGACAGACGTCCTCGGTCCACCAGCGAGTGAAGACTCGAGCGTCGATGCCTTGTTCTTATCCGGCCGAGGTACAGGATCAGCCCTCTTCGGCGCGTTGTGCCCTCCTTCCGTGCCGACAGCCTTCGGCGCCGACGTTTTCGTGTCGGGGGCCTTGACTACTGGGTGTGGGGCCCCAGTCTTCGGTTCGACGCCCTTGGTCGATTTTGGCTCGACGCCCATGACTGACTTTGGCTCGGCGCCCTTGGTCGACTTCACCGGGTCGACAGCCTTCTTCGGCTTTGGCTGCCCCGACGTATCGGAAGACGAGGAGGCGGCTAGAGGGACAGACGTCTTCTGTTTCGACGGCGTCTCCATCACTTTCGTTTTCGTCGACACCAAAGGTTTCACTTTCGGTTTCGTTTTGACCAACGGCGGCTCCGCAGAAGTGTCCATAGCCGGGCCGGTAGGCGAGGCCGTGGATCTGGGTGGAAGGTCTTGGGTAAGGCCGCGTGGCAATCCCTCGACCTGAGCCTTAGTGATTGTTCGAACGGGGCATAGCTCCTCCTCGGAGCTATCTTCCATGGCCCCATAGGCCTCATTGTCGTCTCCTACCTCGTCGACGACTTCTTCTGCATCGAGCACTTTGACGTCCGCGTCGTAGTCGATCTCCTCCGCTGGAGGGGAAATCTGCATATGAACCTCTTGTTCGTCTGCTTCTTCTCTCTCGAAGATGTCCACTGGTGCCGGGGCCGACTGCCGGGCCTCCAGGCGCGTCACGCGCCGAATCGTCTTCTTTGATCGAAACCGGGAACAAGCCATACAGTTGGCTTCATCGTGGTCCGGCGACAGGCACTTGTTGCACACCGGGTGGACGTCGATGTGGGGATACTTCGATCCGCACACGGGACATTTCTTGAACGGACTCCGTTCCATGATGTGTCGTCGAAAGTCTTAATGCGTCGACTGGGCCTCGAGCACCGAAGAGCCGCGCAACTCCTCTGGATGTCCGACTCGGGAACTGAGCCAGAACAGAGCTGGGCACCGAACGCAAACAATACCGAGGTATAGGAAAAGGCCTTCAGGCCTTAAGAAAGTCTATATCGATTCCGAACTGGAGATAACGAATATACATCCGAACCCAATGGCGGACAAAAACAATCTGGGGATGGAGTCGATGCCCATGCGCAATGCAGTCCAGGGGAGGAGCCACCTATCTCGTGATACTTCGAAGACTCTTCCAGGACAACAATGTGCAATCATCCGGACCCAACACTAGGCGGCGATCTATGCTATAGATATGAATTCAGCAGCCCACATGCCTCGAACGTTAGAGTTTTAGGAGTCTTCCGACTGGACTAGAAGCTAACCACTTGATACTAGGACACTAGGAGAGTTAATCTTTACAGGAGCACCGCAGTACTCGCGTTACATCACCCAAAGGAAGCGGGTGCATAGGTGTCAAAGTGTGTCGGGTTTCGTCGTGGAGTTCTATGAAGCCTTGGAGAAAAGATGCTGCAGGTGACCAGGAGAGAAGAGTCCGGTTGGATCCAAGGGTGGATCGAGGATAGAGAGTACCTGAAAGCAGAGGGGACAGAGTCTGGGTCACTAGCCAGTGACCAGGATGGAACTAGGAAGGAACCAGGCGATGTCGGGATGCGATCAGGTGCTGTCGTGAAGTTTGTCTCCGCTGCCACGTGGACCAGGAGGTGTCGACGACGACCAGGAGCTGGGCACGGACTGTCCCACGAAGGCTCTCGCTGTTGGTGGTGTCAGTTCTCGATTCGGAATCAACAGGCCTTGGCAAATGCAACCGACACAGGAATCTGAGATGGCTTCTGGATCAGACCAGCAAGGTCTGATGGGCTGCTCCTTTTCAGGTGAGCACGGGCCACTCTGGAGCATCCAGACCAGCGTTGGAAATGCAAAGATTCGTCATCGCAGGGCCACTAGCCAACGGGCAAGGGACCGGACAGAGGCGTCGAGCAGGAAAATGCAAAAGGGCCCCACAATGCACTCGGTGAGTGTGGAGAGGTGATCTTTGGTGCAATGGATGCTCGGGGCTGGGGCTTCTCAATCCCCAAATGCACAACTTCGAGGGTGCCTCAGAAGCTGCACGGAAAGCGATTCGCTGGCTTTCCAAGATGGCACGTCTCGCGTCGCCTCCATGGGTCTCAGCTTTGCTGTGGCTGTGGATCGGGCTGAAGGAAGTCTGGAAGTCCAGGTCTTGTTAGGCTCTGTGTTCAAGCTCTGGGGGGAGCAACGACAAAGCAAACCGTTGAGCGCTTGATGGTGCCTGCTTGCACAGGGTGGTCACTCCTTGACCACAAGGGAGATTCTTCAGTCTTCTACGTCGAGTAGGATGTCGAAGGGTAAAGAGTTTTGTATCAGAGTTTGTCAGGATTATCTGAAGTCTTGGGACTCAGCTATCACCTATATACCAAATCTAGGGGCTAGATTACCTGCTAGGTCCCTCCTATGGGTGGGACCCAGGAAGGTTTGAACTGGAATATGCATGGGACACCTTGTGTGCCCCAGGCAGTGTCTTGTTTCCTTCAGCCCTCCCTGCCCCATCCACTATCTTCTGTCTGGGGTGGTGCTAGCACCTCCCTGTGACAGGAAACCTATTGTCCAAGCCTTCCTCGCTGGAAGGACTCCCAGCAGCAGGCGGCCAGACTTGGGTCTGTGGCAGCAGCATCCATTTTGTGATGCCGAGGCTCTGGTTTACTTTAACTGGGATTAATGGAAGCAACATGTCTTCTCCCTCTAGAAGGGTGGAATGCTACCCCCGTCGCCAGAATTGGCGAGGGGGTAGTATTCCAAAGCGTATGACACCTTACACGACATGTTTTGATAAAGCCAAACCAAAGTTAGCATCTGACCGTGAGGTACATAATGCACCTAAGAGTATATGGTATGGCAATATCCTAGAACAGCTATAAGGACATAGTTCCGAAAGCTGTAGACAGGCTCAGCTCATGCTAGAGCACCATCTCACATAAAACCAAGCGCTCTGCCTTCAGGATTGTTAAGGCCTGGCATAGGAGTGACTTATAGGTGTATATGTGTCCAGATATAAGGTTAGACATAGGTATACTATATCTAAGCAAGGGGTGATTACACAACCTTGCCCCAGCTGAGTGATCAGCCAGTTGTGGCAGTTTGGATGGCCAGCCAGGGGTGGCATAATTCATGCTGCAGCCCCTGGTAGGCCTGGGATGCACCTATGTCCTTGGGTACCTATAGTACACTGTACAGGGGATCATAAGGTGACCCAATCCCAATTGGTGATGTACCTAAAGTACATGGCGTGAATTTAGAGAGAGAACAGCAGGGCTGTGGGTCTGATTAGCAGGCCCACAGCAAGTCAAAAACCAGTGAAGCAAACAGCCAAAAAATGGGGTGACTGTGAGAAGTTGGCCTGATATATGATGCTCACTAGTTCTAGTGATCACCTTGTATCAGTCCAAACAACCCTTATGGTGATTGGTTGTAAGTCAACCTTATAGACCAGCTATCCTAGTGGTAGCATGGACAAAGCAGTCTTAGGCTAAACTCTTTTGGCATGTGAAGCCAGCTGTTTTACCACAATATAACCCCTTGAATACTAGATGAAAGGACACCACACAGGTTGTTATGAAAATAAACAATATATTTATTAATAACAAAACACCTCTGAACTCTTTATGAGGTCAGAGGGCTAAGCACATGACAATCTCTTAGGTAAAATACGATAAGTTGCACAAAATTACAATGGTGCCCTAGGGGCACGACAAACCATATCCTAAGTAAGTGGAATGTGAAAGTCGATAGAAAGAATGGAGCTGTCCAGAGGCTGTAGGATCGTTGGGACCACGCTACACTAACTCTAGGAAAGTAATAGGAGGCCCACGGAACGCGTGTGCAGTGTGAACTCACACGCAAGATGCGTAACAACGTCTATGGACAGTACATTTCAAGTTAAAGGTGAGTACGGACAATCCTGACTAGTTAGGACTAAAACGACTGTGGTACTGGACACTAGGACAGTTCAACTACCCTTGAGCACCGAAATGCTCTTGTTACCTCACCCACGGGCTGCGGGTGCATAGGTGTCAAAGTGTGTCGGGTTCTCGCGTTGAAGTCAATGGAGCCTGGAAGAAAAGATGCTGCAGGCGACCAGGAGGAAGATGTCCGGTGCGATCCAAGGGTGGATCGGTGAAGAAGAGGACCTGAAAGCAGAGGGGACAGTGTTCAAAGTCACTAGCCAGTGACCGGTGTGGAACCAGGAAGGAACCAGGTGCTGTTGTCGCGATCAGGTGAAGAGTGGACGCTTGTCTCTGCAGCCACGTAGACCAGGCGGTGTCTTCGACGACCAAGATGGAGGCACGAGCTGTCCCACGCAGGCTCTCGCTGTCGGTGGTGTTGGATCCGGAATCGGCGTCAACAGGCCTTGGCAAAGGCAACCCACGCGGTGAGTGGAAACGGCGTCTGGAGTGGACCAGGAGGGTCGAAGGTGCTCCTCTTTTTGAAGGGAGCAAGGGCCAGTCTGGAGCAACCAGACCAGCAGTGGAAGTTTCAAAGTTCGTCGTCTAGGAGGCCACTAGCCAGCCGGCATGTGACCAGACAACGCGTCAAGCAGCAAACCAGCAGAAGGGCCCCACGCAGATCTCGTGGATGCAGGAGGGCTGATCTTCGGTGCAGGAAATGTTCGGGGCTGGGGCTTCTCAGTCCCCAAAGCACTTGGTCGAGTTTACCTCGGGAGTCGTGCTGAAAGCGAAGTGCAGGTTCTTTCAATATGGCCGGTCCCACGTGTCTCGTCGCACCCACGGGTCTCAGCTGTGTTGCAGATGTAGGTAGAGGTCGGAGAGGTCTGGGAATCCGGGTCTCGTCGGGCTCTTAAGTCTGGATCCCCGAGGGAAGACGACAAAGTGAAGCCGCTGGACGCTTGATGGTGCCTGCAGTTGCAGGGTGGACACTCCTTGCCCACAAGGGAGATTCTTCAGTCTTCTGTGGAGCAGAACGTCGAAGTCCAGAGTTTCTTCTTGTAAAGTTGTTCAGGATAATCTAATTTGGAATGGGACCAGCTCCTACCTTTATTCTCCTAAAGGGGGCTGGCTACATCCCCTATCCTTTGTCTGGTTTTGCGCCAGAGCTACTGGTTTGAACCGGTGTATGAACAGGACACCTTGTGTGCCCCAGGGATGTCTCATTCCTTTCAGGCCTGTCCTACCCAATACACAAAATCCTGTCTGGGGTGGTGCTAGCACCTTCCAAGGAAGGAAAGCCTTTGTCCAAACCTCCCTCGCTGGAAGGACTCCCAGCAGCAGGAGGTCAGACTTGTGTCTGTGGTGGTGGCATCCATTTTGTGATGCCAAGGCTCGAGTTAACTTTAACCGGGGTTTACAGTTACATACATGTTGTGTCCCTCTAGAAGGGTGGAATGCTACCCCCGTCGCCAGAATTGGCGAGGGGGTAGTATTCAAATTCGTATGACACATTACTCGACATGTTTTGATAATGTTATACCAGAGTTAGCATTTAACCGAGAGGATTAAAATGCACTTAAGAGTATATGGTATAGCGTTATCCTGGACTTGGTTCCACAAGCTGCAAACGGGCTCAGCTCATGCCAGAGCACCATCTCACATAATTCCAAGCACTCTGCCTTCAGGATTGATAAGGCCTGCCATAGGAGTGACTGATAGGAATATATGTGTCCATTTTGGGGTTAGATATAGGTATACTATATCTATAGCAAAGGGTGATTACACCACCTTGCCCCAGCTGTCGTGCAGCCAGTTGTGTCTGTTTTAGGTGGCCAGCCAGGGGTGGCATAATACATGCTTCAGCCCCTGGTAGGCCCTGGGTACACCTATGCCCTGGATACCTAAGGTATACTGTACAGGGACTGATAAGGTGGCCCAGTACCAATTGGTAAATGCACCAAAGGTACATGGTTGTCAATTTAGAGAGAGAACAGCTAGGCTGTGGGTCTGATTAGCAGGTCCACAGCCAGGGAAAGTCGTAAACCAGTGAAGCAAAAAGCAAAAATCTGGGGTGACCATAGGATTGCAGACCCCACTCTCCTACAGTGACCATAGGAAAGCAGACCCTACTCTCCTACAGTGGGGCCCTGCGGCGTCGGGACCGAAGCACCCGACGCCGCCGAAGCACCCGACGCTGCCGGGGCCGAAGCACCCGGTCTGCGTGTTGACCCAGTCGGGCCGCTTGGCCCGAAGGCAACGCGGAACTCGACGGAGGAGTGAGCGACCTCATGGCCGTGAGGAAGGCGTCAATATCCTCCGGCGTCGCGTTCTGCCCAGGGACCGGCGGGTATGGAGCAGGCCGCGACACCTGCAGCTCCGGCGGAGCCGCGTGGGCGGTGTCGCCCGAACTCCCGGCCGCGTCGCGCCAGCGTCAGGGGGAGTCAGAAGAGCGATGGTGCCTCTTCGACTTCTTGTGCCCCTTACCGGAGGACTTCGAGCCCGAAGACCGATGACGACTCCCGGAACGGTGGTGACTCCGGCCCTGCGACCGGTCCCTCGACCTCCTTTCGGACCGGGACCTCGAGAGGCGCGGGGCGGACTGCCGAAGCTCGAGTCGCTTAAGGGGCCGCTCCCATCTAGCTTTAGACGTCAGGGCCCAGCAGTCGGAGCAGAACTTGTCGTCGTGGTCCAGGCCTAGACAGTGCAGGCACCGGTGATGGGGGTCGGTAACCGACATCAGTCGGCGCAGGGCTTGAACCCGGGCATCCCTACCGGAGCTGAGCCGCCATTTTGGATCCCTCCACCGGTGCTTCTGCCTGACTCCGCTGCCCTTGGGGGCCCTTTGGGGGACGGCGGTGAGCGCCAGGCCCCACTGGTCAAGCCCCGGAGCCCGCACTGGACCCGCACCTGCTCTCCTGCTCCACGGCCCCGAGGGGGATCTCTAGGCCGATCGGCTGCTGGACTGGCGCTGTGAGAGTGTGTGGCCCGCCCTACTGGTGGCGATCTCTCTGAGGCCTGGGGCAGGGACTAGTGCCCCCTACCAACAGTGAGTACCCCTCCATCTTCTAGAGGGTCCTGGAGCCTGGCTGCCTCTCCGGTGGAGCATCTGTGGAGTCGCTGGGGGGCTTACCTGCTGATCTGTGCCCGGGGGACCCCTACTGCCCCGCCACCCACAGCTACACTGGGGGTTGGCGCGCTAGAAGAACAGCCCGCCATTTTGTCCTCCTGAGCGGAGACGCGCCGGCCATATTGCCCTTCCTCACTGGCGCCAGGGTCTGGGGCGCTCACCCCGGCGGGCTGTGGGGACTAACAGAGAGCACTCGGCGGCGACGGCCCCACGGGAGCATTGGAGTGAACCTTGACCCCCGACCCCCTGGCACCTGCTCTACCCCCCGAACGCCTGCTGCTGACTGGCTGGTGGCAACCTTGGAGGAGCAGAATATCGAACTCCAGATCAAACAGGAGGACCTCGAAAATAGGGGACGCCGCAACAACCTCCGCATCCGGGGTGTGCCACTCGGAGAAGAAGGGACGGACACTATGGCCTACGTGGCGCGGCTCCTGCAGGAGGTGAGGGGCGACAAGGAAGCCCCCCTGCCGCTTTTGGACCGGGCTCACCGAATCTTCGGAGCGGGAGGCAAGACGGGCCTCCTCCCAGACATCATCACCCGAGTACACTATTTCACAGAAAAGGAGGCCATCTTGAAAGCGGCAAGAGACAAGCAAGACCTACGATATGGCGCCCACAAGATCCAAATATTCCAGGACTTGGCCCCCAACACGCTACACAGACGGAAGGTTTTCCGCCCGGTGACGGAGAAGCTGAGGGCCCTCGAAAACCACTATCAGTGGGGACATCCATTCGCTCTCATCTTTCGCTGGGAAGGTAAACGCAAAGCTCTCCGCTCCTACAACGAGGCCGCGCAACTGCTTAAGCTCTCGGACTCCCCGGAACATAGTCCCGCTCACAACAACCGCCCGGAGAGGCCTCCGGCCCGGCCAGAGTGGACCACGGTGCCTCGACGCCGCCGATCCCCCCCGATGGACGCAGGCTCCATGTCGCAGGCAAAACAGGACATCATCGAGCACATCCGCTCCCTTGAACGCGACGGCGAGGCCCAACCCTTGGAGCCCCGCACTCCGTGACTGCTCCCGCCCTCATCATTGCTCTCTCCCTCTGAGGTGAACTGCCAAGACGCGGAGGAAGGCCACACAGGGACTTCGATGGGACAGTGGCTAACCTAGATGGCGGTGGTACATAGCTGTTCTCCGGTGGGCGACACTAATGCTCGCTATTGGCAACCGAGTGCCCTGAGTGGGGTGTCCTGCGAGTTGGGGCCTGGCGCTGCTGACCCGCTTACCATGGTAAGACCCCCCCTGCACTGCCTTCACGCTCTTTACCCCCGAAACACCCCCGAGGTTGACGGACCTCGAGGAGCCTGAGACTGATTTCTCGGACAAAAACACCCCCCACTTTGTCCCTTAGGAAGTGACATTCCTGAGTACATCCAAACCCTTGGGTAGAGGATGCCCGGAACCTGGGACATTGTAATACGGCCACGTTGGCCTGTTGTGGTTCTGTTCTTCTTTTGTGTTCCTTTCTCTCCTGCCTGCTCTATTCTTCCTACTTCTTGCTTGACCTTTCCCTTCCTCTGGCCTTCTCTCCAGTTGCGTGTTGTGTCGACATGGGGGCTGCTGGGGGTGCTGGCGCGTTTGCGGTGGGCGGGGGAGGCGCACCCCCCTTGTCTGATGGGGTGGGAGATGCTGAGTGTTGCGGCGGCCTTTCTCCCCTTAATACCATGGCGATGACTATCCCCACACCTCTCAAACTCTTGACCCTTAATGTCAAGGGACTCAACTCCCCCAACAAGCGGAACCAGGTGTGGCGCTACCTCCTACAGCACTCCCCTGACATTGTCTTTCTTCAGGAGACGCACCTCCTGAGGGGAGACACTGGACGCATGGCACACCCCAGGTACCCCACACAGTTTTGGGCATCAGCTGACACTAAAACGGCGGGGGTGGCTATTTTATGCAGAGCTGGCATTAGACGGGGACCCACAAAGCCCTACAAGAGTGGGGACGGACGCTTCCTCCGGGCCACGGTACAGATGGGTAGAACGCAGTACACCCTTGGCAATGTATATGCACCTAACCAGTCGCAAGATAAATTTCTCCAGACACTTCGGGAACAGTTTCAGTCTGACACGCCGCGCACAATCTTAGGCGGGGACTTCAATTTAGTGTGGGACCCTGAGGTAGATCGTGGGGACACAGCCTTTAGCGGAGCGGGTGCAATGTCGGCTGCACTGAAAGACCAGATTACAGACTTAGGGCTGGTGGATGCGTGGAGATACCACAACCCTGGAACCAGGGACTATACTTTCTACTCGCATTCCCACCGAACGTACTCGCGCATTTACTACCTCTTCACATCTCTTGACCTGGCGCGAGACATACTGAAGGTCACCGTTTCCGATATCTCGATATCGGATCACGCACATGTGGAACTGCAGCTACAGGACCCGATGGCGTGCACCCCTCGAGAACGACGCTGGACTCTTCCGCCGAGTATCCTTCGGGACCCGGAAGACGTTGACAGCATTCGGGAAGCCATAGACTCGTACTTTGCCCTCAATGACATTCCGGAGACCCCATTTCCGGTGGTGTGGGATGCCTTTAAGGCCACCATACGGGGGCACATCACCTCCCTGGCGATCGCGAGGAGAAGAGCGGCATGCAAATTGGAGGCTGAGTTGGCAAGCGAGATCAAGCTGGCGGAAGCCCAGGACAGAGAGCGACCCTCGCTGACATCCAGGAGGAAGCTGGCCAATCTCAGGGGACAGCTTCGCCTCATACGCACTAATAAGGCCGAGCATTCCCTTCTTGCGTTGAAAGAAAAATACTACGAAGGGGGGGATAAGGTGGGGCGTCTGCTGGCGGGACGGCTGAGGGCACGGACGGCCAGAGCTCATATAGCCACTATACGGCATCATGATGGCACGTGTGCTATTACCGAGCGAGCTAAACAAGACGCCTTTGTGGCATATTACACTTCCCTATACGCGGAGGAACCTACCTCGGCGGAGGCGCGGGCGTCTGTCCTCGCTGGCTTCGAGGGGACTCCCCTGACGCCGCTCCAAACAGCGGAGCTGGAAGAGCCCATACTAGAAAACGAGATTTCTTTGGCTCTCAAAGACCTTCCCGTGGGGAAAACCCCGGGACCTGACGGCTTGCCGTTATCCTTCTACCGAGTCTTCCAAGCCCAGCTTCGCCCTCAGCTGCTGAGACTTTATAGCTCCTTCTCAGACGAGGTGGGACCGTCCTCCGACATGGGAATGGCGGAGATCGCACTAATACCAAAACCGGGGAAAGACCCTGCGCTATGTGCCTCCTATCGGCCTATTGCCCTCTTGAACACCGACCTGAAGATTTACACCAAGATCCTGGCCAAACGACTAGACCCATACATGCCGGGGTTGGTGAACCCGGACCAAGTGGGGTTCATCAGAGACCGACAGGGGGCCGATAACGTGCGCAGGCTGGCCCACCTGGTGGGCAAGGCGCGACACTGGAATATCCCCGCGTGCCTTCTCTCGCTCGATGCAGAGAAGGCCTTCGACCGGGTGGACTGGTCCTTTTTACAGGAGGTCCTCCGGAAGATGGGCCGTGGCCCCAAAATGATAGCGCGCGCCATGGCCCCATATCTGGGACCACAAGCCAGAATCAGGGTAAACGGCCAGCTCACACCATCCCTGGCGATCCACCGAGGCACGAGACAGGGGTGTCCGCTCTCGCCACTCCTGTTTGCCCTGGCAGTAGAACCCCTAGCGGCACTGATCAGACGGGATCCCAGAATCCACGGCATAGCCCTCGGGGGGAGTGTCAATAAGGTGGCGCTCTTCGCGGACGACCTGATCCTCACTCTCACACACCCTCGGACATCTCTGCCGGCGGTCCACGACGTCCGTTGCCTCTACGAACGGGCGTCGGGCCTCAAAATAAATCATACTAAATCTTGGGCGCTCAACCTCACTATGGCTGCTGAGGATGTCCTCTACCTAAAAGAGGCTGTGCCCTATCAATGGGCAGAGAGCCACATTAGGTATCTGGGCCTCGCCCTTACTCCACACTTGGACTCCTGGTCTTCGGTGAACTGGACGGAATGCCGCAAAGCAGTGCTGGAGGATCTTCGGAAGTGGAAACCTCTAATGATATCCTGGCTAGGGCGCCTCAACGCAGTCAAGATGTCGATCCTCCCTCGCATCCTTTATGTGTTCCAATGCCTGCCCACCCCTATCCCTCTGCACTGTATTCGGAGCCTCCAACGCGAGATCACATCCTTTATCTGGGGAGGGAAACGCCCCCGGTTCTCGCAAAAGGTCCTCATGGAGCCGAGAGACAGAGGGGGCCTGGCGTGCCCCAACTTGGTGCATTACTACTGGGCGGCTCATCTCCGCTTCGTGGTGGAATGGGGTGCACGCGAAAGTGATAAACACTGGTTTCATATGGACCGAGCGGTCACGGGCCGCACCATATGGGACTTGCCCTGGCTCCCGCGGGCGGCACGATCCAGAAGTGCTTGCCTTGCAATCCCCACGAGAACGGTGCTGGATATCTGGGATAGCATAGCGGTGACGAGAGGTTTGACTTCGTTTCCATCCCCGCACACTCCGATAGCTGGGAACCCGCAGTTCCCCCCGGCCCACCGGACTCGGGCGTTTGATAAATGGACTCAAGGGGACTGTAGAGTAGCTGGGGATCTGTTCCTTGAGGGCATGCCTAAACCTTGGAAAGACTGCAGGGAGGAATTCAGAGGGCCACCACAGGCTAGCCTTCAACATCTGCAGCTCCATCACTGGACTACCAGCGAGGAAATGTACCAAGCAGCTACTCGGGCATACACGCCCTTTGAGAAGCTGGCGCGCTCACTCGGGGGCCTAAAGAGGCTGATCTCCCAAATCTATAGCATACTGCAGCACCCTCCATTGGATCCAGTGCATCCCTACCAGAGGAAACGGCATTTGACATCGGGCACAGACATTAGCCCCTCCCAGTGGAGTAGATTATGGCGGGATATACCCAAGGTGTATCGCAGCATTCCACAGAGGGAAAATGCCTACAAACTGCTCACACAATGGTACTACACCCCCCTCCGCCTTAGTCAGATGCTCCCCAATGCTTCCCCGATGTGCTGGAGGTGTAAATCAGCGACTGGTGACTTTGTGCATATATGGTGGACGTGTCCGACCCTTGCTGTTTACTGGAAGGAGGTCCTTAGCCACATCAAGGGGGTGCTGGGGTTCCCTCTGCCCGAAGAGGTGACCACGATCCTGCTTGGCATACGCCCTGCCGCGCTCAAGGCGCTTACTCGCGGCAATTGGATCCTCACGCTCCAAATGCTGGGTGCCGCCAAGCAGCTCATTGCATTGTACTGGAAGCGGATGGAGGCGCCACCTATAGCTTCATGGTTTGTGCGCCTTTGGCAGGTCTTTGCGATGGAGCTCCTAACAGCGCGGCTGCAGGCGCAGGCTACGCGCTTTAAGGCGGTATGGGAACCTTTAGTGCGACACCTCTGCTCTATAGAATACGTGCGATACATGCCCACTAGGCTCCGCACTCTGCACCTCTTCGAAGACGCGCTTGTCCCTAGTGACCCGGCCAGGCTGCACCCTTGACCTCCAAACGCAACACCACAGCGACCACAGTTATGCGCGCCCCCGTACCAGCTGCCCTCCACCATACCGCCTATGCCTGACATTTTGCCCCCCCCTCTCTGTCCCCACTTAGGATTCTCTGTCTTTCCTACTATCGATCTTCCTACTTGCCACTATGGCACTTGTCTCTCTTGGAGACGGTTACGCCCCGTTGGGCAGTTAGAGACAGACGGGCCATCTGCCCTTTACATATCCTACCTACCACAGCGGTTAACCTCCTACCTGCCGCAAACGCTTCGACACTGCAACTCCTAGCCGTGCGGCCGGCCCTCCAGGGAGGGTTGTAGGCAAGGCGCTGTGTTAATGTTTGTTCTCCCGGCCGCTCTGGCGCCACACTCAAAGTACTGCCTTTCACGCGGCCGGCCTCGATACGAGGTTGTAGGCTTATCGCTGTGTTGAAAATAAAATAGATTTGAATATAAAAAGTATCGTAAAAAGTTAGCCAAAAAGTGACTAGGGTACAACTTTTTCCGGATCTGCGCTTGCAGGCGCGGAAAAAAGAATAACTGACGTCAGCGCGCGGAGGCGGCGTCTAAGCCCTCCGACGACTTCATCATGGCGCCGACGACAGACGCGGAGCCGCGGACGACGCCTACCGACGCGCATGGGTACTGCTACGCAAAAAAGTTCTGGATCCAGTCTGACGCCTGGGGATATTCTACAGTAAGGAATCTATCACCAACGTGTCTCTTTCAGATAAGTATACTAAACTTAATTGTGAGTGCCAGCTAGCTCGGAGGTCACTAGAAACTTTCTCGATTACACAAGAAGGGATAGATGTTCAAGCAAGGGGAAGTCCCTAACGGCTTAAGAGTCTGGTTTTCCAAGAAATCGTTGTGACGTAGATTGACAGATGGAAGTAGCCATGCCTGTATTTGGGCTGCATGGGCTATGCCTAAATAGGGACTGGATTTCTCTGCCTATATTAGGGCAACGCGAATCGTACATATATAAGGGCATGAATCGGGAAATTCAATCGGAATCTAAAATCGCACACAACAATGTGGGAGCTATTAGCATTAGTGTGAGGGATGTTTGCTTGAGTTTCCGAACCACTGATGGAATGAGTGGGAGAGACGGAAAAGCGTAAGCAAATATCCCTGACCAGTTCATCCATAGTGCATTGCCTTTAGAGAGCGGGTGTGGATACCTGGAGGCGAAGCTTGGGCATTTTGCGTTTTCGTGAGTGGCGAAAAGATATTTGAGGAAAACTCCAACTTTGAAAGTATGGGAGGAGAACTTGAGGGTGAAGTTCCCACTCTGGGATTTGCTGCCTTTGTCTGCAGAGAAGGTCGGCAATTTGATGGTTTACTCTCGGAAGGTGTTCTGCTAGGAGATACATTTTTGTGGTGTATGGCCCATTTCCAAATGGCTTGAGCTAGGTCTGACAGTTGGAGAGAGCGTCTCACCCCATGTTTTTGTATATAGCACATAGCTATTATCCCTAGAACAACTTATTCGCCCTCATGTCTTATCCCTCAATTTATAGGGTTTTTACCTCGATACCAGTATATCTGCCGTGCCTTAATTATACTTTTTCTTTTTACCTTGTTTTAAACATTACCAATAGTTGTATTACTGTTTCTATACTTTAGGATAGAGTACATTCACCACTCTTGGTTTGCGTCTTGATTCCTTTTTAGAGCGGTGCTTCCCCTTGCCCTGAGCCGCTGCCAGGTGGGGTGAGGTTCATTTCTCCTGCACATCTGGTAAGCGGGGATTTGGTTGATATGTAAGAGATAATGGGATCCTTCATATATATTGACATTATGGAACAATTAGGAGTCCTTTAATGTGCACACTATATAGGTGCTGTAGTAGTTTGTATTTATGCTTATACTTGGGAAGTGCTAATCTATTCTATGATGCCAATCTATCCCCCCATTTCTCATAATATATTGTTTTCATTTTCAGTGGTACAGTTGATCCACAGGCAGGAAAAGTAGCTGACACCTAGGATTCCAGGTGATCACGTTCCTTTTTCCCTTTTTTTCACATTTATGTTATCACATTGCAGTAGTATTAGTAATCTTAGGTCCTGAAGAAAGCAAGGACGATTCCGTCCATGATATTTGCTGAAACATGTCGACCTTCTTTTCCACCTAGGCAGTTATTTGGTTCAAACTACTCTAATATACTCTGCTTTTAATATTGGAGGAGCGATCAATAACAATAATAAAGTATACGTTGTTTTCTCACCCAATTTTAAATACACTTTAACACGTTCTCACCATTATATACACTTCAATTCAGTCACCTCCTTGTCACATCACGTAGATCACCGATACTAGGACCATCCACTAGGCTATTTTAGGTACGGAGGATGTTCCATTCTATCCTCCCATGTTACCCAGAGCCTATGGTAACAAGGTCTACAAAGGAGCCCCAAATTATGAAGGGCGGTACCGAGTGGTGACTGATGGGACTTCTCGAGACTAGGTTAGGTACACATGTATCCATCTGTTCTTGATAAAGTTCTTGTATTGTGTGGGTTAGTTGGCATAACGTTTAGTGTAATCTTCTGTTTGAGACCCATTGACACTTTCTTGTTTGTAACTATAGCACATAGCGGTCATGTTGTCGGTGCAGACTGTTCCCATGAGGCACAATGCCAAGACTGATTTGCATATAGCTGGGTCTGAACTGAGGTGGCGAAGTGAGCTAGACCTGTTTTTACTAAAGAGCCTGGAGCTAGAAATCGAATACCCTCAATGAATAGTTTGAGAGTAATCTGGAAGGCTATTGACAACGGTAAACCATTTTTTTTATAATAGCTTATTCATCATCTATTGAGATCTGTTTATCATCTGACTATCCTAACCCAGAGGTAATTAATGCTTTTGGCCATCTATGTGCTGGTATTAAACAACTGATCTCGCGGCCCACACTTAATAACCAGAGTTGTAGATGGTTTAACAACGCTTGTTCACAAGCAAATAAAGAGCTCCGTGGGGCACTTGCAGCAGTACCTAGGGACGCAACCCTTGTCAGATCCTTGAGATAACTTTATAAACAAGAGGTGAAGCAGTGTAAAGACGAGATTTTAAAAGAACGTTGTGATAAGCTTGCTTGTGCCCCCAGTCTTAACAATGGAAAGGGTCTTTGGGCGGCAGTTAAAGATATGAGATCTATGCGCCTTACACTTACTCCTTTAAAGTGTAACATAAGCAGTGAGGCTTGGGAAGCAAACTTTACTACAATTCATACAGCTCCCACTGAGAGCGAGGATCCATTTGATTCCCACGTTGTCTCACAGATTCAGATATCTGTATCAGAAGTAGAGGATGCAATTAATTAAAGTTTAGGCAATAAGGCCCCCAGACCAGACGGGCTCCCCATGACCACATTAAGCATAAACTGGAGTTCTGGGCACCTGTTTTACTTCATGTTTTTAACAACCTTACAAATACTTTTTTACCTAGCACATAGTCTACCCTAGCTGCTACAGACCGATCTCCCCGAATGTGAACACACTTAAGATACTTGGGAGGATCCTGTTTAATAAAATCAGATCATGGGCGGAGGAGAAACACATTTTAAACAAATTCCAGTTACGACTTAGAAGTAAATTGGGAACGGTTGAACAATGTATAAATCTCAACCTGATTGTTGGTAAATATACTGTAGCTGGGTAATCTCCCATTTACTTGGCTTTCATGGACCTCTCCTCAGCCTTCGATTTTGTAAACAGGTCACGTCTATGGTCAGTTCTCTTAACCACGGACGAGGTCTTAGTTCACTTTTTAGCCTATTTGCACAGGGACTTGAAAGCTTGGGTGAGGAATGGTAAGGACAGGGAGGTTTCGGGGAAACATCAATATTGATAGAGGGGTCAGGTAGGGGTGCGTACTGGCCCCAATTTTGTTTATTTTATACATCAATGAATTGCACAATGTTCTGTCTGCACTCACCAACGATGTTCTGAAAATTAATGGCAACGTACTCACAGTCTTAATATACGCTGACAACTCTGTTTTAATGGGCTTCACCCCGAACGCACTGCGCTCTTTAGTTGGGGGTTTTGTAGACTTTATAGCCGGCTTTGATCTTTGCACTAATTTTAAGAAATCAATTATAATGAGTTGCGGCCCTAAAAAACACCTTATTAACTCAAATTCCTCAGGATCCGAACGACTCCAATGCACTCGCACTTTCCCATACTTGGGACTAATGTTTTCAGATATTGGTTCTTGGGCAGCCCATATAGCGCACAGCAGGAGTACATTTCTAAAGTCCATTAATTCAATTTTGTGCCAATTTTGTCTCGTTCATCACCAATTTGCCCATCTTTTTTTAGGTTGACGGTCATCAATTTCTCCCTCATCTGAAGTATCCTGATGTTGTGGCAAAACAGTATACCTCGAAGGGGAAGCCGTATGCAAAGGCTAAGAAGTACGAGGAGATGAGACAGGCAGTGGTGGAGGATCAGCTGCTCTAGGAAAATGTGTGCGGTAATCATGCAACAAGTCTTGAAGGTCCTAAACCAGGGCCACATTAACAGGCTCCATATATTGAATTTTTCCATAAGGGGTTGATAATTTGGCTGAATGTAACGTTCATATCCATCATTATCTTCAGCTTGATATTTTACATGAAGCTGCAAGGGACTGTGAACAGGGCCAAACATCCCATCATCTTCAGATTCCTTTAAAAAGTTTGAAGATAGCAAAGGTGAAACAATTGCAGGGTTCTGCAAAAAATGCCTCGTTGACGTATACATAGGCGCGACCTGCAACCTCGAGGAACACTTACTACCAGGCGTGGAATGCAGCGTCGTCGGCCTCAATGACGGTAGCAAAGTCTGCGTTGTCGACGAGGACATGAAAGGAGTGGATGAAGAAGTCATCAGTATCGCAGACAATGTGGTCGTCGACACTGTCGTAGAGAGGGCCGTAGACTGAATCACCATCATCGTAGAGGGCGCCGGCGAGAAGGTTGTCGTCGTCCGAGTTGCCATTGACGAGGAGCTCGTCGGCGGTGTTGAGGCCATCATCATCACTGGAAGCGTCGGCGGCAGAACAGTGATCGTATCAGTCGTTGACGATGTACATTTTTTTGACAATGAGGCAGGTGACCAGAATGTGATCTGTGTCGACAGTGAGTCAGATGTGAACGCCGTCGGCGATTGAATATGCTACTTACCAGTATGCATCTGTTCTTGGCATGTAGGGCTGCTAACATTCATATCTTAGCATTAGATCGCCGCCTAGTGTTGGGCTCGGATGATTGCACATTGTTGTCCTGGAAGAGTCTTCGAAGTATCCTGAGATAGGTGGCTCCTCCCCTGGACTACAGTGCGCATGGGCATCGGCTCCATCCCCAGATTGTTTTTCGCCATTGTGGCAGAAGATGGAGTGAAAAGTGTAAAAGATGTCCATGCTAATGAATAAATACAATAGTATATCTGCAGCTGCGACAGGCACCGGGGAGGAGGGTGGGCGATATGAATGTTAGCAGCCCTACATGCCAAGAACAGATGCATACTGGTAAGTAGCATATTCAGTTCGAGGCATGTGGGCTGCTAAATTCATATCTTAGCATAGAATACATAGCAGTCCCTCCATCAGCGGCGGTTGCCCGTGCCAGCTGCAGAAACCTGAAAAAGTGTCTTGAGAACAGCCTGTCCTACAGCTGCTTGCTGCTTGGAATGCACATCAACACAGTAGTGTTTTGTGAAGGTATGTGGTGTGACCCACGTGGCTGCTCTGCAAATATCCTCTAAAGGAATGTTCCCTAGGAAAGCCATGGATGCCCCCAGTTTGCGTGTGGAGTGCGCTCTGGGGGGTATTGTTAAAGTGCGCTTGGCTTTTTGATAACATATCTGGATGCACTTAACAATCCACCTGGCTATCCCTGCTTTGGAAATTGGGTTGCCTTTGTGTTGGGGTGCGAAGGCAACAAAGAGTTGTTTTGTCTTTCTAAAGGGTTGTGTTCTGTCTATGTAGTACATCAACGCCCTCCGTACATCTAAGGTATGGAGCATTCTTTCCGCCACCGTTTGCGGGTTTTGAAAGAATGCTGGTAAGTCAATAGTTTGGTTTAGATGAAACTGTGACACCACCTTCGGAAGGAATTTGGGGTTAGTGCGTAGCACTACCCTATTTGAATGGATTTGAATGAATGGCTCTTGGATTGTGAGCGCCTGCAGCTCACTGACACGCCTCAGAGACGTAATAGCCACAAGGAAAGCTACTTTCCACGTAAGGAACTGGAGTTCACACGAGTGCAGGGGCTCAAATGGCGGTCCCATCAGTCTGGTGAGAACGACATTGAGGTTCCACACCGGAGCTGGCGGTGTCCTTGGGGGAATGACTCGTTTCAGACCTTCAAGGAAGGCTTTAATGGCAGGCACCCTGAAGACAGAGAGGTGCTGCCTGTTCTGGAGATAAGCCGCTATGGCGGATAGATGTATCCGAATGGAAGTGTACGCTAGATTGCACTTGTAAAGATGCAACAGATAGCAGATGATGTTGGGGATAGATGCATCTAGCGGGTCGATGTCATTGGCCGTACAGTAAATGACAAAACGCTTCCACTTCGCAGCATAGCATGCTCTAGTAGTTGGTTTCCTCGCCTCCTTGATGATGTGCATGCACTCCGGAGGTAGGTTAAGGTATCCAAACTCTAGGACTTCAGGAGCCAGATCGCCAGGTTGAGCTGTTGTGGATCTGGATGCTGAATGTCTCCATGGTTCTGCGTCAAAAGACTGGGCGTGAGGCGCAGCCTTTGATGCGGCACCACTGAGAGTTCGAGGAACGTGGTGTACCAAGCTTGGCGCGCCCACGTTGGAGCAACCAGGATGAGAGTCATCTCGTGCTGCCTTAGCTTTCTTGCGACCAGCGGTATTAGAGGGGCTGGCGGAAAAGCGTACGCAAATTTGCCTGACCAGTTCATCCATATCGCATTCCCCTGCGACAGTGGGTGAGGGAACCTGGCGGCAAAGAGTTGGCATTTTGCGTTCTCTGCTGTGGCAAACAGGTCTATCTCCGGATGACCCCACTGCTGGAAGTACGGGTGGAGAACAGACGGGTGTATCTCCCACTCGTGCATTTGATGGCTGTATCTGCTGAGCAGATCCGCCATCTGATTGTCCTTTCCTGGGAGGTGTTCTGCCATGAGGAAAATGTTCCTCTGAATGGCCCACTTCCACATGCTCTGAGCCAGATGAGACAGCTGTGGCGAGTGGGTGCCTCCCTGCTTTTGAATGTAGTACATCGCGGTCATGTTGTCCGTCCGGACTAGCACGACTTTGTTGCACAGATGTACAATGAAGGACTTGAGCGCCATGAAGATTGCCATCAGTTCCAGATAGTTGATGTGCATCTTCTGTTGCTGCGTCGTCCATAGTCCCTGCACTGTGTAAGTGAGCACATGAGCTCCCCAACCCTGGAGAGACGCGTCCGTTGTCAGGATAATCTGCGGCACAGGCTCTTGGAACAGTCGGCCCTTGCAAAGGTTGTGTGGAGTCCACCAATGCAGAGAGTCGTATGCCCGACTGGTAACCAACACTAGGTCTGTCAATTGCCCACGAGCCTGTGTCCACTGATTCGCTAAGCACTCCTGGAGCGGGCGCATGTGTAGCCGTGCGTGAGGGACTATGAAGATGCAGGAGGCCATCATGCCTATCAACTGCATGAACACTCTCGCTGGAAGCGAGTGTTGCGGCCTGAACCTTTGGATCAGAGCCTGCATGCTGTCTATCCTGACTTGGTTTGGCTGAGCCATGGCCGTCAGGGTATTGATCGCCGCGCCTAGAAACTGCCGGACATGCGCCGGCTGAAGATGCGATTTTGGGTAGTTCAGGGAGAAACCCAGATCGTGAAGAAGGTGAATTGTAGTCGACATGTCTGCGGCGCACTGTTGCTCTGACTTGGCTTGCACGAGCCAGTCGTCTAGGTAGGGGTAGACATGGATGTTCTGCCTCTTGAGGTGCGCCGCTACTGTCGCCAGACACTTTGTGAACACCCTCGGGGCTGTTGTGACTCCGAAGGGTAGGACTTTGAACTGGTAGTGCCTGCCCTGAATAGTGAACCTGAGGTATTTCCTGTGTGACGGGTGTAGTGGAATGTGGAAATAAGCATCCTTGAGGTCTAAGGTTGCTAAGAAGTCTCCTTGGTTTAGCAAGGGAAGAATCTGTTGCAGTGTAAGCATGTGGAAATGTTCCGATAGTATGTACAGGTTGAGGGGACGTAGATCGAGAATGGGCCTGAGAGAACCGTCCTTCTTTGGAATAAGGAAGTACAGGGAATATACCCCTGTGCCTTCCTCCCCCACCGGCACGAGCTCGATTGCTCCCTTTTGCAGCATCACCACTACCTCCTGCTGCAATAAGAGCAAGTGCTCTGCGGACATAGGCCGTTGCCTTGGCGGGATGTTGGGTGGAGTGGACTTTAACTCTAGGCAATAACCATACTGGATTAGTTGTCGCACCCACCTGTCTGTGGTGATGTTTCTCCAGACGGGCAGGAACCGCTGCAGTCTCCCCCCGACAGGTGTTAGGTGGTCGGGGGGCAGTGACAGAGAGTCACTGTTTGTTGGGAGTAGAGGTGCGGGAGCTGTTGTTTCCTCTGCCGCGACCTCTGTTGCTGTTATTCCTGTAACCTCCCTTGTTCTGTTTAGTGAACGAGGATTGTGCCCCACCTTTTGTGAACTGGGATTGTTGACCCAATTGTCCTCTGGTGACTCCACGTGCACCTGAGCGACGAAAATTGCCGCCACGAAACTGCTGTGACTGTAGGGCCCCCATAGACTTAGCAGTGTCCATGTCTTTCTTTATTTTCTCTAGGGTGGTGTCAACATCCGGACCAAACAGACTATCAGGATTGACTGGCTGATTAAGAATTGTCGTCTGAATATCCGGTTTAAACCCTGAGATGCGGAGCCACGCTTGTCGTCTCAGCATAACGCTAGTGTTGATAGCCCTAGCAGCTGTGTCCGCAGCATCAAGTGCACACTTGATGGCTGCGTTTGAGATTAGCTTCCCTTCCTCGATAAGCATTTTTGTGCCCTCTTGGAACTGTGGAGGCAGGTGTTGTACGATCTGTTCTAGGGTGTCATAGTGCGCCCTATCATAACGCGCCAAGAGCGCCTGTGTATTGGCAATGCGCCAGAAGTTTGATGCCTGTGCAGCTACTCTTTTGCCCCCTGCCTCTAGCACTTTGGATTCCTTATCCGGGGGAGGAGCTTCACCCGTAGTCTGGGAGTTGGCACGTTTCCTGGCATTGGCGACCACAAGAGAGTCCAATGGCAATTGTCCCCGAATGTATGCGGGGTCCGCAGGTGCAGGTCTGTACTTTTTTTCAATGCGAGGGTTGACCACTCTCGCTCTCGTAGGCTCCTTAAATATGTCCCCAGCATGCTTGAGGACTCCTTTAAGCATAGGCAGTGTCTTTACTGTCCTTTCAGAGACCGAAAAAGTGTCGAAAAGGAAGTCTTCCTCCACAGGGTCGGCATGCATGTCCACATCGTGATTGGCTGCCGCCCTTTCGAGTAGGGCATGAAAACCTGCTGAATCCTCAGTCGGGGATGCCCGTGCATTAAAAGGCTGCGGGTCCTGCCCCGCACCTTGGGTGTTCTGGTCACCAGTGTCATCAAATGAATCCGGTTGCACATCAGGTTCATTGATTGGGAAATTGTACTGGTCGTCCTCATCATACCCCTCACCCTCAGAGTGGTCTGGGGAGGGAGTAGGGCTCCGTCTCGGAGGAGGCTGGATTGGTTCCGTGAGGCCTGAGGCGTCAAGGGGCACCCTTTTCTTCTTTAGTGGAATGACATAGGGGTCCACTGGCTCCGAAGTTATTTTCCTCTTATAGAGGGTCAGTTTGCCTGTGTCAGCGTCGATGAAATGCGCCGAATCGTCCTCGGATTCGAGCACCTGACGTGGAAGTGGGCCAGTCGGTGAAGAAACCACCTGTTTCGGTGCCGATTTGGTTGAAAATGCCTTGGGCGCCTCCTTCGGCGGCAAAATAAAGAGAAGTTTCCCAGACGGCTTCTCTGGAGTGTCTTTTCGCGGCTGCGTTGATGGTATCGGAGCCGACGAGGCAAAGGCCTTTTCCCTGATCCTTTTCAGTGAGTCGGCAATGGGGGACGGCACACTCACAGTTTGTGTCGGCGCCGACGAGGATGGTCTGATTTTCCCCTCGGATCCGACGTCCTTGTGGGCCTTGTGCGTCTTGGGCGCGGATCCCGTCTGTACCGCCTCCGATTCCTGCGTTCGGGGCACAGACTTCTTTCCGTGTGCCTGCGTAGCCTCCTTGGAGCCGACTTTGGCGGGTTTTGACGGCGTCGGAGCCGCTGTCCCGTGCCGACCATCTTTCTTGGAGGACCCCTCCTCTGGCGTCGGTTTCGATTTCGCAGCATCGGAATCGACGGACTTCCTCGACTTCTGCGGACCGGAGGTCGACGGAGTCGATGGGGTAGCAGGCGCCGTCGGTTTCACCGGCACGGCAGCCATCTTAGGGACACTCGAGTCCTTAACTTTCAGTTTCGATTTCGGGTCGGCCATTTTAGGTGTTGTCGATCCCGATGGTTTCGGTTTCGGTTTCGAAACAGTCTGCCCAGCAAGTAAGTCCGTGGCCGGGCCCGAAGGCGGGGCTGTGGCTTGCGGCAACGGGTCTCGGGTAAGGCCGACAGGCGATCCCGTGTCCCGGTCGGTATCCTCGTAACCTTCGGGGCAGAGCTCGTCCGCTGAGCTATCCGCCGCGGCCCCATAAATCTCATCGTCGTCTCCTACCTCGTCGACGTATTCAAGGCCTGGACCCGCGACTCCGTCGTCGTCTCCCGGATCCGCCTCGACCTCCGTCCCGGGTGGGGAGATTTGGAGATGATGACCCTGGTCCTCTTCGTCTTGGTCGCCGAAGATGTTCTCCGGATCCGGTGCCGCTTGTTTAGCTTCCATGCGCACCGCGCGCCGAAGCTTGAGAGTCTTCTTCGATCGGAACTGTGCACAGGCCTTGCACTTTCTGTCGTCGTGGTCAGGCGAAAGGCATTTGTTACACACGGGGTGTAGATCGATGTGTGGGTACTTGGACCCACAGAGCGGGCAGTACTTAAACGGGCTCCGCTCCATGTCCGAAAAGGCTTGCAGTCGTGTCGCGATGAGAAGGCCTCAAAGTTCCGAGAGCGAAGAAAACTCCGCTTAGTCCGGCTCCAAGAGACGGAAGACTCGAGACCGTGCGCAGACAATACCGACGCAAGAAAATCGAGGCCTTTTGGCCGCTAAAAGTTAGTTTTACTTGGTTCCGACAGTAAGACGTCGAGACCACATCCGAACCCAATGGCGGAAAAAAACAAACAATCTGGGGATGGAGCCGATGCCCATGCGCACTGTAGTCCAGGGGAGGAGCCACCTATCTCAGGATACTTCGAAGACTCTTCCAGGACAACAATGTGCAATCATCCGAGCCCAACACTAGGCGGCGATCTAATGCTAAGATATGAATTTAGCAGCCCACATGCCTCGAACATAAGCTTTCTTGAGACTTATTTTCATTGAATACTCTGAAGATTGTTTTTCTTTTTTATGGCTTTTATCCTCAGTAGGAAATGAATGCTTTCCTTTAAGTGAGGTGCCTGCATCTTCCTGAAGAGACTTTTAAGAAGTCATTCTTGGAACCTTAAGGCGATTCAAAAGGACTCTTTCTCCTTTTGGATGTTTCCTGAGAAACCTGTTAGGTAGAGCTCTCCTCATCCTCAGACTACGTCAGATTTAGGTTTTAGTTTCGGAAGCCAAATCAATAACCTACCTTCTCTGTCTTTAGGGGTTTTGGTTGAAAATGTCCTACATATTTTGCTGTCTTTTAACCTTATGTTGAGGGTTAAGGCAGTAAATACAGTTTTTATAAGGATCCGCAGAATGCAGTCTGCTTACCGCGTGGTCCACCCAACCTGAAAAGACTTTTCTTTGAAGAATCTGAGATTTTGAGTAGAAATCTGTAACTTTGAAAAGAAAAACCTTAGCAGAGCTCAGGGAGACTCCCTTTCACAAGACGTGCAGTAGAAAATTTGAGGAACCTAGCCTCTCTTGGGATTGTTCTAGAGGGAGCCGACGCCTGCTTGACTGCTGTTTAAGTTTGGTTCTTTTTTACAAAAGAGAATAGATAGGCTATTGCAGTGACTGTTCATTGCATTATAGCCTCTTGTTCTATTATCTATTGCTTTTATATGTATACTGTGGGACTCCCACTACAACGGGGATGATTCAAGAATGTGAATTCATGAAAGATCCAATACTGGAGAAACTAGAGTTGCCGAGTTTCCAGCCCATGTACTCCATATGGCTTCCCTGCCACCAACAAGATTTAAGAATTTACTTAAATATTGTAGGGGCATACCTACTCATGCAGATATGCCCTCACCTGTGCTATAGTGCACCCTGCCTTAGGGCTGTAAGGCCTGCTAAAGGGGTGACTTGCCTATACCTTCGAACAGTGCTGGCTGGTATGGCACCTAGGGCAGAGTGCCATGTCGACTTTGTCCTTTTTCACCTCTCAGGGGCATGCAAGGGTCAGTGGCATAGTCGGAGTAAGGGGGTCCCAGTAGACTTTTTTCAGCCTCCAGGACCTAGGTACCCAGGGTACCACTTACTATTGACTTACAGGGGGCAGAAGTATCAACTGTGGGTGCTTTAGGGAAAGAGAACTGGTACAGGGAACCTGGACTGCAGGGTCCCAGTACTCTACAGGCAAAGTTGCATCAAAAGCCAGGCCAAAAAGTGTCTTTTTTTGTGTGTGTGTGTGTGGGGGGGGGGGGGGGGGGGGGGGGGAGGGGCGGGGGCGGGCGTGCTTTCTCTTGTAAAGTTTTAGGAGCCGGCAGGATGATTTCTCATCCAGTTTTCCTCCTCTTCCTTTGCAAAAATGTCTTCAAGCTTACCGGTCAGTCTGATGCCTTCTGTCTTTTAGCATCCTCTTGCCCATTTTGATGTACAATTAAGATACCAGTGTCAAATGAGAAAAAGGTAAACACACCACTCTGAGTTCATGTGGGCTGATGCTGTCTTTGTTTCTGCCAATGGATGGGCACTTCATGACAAGTTAAGGCATATGTCAGACCTTCGGAAAAGGAAAATGCTACTTAGCAGTATGCATCTGTTTTTGGCATGTAGAGCTGCAGATCCACACACTTGCATTAGATCGCCATCTGGTGTTGGGCTCGGATGCTTGCACCTTGTAGTCTTGGAAGAAGTCTTTGTAGTCACAAGATAAACAACTTCTCCCTTGGACGATAGTGCGCATGGGCATCGACTCCATCCTTAAGATTGTTTTCCCCATGATGGGAAATGATGGGAGTTCGTAGTAAAGAAAAAGATGTCCATGTATGTATATCTAAGCAAGATAGAACTGGAACAGATACAGGTCCCAGGGAGGTGGGTGAATGTGTGTGGATCTGCAGCTCTACATGCCAAGAACAGATGCATTCTGGGAAGTAGCATTTTCCGTTCGAGGCATATGAGCTGCAGATCACACACTTGCATAGACTGTACAGCAGCATCTCCCTTAGCGGCAGTCACCTGTATCGGTTGCAGTTGTTCAAGAGAGAGCCTGTTGCTTGGCTTGCACGTTAACACAATAGTGTTTAGTGAAGGTGTGTGTTGTAGACCATGTTGCTGCCCTACAAAAGTCTTCTAGGGGAATATTCCCTAAGAATGCCATGGAGGCTCCTAGTTCGCGTGTGGAATGCGCTCTAGGTGGAATTGTTAAGGTGCGTTTAGCTTTTTGGTAGCATATTTGGATACATTTAACAATCCACCTTGCAATCCTAGCTTTGGAGATGGGATTACCTTTATGCGGTGGGGAGAAAGACACGAACAATTGTTTTGTTTTTCAAAATGATTTAGTTCTGTCAATGTAATAAATTAGGACTCTTTTGACGTCTAGCTTGTGAAGAGTTCTTTGTGCTACGGAGTCTGAGTTTTGGAGAAACACAGGTAGCTCCACTGATTGGTTAAGGTGAAAAGCAGAGATGACTAGGAAGGAATTTTGGATTTGTTCTGAGAACCACCTTGTTAAGATGCATTTGTAAGAGGGTTCTTGTATGGTTAAAGCCCTGGATCTCACTTACCCTTCTGAGAGAGGTAATTGCAATAAGGAAAGCTACTTTCCATGTGAGGAACTGAAGTTCACATTTATGTAGAGGTTCAAATGGGGGTCCCATGAGCCTACTAAGTACCATGTTGACATTCCATACCGGAGAGGGTGGTAATCTAGGAGAAATTATCCTTTTAAGGCCCTCCATAAAGGCTTTAATTGCTGGTATCCTAAAAGGTGACAAGTGTCTGTTTAAAAGTAAGCAGCAAGTGCTGCTAGATGTAAACGTATGGATGAGTATGCTAGATTACATATTTGGCAAGTGTAGTAAATAGCAAATGATGTTTTGAATGGAGGCATCCAGTGGATTAATATGATTGTTAGTGCAGAAAAATGACAAATGTCTTCTATTTTGCTGCATAGCAAGCTCTGGTGGTAGGGCACCTGGCCTCTTTAATTATGTTCATACAGTCCTGGGAAGGTTAAGGTAACCAAACTCTAGGACTTCAGGAGCCAAATCGCTAGGTTGAGTTGAATTGGATCGGGGCGCCTTATCGCTCTATGGTTCTGCATTAGTAGTGATGGGGAGAGGGGTAGTTTTTGGTGTGGAACTACTGAGAGTTCCAATTGTGTTGTGAACCGTGGTTGGCGTGCCCATGTGGGAGCCACTAGGATTATTTTCAGAGACTTTTGTCGGCAGCTTGCGTACCACTAGTGGAATCAGTGGGAGTGGTGGAAAAGCATACGCAAATCTGCCTGACCAGTTCATCCATTTCGCATTGCCCTTGGACCGCGGATGTGGAAACCTGGCGGCGAAGGTTGGGCATTTTGTATTTTCGTGTGTGGCATACAGGTCTATGTCTGGTTGACCCCACATCTGGAAAAATGGTAGAAGAACTTGTGGATGTAACTCCTATTCGTGAATCTGTTCTATGTGCCGACTTAACAGATCAGCAATCGGATTGTGAACTCCAGGAATGTGCTCTGCTAACAGATATATGTTTTGTGGAATGACCCACCTCAAAATATTTTGTGCGAGCTCGGACAGCTGTAGAGAACGTGTGCCTCCTTGTTTTTGTATGTAATACATGGCTGTCATGTTGTCCGTGCGGATCACGACAGCTTTGTTTTGTACATGAACTTGGAATGATTTCAGAGATAGGAATATTGCTAGCAGTTCCAGATGATTGATATGGTGCACTTTCTGTTGAGTGGTCCATTTGCCTTGAGTTGTGTGATCGAGGAGATGTGCTCCCCATCCTGTAAGTGATGGGTCTGTTAGTACTATCTGTGGAACAGGCTCGAGGAACAGCTGCCCTTTGGATACGTTTTGTGTGTTCCACCACTGCAGAGAGCGATGTGTGCGGCTGTCCACCAACACCAGTTCTATAAGATGTCCCTGAGTTTGATTCCACTGATGTGCTAGACATTCCTGTAAGGGATGCATTTGAAGTTTTGCATAAGGTACAATGAATATGCAAGATGCCATCATGCCTATGAGTTGCATGAACACTCTAGATGGGAGAGAGTGTTCTGTTTGAAATGTGTTGATGAGAGCTTGTATACTGGCTATCCTGGCTGGACTGGGATATGCTAGAGCTGTGGAAGTATTTATTGTGGCTCCGAGGTGTTGATGTACCCGAGAGGGTTGGAGGTGCGACTTGGTAAAGTTGATTGTGAACCCCAATTTGTGTAGCGTTTGAATGGTTTGTTGAGTGTGTTGAACACACTAGTTGAATGACTTGGCTTTTATTAGCCAGTCGTCCAGGTATGGGACGACATGGATTTGCTGTCTTCTTGTGTATGCTCCTACCACTGCTAGGCATTTGTTAAATACTCTGGGAGCGGTTGTGACTCCGAACGGAAGGACTTTGAACTGAAAGTGTTGTCCGTCCACTACGAACCTTAAGATACTCCCTGTGAGCAGGATGTATGGGAATGTGGAAGTAGGGGTCCTTGAGATCTAGCATGACAAGGAAGTCTCCTTGTTAGAGTAGAGGAAGCACTTGTTGGAAAGTGATCATGTGAAAATTATCTGAGTGTATATGCAGATTGAGGGGTCGGAGGTCGAGTATTGGCCTTAGGGACCCGTCCTTTTTAAGGATTAGGAAATAGTGAGTAAACTCCTGTTCCCTGATGTAGGTAGGGGACTGGCTCTATGGCATGCTTTTGAAGCAGTGAAAGAACTTCTTGTTTTATAAGTGTAAGATGTTCTATGGATTTGGACGCTGTTTGGTTGGTATGTTGGGGGCGGGGGGGGGGGGGGGTCGCTGTAAGTTTCAGGCAGTAACCATATAGGATAATTTGTCTTACCCACTTATGTCTGTTGTGATGTGTTAGACCTGTCTGCATCTGGGGGTGTTCTAACCATCATGATTTATTTTTGTCCCCCTTAGCCTCCCAGTGTTTCTATTTTTATTTTTTATGTCCACCAGGATTTTTCAGTGCTGTCAGGGGGCTAGGTGTTCCTTGAATATGACGCCATTTTCCCTTCATACACTGAGGCCTAGTCTAGCTCCTGGAAAATCTAGGGACACTCATGAACCTAAAATGGTGTCCACCAACTGCCATAACGGACATTCCAGGAGGACAGACCCATAGACTAACATGAGGAAGGTTCCAGAAACATCTAGTGGCTTCCAGAGGTCTCAGGCCACTCTATAAAAGGCCAGTGACCAGCAGCCATTTTGTGCAGTCTCAGGAGTGACCAGTGAGGAGAGAGGCGACTTGTGGAGGAGGATTGCGCACCAGTGGTGACCAGATCGACCTGTGGGCCGGCTGTCGCGTTATTGGGAAGTGCCCCCTTTCAGGCTGACCAAACCCCACTGTCACGTCATCCATTAATTGTGACCAGAGACATTGTGACCAGATTTCAAATCACCGGGTCATGTGTTGAAAAGACCCTCGCAAACTGCTGTAAAGCGACCCTTGTGGGTGACCTGAACACCTGCCCTGAAGGCTGTGGGCGGAGCAGGTGGACGTCGATCCAGAGCTGTATTGTCTGGCTGAGGAGTGAGGACAGCCACATTCACCCCACTCGAGACCAGCTCCCACACTGTGGAGAAAGGCGGTGAGATCGGCTGAGGCTCCTACCTGTGTGTAGCGCCGTCATCAAGTCTGACCCACACGCGAGTGAAATGCCCAGCTGTCCCGTGTGTTGACGGGAGTCGTCGTCGTTGGAGGTGAGGCGGAGTCCGGAGCCAGGAGGAAGGACCCGGCGTGTCAGAGGAGGTGCGCCCGAGGCGGAGCTTCGGCCTGAGGTAACGCGGAAGGAGGCAGAAGCGCCGCCACGGAACCGCCAGAAGAGCGTCCCCGGCTAGAGTAAGCCCTTCCCGTTTTCCCCGCCCCGACGGCGACTTCCTCAGAGGCCCCGCCGTCAGCGCTAGGAGAGAACAACCGAGCGCGAGGACATCTCAAGCCAGATTGCCTTCAGATAAAGTAAGCGGGGGAGAAACGAGGGGAAGCGGGAGGCGGCAGAGCCGGCTGACACAGAGCATTGAAGCGGCAGTGTTGGGAAAAGCTACTGAAAAACTAATGAACCGTCAGGAATAGAAACGTGAGGAACTTGGCCATCAACCCTCTCAGTATACTAGTATCCGTTAAAATCAAGCTAATGACAGGGGGAGCAGTGACAAAGGGAAACGAAGCCTGAGGTTCTTGTGCCTTGCGTAGGAGTGGTGCAAGTTTGGCCATAGGGTGCCGGTAACGAACAGAGCTCAGTCACAACAACTTCCCAGGCAGTTAATCACTCGGAGTCAGTTCTATTACAGGAGAGGATTAGCCGTAGAATAGTCCCAAGGAAGCCTAATTAATGTACCTTGTCTCCTCTTTAACTATATAGTTGGCTGTGGGCTTTGTGAACAACGCTGCTGGGGGTAGAAGTCTGACAAGCTTGACCTGGGCCCTGAGTGCAGATGGGTAATGTACATGCCAAGATTGTGTAAAGCGAGTTTTCCCTTCTGTAACAACTAAGTGAAGAAGCATTCTGTGAAACTGATAGTAATTTACCTCAAATGTGATGTACCTTTGATTGATCTGCACTGAATTGAGAAAAGTATTGAAGTTGATGTGATATATATGAAATCTGTACTGAACTAAAAGTGTACTGCTTTTGCCTAAGAAAAGAACAAAAGAGAATTTTTATAAAAGGTACTGGTATTTTTCTAAACTGGTGTATCGTCTTTTATTTTTAGTGGTCAGTCATTGAGTTACTGTGAGTGGGTCCTGTAAGCACTTAACCAACGCCTTGGAGTTTAGCTGTTTCCCCTACTGTGCCAGGCTACCCTATGTAGTCTAGGATACCCTAGGTCTAACATAATTGGTGTTTCAGCGGTGGGATTGCGGATTTGTGCTTACACTCACTTAGTAGTAACGCAGTGCTTACCACGGGACTACACCTGGAGTTTTCTCCCTGCGGCCCTCCTAATCTGAATTTTGTTTTTTCTAAATTTACTCCTGGTGGTGGGTGGAGGTGACCCTCAGAGTTTCCTATCCTTGTAACTTACTTCGGGGTGGTTGTCCACACTTTTCACTGACAAGATGGAATTCGAAATGTCAGAGCTGGAGACCTATACTGTGGCACAGCTCAAGGATTTCTGTCAGGAAAGGGGAGTGTTCGTTAGGCGAGGGGCCAAAAGAGAAGAGCTCCGTACTAGTCTGCGAGCCTGGGTGGAAGCGCACACGGAGGGAATGGTAGAGGAGGAGGAATCGGACAGAGGTACTGTCATTGATAGGACTGCGGAATGTCCCCCGGGGGTGGGTGAGATGTCAATCAGCCCCAAGGCAACCTCAAGGGAGGGCAGCAGTGTGTCATCGAGAGGGTTGTCAGAAACCGAGTTAGCTGACAGGAGAGAGGAAAGACTGTTAAGGTGGGAAATAGCAAAAATGGAGTTGGAAGAAAGGAGGGAGGGGAGGAGGTTGGAACACGAGTTCAAGCTACGAGAACTCGAATTCCAGGCCCCTAACATCACTCCAAATGGTGGCAGCGAAACCAAGGTGAACACCAGAGAACCCAGACCCTATTTACCCAAAGATGTCATGGCTAGCTACGTACCAAGTGATGATATTGCAAAATGGCTAGCCGCCTATGAGGTCTCATTGAGGGCCCATGGGATCTTGGAAGCCCACTGGGGGGGTGGGTTGTATAAATACATGCCGCCTGCTGGCAGGGATACCTTGTTGGCCCTGGAGCAGCGTGAGCAAACCCACTACCCTGCTATGAAGGTGGCGCTGATAAGGAAGTTTGGGCTAACCCCTGAGAAGTATAGGCAGAAGTTCCGGGGTAGCCACAAACTAGGCACGCAGAATTGGGTGGACTTTTTGGATTACGCCAGGAAGGCCTTGGAGGGTTGGGTGAAAGGCAGCGAGGTAGGGGACTATGAAGGTTTATATGACCTCATACTCAAGGAACACCTACTCGAGAAATGTTTTCCCGAGCTGCGCCAGCATCTGGTGGACAGCAAGCTGACCAGCCCCAGGAAGCTTGCTGAGGAGGCGGACATCTGGGCTAGTACCCGGGTGTCATCTAAGGGGACTGGAGGGGATTCCCAGAAGTCTGGACAGGGCGCCCCCCAGAAGAAAGAGGGCGGGGATAATAAGAGGGAGTTCTCAAAAGGTCCACAAAATACTTCACAAGGAAGAGGCAGAGGATTCATCCCTAAGAGTAACCCCCCTCGCAACCCTAATCCTGGCCAAAGCCAGCAGCCAAGGGTTGTTCATTGTTTCGAGTGTGGTGGTGTGGGACACTATAAAGGAGATGTGAGATGCCCAAAAAGACCACCCCCTCCCACTGGAGGAAAAGCCCCGGGAATAACTAGTGTAGTGCTCGGGGAGGAGATGCCTTTGGGTAACGGAGGGGAGCGGGCGGGTGTCACTTTAGTGTCCCTGGGTGATAAGGAGATGGTGCCAAAGACCCAACTGCCCTCTAATACTACCAAGTATGAGCAGTGGGTCACCATCAACGGCCGTAGAGGGGAGGCTCTGAGAGACACAGGAGCCAGTATGACTATGGTAAGGAGTCAACTGGTGTCTCCAGAGCAGGTCATCCCAGATGTACTCCATCCCGCCGTGATGGCTGACGGCAGATTGGGCCACTATCCTGTGGCCGAGGTTCCCTTTGAGTGGGGAGGGGTTGCAGGCCCACTTCGAGTTGCCGTAAGCCCTGCCGTGCCTGTTGACTGCCTGTTAGGAAATGATATGGAGCACAATGCTTGGAGGAGGGTGGAGTACCAGACTCATTCTGAGATGTTGGGACCCCCTGACTGGGCCTGTGTCAGCACAAGGTCCGCGACTACCCGAAGGGGGAGTTCACTTACGCTGGAGCCTGGAACAATGGCCCAGCCGGCTGCCAGAGAAGAGAAGGACAGGAGGCCGGAGGACCCTGCCTCGGCATCTCCACCTCGTGAGACAGACAGGCCACCGGCGGAGGTGGATCTGGAGTCCACAGGGGAGAATGTTGCTTCCTTGGAGAACCTACCCATCCCTATTGAATGGCATGTGGAGGGAGGTCCTTCCCGGGAAGAGTTCTGCAAAGCTCAGAAGGAGTGTCCTACTCTTGAGGGGCTGCGGCAACAGGCCAAAGCCCAGGCAGCAGGGAACATTGTAGGGAGCTACCAGATTTACTGGGAGGATGGACTCCTCTACAGTGAGCCCAAGGCACCTGGACATGGTTCATCCAGGGCCTTGGTGGTCCCTCAATGCTTTAGAGCCTTTCTTTTGGAACTGGCTCATGAGATACCATTGGCAGGACACCTAGGACAGGACAAGACCTTTGCCCAGCTTGTCCTCCACTTTTACTGGCCTCGGATGAGAGTGGCGTCCGATACATATTGTCGGACGTGTGTGTCTTGCCAAGCCAGTGGGAAAACAGGGGTGAAGCTAAAAGCTCCCCTGGAACCACTACCTGTCGTTAGCACCCCCTTTGAGAGGGTGGGCATCGACATTGTAGGGCCATTGGATCCACCAACTTCAGCTGGTCACCGGTTCATCCTGGTTTTAGTGGATCATGCCACACGGTACCCAGAGGCAATACCTCTGAGGACCATCACTGCACCCGCAGTGGCAAGGGCCCTGATGGGGATCTTCACCCGAGTGGGTTTCCTCAAGGAGGTTGTGTCCGACAGGGGGACTAACTTCCTTTCAGCATATATGCGGGCTATGTGGAAGGAGTGCGGTGTTACCTATCGGTTTACCACCCCTTACCACCCACAAACCAATGGTCTTGTGGAAAGGTTTAATAAAACCTTGAAAGGCATGATAAGAAGTCTGCCTGAGAGCCTGCGGAGGAAATGGGACGTCCTCCTACCCTGTCTCTTGTTTTCCTACAGGGAAGTGCCACAGAAGGGAGTGGGCTTCAGCCCCTTCGAACTTTTGTACGGGCACCCTGTACGGGGTCCTCTCAGCCTGGTGAAGGATGGATGGGAAAAGACTCCCAGGAAGCTTCCCCAGGACGTGGTGAGCTACATGCTGGCCTTTCGGAGCCAAATGGCCAAGTTGTGGAAGCAAGCTTCTGACAACTTGGAAGCCAGCCAAGCAGTTATGAAGGAGTGGTATGACCACAATGCTCACCCAGTGGAACTGGAGCCTGGACAAAAAGTGTGGGTGATGGAACCTGGAGAGCTAAATGCCCTCCAGGATCGTTGGACAGGCCCCTTTGAGGTATTGGAGAAAAAGGGTAAAGCCACTTACTTGGTGGATCTTAAGACCCCGAGACAGCCCCACCGGGTACTGCATGCCAATCGCCTCAAGCCACACCATGAGAGGCCCGAGGTTGTCTTAATGATGGTGACCGATGGAGCAGAGGAAGAGGAAAGTGAACCTCTCCCTGATCTTCTCTCGTCTCAAGAAAAGGATGGGTCAGTGGAGGGAGTGATTCTCTCACCATCCCTGACTCCTGAACAGCAGAGAGATTGCCGTCAGATCCTGGAGCAATTTTCTTCTCTGTTCTCCCTTGTCCCGGGTAGGACCCACCTGTGTACCCATGACGTGGACACAGGAGACAGCCCACCTGTGAAGTCTAAGATCTACCGGCTGTCGGACAAGGTGAAGGCCAGCATCAAAAGTGAAGTCGCTAAGATGCTGGAGCTAGGAGTGATTGAACCTTCTAGTAGCCCTTGGTCTAGTCCGGTGGTTTTGGTACCGAAAGCTTCCCCGCCGGGCACCACACCTGAATTGAGATTCTGTGTGGACTACCGAGGACTAAATTCAGTAACCAAGACAGATGCTCATCCCATCCCTAGGGCGGATGAACTTATTGACCGGCTGGGAGCTGCCCAATACTTAAGTACCTTTGACCTAACTTCAGGGTACTGGCAGATATCCCTTACTGAGGGGGCGAAGGAAAGGTCAGCCTTCTCTACACCTCAGGGACACTACCAGTTCTGTGTGATGCCCTTCGGGCTCAAGAACGCCCCTGCCACTTTTCAGCGGTTGGTGAACAAGGTCCTTTCTGGTATGGAAGCTTTTTCTGCTGCTTACCTGGATGACATTGCTGTCTTCAGTAGCAGCTGGGAGGATCATTTGCAACACTTGCAAGCTGTTCTTCATGCCCTGCAACAGGCTGGCTTGACAATCAAGGCCAGCAAGTGTCAGATCGGGCAGGGGTCGGTGGTGTACCTAGGCCACTTGGTGGGCAGAGGGTCGGTGCAGCCCCTCCAGGCAAAGATTGAGGCTATCATAGCCTGGGAGCCCCCCAAGACTCAAACTGAGGTCCGAGCCTTCCTGGGCCTCACTGGATACTACCGTCGCTTTGTGAAGGGGTATGGCACCATTGTGGCACCCCTCACTGAACTTACTTCCAAGAAACAACCCCGACGGGTAGTCTGGACGGAGGCTTGCCAGCGAGCCTTCATGACCTTGAAGCAAGCATTGTGTACTGCTCCAATACTCAAGGCCCCTGATTTTGCTAGAGAATTCATTGTCCAAACAGATGCGTCAGAACATGGCATTGGGGCAGTGTTATCGCAGCTAAATGATGAGGGCTTGGATCAACCCGTGGTTTTCCTGTCTAGGAGACTACTCCCCAGGGAACGGAGGTGGAGTACCATTGAGCGAGAAGCCTTTGCGGTGGTCTGGGCTCTGAAGAAGTTGCGGCCATACTTGTTTGGTTCGCACTTCCTGGTTCAGACTGACCACCAGCCCCTTCGTTGGCTGATGCAAATGAAGGGGGAGAACCCCAAGTTGTTAAGGTGGTCCATCTCCCTACAGGGAATGGACTTTCGGGTGGAACATCGGCCTGGATTGGACCATGCCAACGCAGACGGTCTATCCAGGTATTTCCGCCTTAGTGATGAGAACTCCCAAGGGATTGGGTAGCTCTCCCCACTTTCAGCTGGGGGGGACGCGTGTTAGACCTGTCTGCATCTGGGGGTGTTCTAACCATCATGATTTATTTTTGTCCCCCTTAGCCTCCCAGTGTTTCTATTTTTATTTTTTATGTCCACCAGGATTTTTCAGTGCTGTCAGGGGGCTAGGTGTTCCTTGAATATGACGCCATTTTCCCTTCATACACTGTGAGGCCTAGTCTAGCTCCTGGAAAATCTAGGGACACTCATGAACCTAAAATGGTGTCCACCAACTGCCATAACGGACATTCCAGGAGGACAGACCCATAGACTAACATGAGGAAGGTTCCAGAAACATCTAGTGGCTTCCAGAGGTCTCAGGCCACTCTATAAAAGGCCAGTGACCAGCAGCCATTTTGTGCAGTCTCAGGAGTGACCAGTGAGGAGAGAGGCGACTTGTGGAGGAGGATTGCGCACCAGTGGTGACCAGATCGACCTGTGGGCCGGCTGTCGCGTTATTGGGAAGTGCCCCCTTTCAGGCTGACCAAACCCCACTGTCACGTCATCCATTAATTGTGACCAGAGACATTGTGACCAGATTTCAAATCACCGGGTCATGTGTTGAAAAGACCCTCGCAAACTGCTGTAAAGCGACCCTTGTGGGTGACCTGAACACCTGCCCTGAAGGCTGTGGGCGGAGCAGGTGGACGTCGATCCAGAGCTGTATTGTCTGGCTGAGGAGTGAGGACAGCCACATTCACCCCACTCGAGACCAGCTCCCACACTGTGGAGAAAGGCGGTGAGATCGGCTGAGGCTCCTACCTGTGTGTAGCGCCGTCATCAAGTCTGACCCACACGCGAGTGAAATGCCCTGCTGTCCCGTGTGTTGACGGGAGGAGTCGTCGTTGGAGGTGAGGCGGAGTCCGGAGCCAGGAGGAAGGACCCGGCGCGTCAGAGGAGGTGCGCCCGAGGCGGAGCTTCGGCCTGAGGTAACGCGGAAGGAGGCAGAAGCGCCGCCACGATACCGCCAGAAGAGCGTCCCCGGCTAGAGTAAGCCCTTCCCGTTTTCCCCGCCCCGACGCCGACTTCCTCAGAGGCCCCGCCGTCAGCGCTAGGAGAGAACAACCGAGCGCGAGGACATCTCAAGCCGGATTGCCTTCAGATAAAGTAAGCGGGGGAGAAACGAGGGGAAGCGGGAGGCGGCAGAGCCGGCTGACACAGAGCATTGAAGCGGCAGTGTTGGGAAAAGCTACTGAAAAACTAATGAACCGTCAGGAGTAGAAACGTGAGGAACTTGGCCATCAACCCTCTCAGTATACTAGTATCCGTTAAAATCAAGCTAATGACAGGGGGAGCAGTGACAAAGGGAAACGAAGCATGAGGTTCTTGTGCCTTGCGTAGGAGTGGTGCAAGTTTGGCCATAGGGTGCCGGTAACGAACAGAGCTCAGTCACAACAACTTCCCAGGCAGTTAATCACTCGGAGTCAGTTCTATTACAGGAGAGGATTAGCCGTAGAATAGTCCCAAGGAAGCCTAATTAATGTACCTTGTCTCCTCTTTAACTATATAGTTGGCTGTGGGCTTTGTGAACAACGCTGCTGGGGGTAGAAGTCTGACAAGCTTGACCTGGGCCCTGAGTGCAGATGGGTAATGTACATGCCAAGATTGTGTAAAGCGAGTTTTCCCTTCTGTAACAACTAAGTGAAGAAGCATTCTGTGAAACTGATAGTAATTTACCTCAAATGTGATGTACCTTTGATTGATCTGCACTGAATTGAGAAAAGTATTGAAGTTGATGTGATATATATGAAATCTGTACTGAACTAAAAGTGTACTGCTTTTGCCTAAGAAAAGAACAAAAGAGAATTTTTATAAAAGGTACTGGTATTTTTCTAAACTGGTGTAGCGTCTTTTATTTTTAGTGGTCAGTCATTGAGTTACTGTGAGTGGGTCCTGTAAGCACTTAACCAACGCCTTGGAGTTTAGCTGTTTCCCCTACTGTGCCAGGCTACCCTATGTAGTCCAGGATACCCTAGGTCTAACATGATGGATTACCAAGAAGGTAGGAACTGTGATAATCTTCCCCCGACTGGAGTGGAATGGTCTGGGGGGACTGGAGGGAAGTCACTGTTTAGCAGCAGGGGAGGTGTGAGTGTTATAGTTACCTTGAACTCTCCCTCTGCTGTTATTGTTTCTGTACCCTCCTCTAAAATATCCTCGATTGGGGGATGTTTGGATAGTGTCTTTAAAAGAAGATGAGGTATCTGTGCCCATGTTTTTGGAAGATCCTCTGTAAAAGGAGCGACGAAAGGAGCCACATGTTTGTGGAGAATGTTACGCTCCCATGGACTTAGAAGTCTGTCTTTTTTTTCATTTTTTCAAGTGTAATATCCACAGCCGGTCCAAAAAGTTGTTGTTTATTAAAGGGCTGATTTAAAATAGTTGTCTGGACTTCTTGTTTAAAGCCTGAAATGCGTAGCCAGGCATGTAGTCTGAGCAGTACACTGGTATTGATGGACCTAGAAGCAGTGTCTGCTGAGTCAAGGGCACATTTAATTGGGGCGTTCGTTAATAGTTTGCCCTCTTGGATGAGATCATTTGCTTGAGTTTTATATTTGCCTGACCAATATGCTGTAAAAGGGTTTCAAGCTGATCATAGTGGGCCCTATCGTACCTAGCTAGCAGTGCTTGAGTGTTAGCTATGCGCCATTGATTGCTGCCTGCGCAGCTACCCTTTTGCCAGATGCATCTATTAGTTTGGATTCTTTATCCGGGGGTGGTGCATCCCCGGAGGTTTGGGAGTATGCGTGCTTCCTAGCATTGGAAACTACTAGAGAATCCAAAGGCAGTTGTCCCTTGATGTACGCAGGGTCAGGTATATATATATATATATATATATATATATATATATATATATATATATATATATATATATATATATATATATATATATATATATATATATATATATATATATATATATATATATATATATATATATATATATATATATATATATATATATATATATATATATATATATATATATATATATATATATATATATATATATATATATATATATATATATATATATATATATATATATATATATATATATATATATATATATATATATATATATATATATATATATATATATATATATATTTTTTTTTTTTAAAATCGATCCTTGGATTAAAAACTCTGGCTCGTACAGGATCTTTAAATATATCAGGGGCATGTTTAATGACCCCTTTAATCATTGGTAATATTTGTACAGTTTTCTGGGACTGTTCAAATCTATCTAAAAGGAAATCCTCCTCTTCTTTGTCTGAGTGCATTGTGACGCCGTGAAAACAGCCTGTTGATTAGCTGTCCAAAACCTATATTATCGTCTAAGGGAGACTGTTTTGTTGGGCATGGTTGGGGTCTTAGGAGGTCTGGAAGATCTATTGGATTATTGTAATTCCAATTGTCTTTAGGTGGGTCGTCTGGATCTGTGAACGGATCATTGGGGTCTCCCCCATCCCTAGGTTATCATCATCATCATATGGTGGTGGTGTATGTGGTGGAGAAGTTACAGGTAGAGGTGGTGTAGCAGGTTTGGGGAGAGTAAGAAATTAGAAGAAGTGCAGGAGAAGAAAGGGACATAGGTGATGTAGCAGAGTCCTTCACAGACACTGGCTTTTTGTTTTTGGTTGGCACAGCTGTGACATGAACTGTTTTAGGGTCAATATAGATCTTTTTCTGCCTGGGATCGACAGGATCCGGATGAAAAAGTTCCTCTTCCTCGATAACCGCATTTGGCGTACATTTTTTCGATTCAGAGCGGGGCTGGTGCTGATTTTTGTGTTTTTTGGTCTTAGGGGGCGAGGTTCTTTTGGTTTTGGTGCCGAAGGCGCCGGTGAGACTATTATATGCGGTTTGCTCGGTCCAGAGCTACCAGAAGGCCTGTCTTTCTTCTTCATAGTCTGGCACGGAGGCGGGGATTCTGAAGTGTGCTTTCGGCTGCGACTCAGGCGAAGTCTTGACCAGTGCCTTCTGTTTTGATGGTGGGGTAGGGGCAGTAGTAGTCATCCGTTGACCAGGAGTGACGGGGTCATCGGAGTCTTCTGCCTCTGACACGATTTTGAGTTCTTTAGAATCTTCTTCTGGGACAGCTCGGCATTCATCGAAGATGTCCTCAAGTTCTGGAGCTGATCTCTGCGCCATGATGTGTCGTTGAGCCAGACTATCTCGAATAGTCTTTTTCGATCGAAATGAGGCGCAGGATGGACGGCTGGACTCATCCTGTTCTGGCGAGAGACACAGGTTGCAGACGTTATGATGGTCACTGTGTGGGAACGTCGCTCCACACTGGGGGCATTTTTTGAACGGCGTCCTTTCGATGAGCTGTAGGCCTATGGCGTCGATAGGCCCAGCGTCAACGGCTGGAATCTGGCCGACGAAAATAGATTCGAAGACTTCCATGTCTGAAGTGAATTCGAAGAGTTTAAGAAAGTTATGCACGTCGAAAAAGTTTGCGAACCGGAGCACAAAAGTTGCATCCAAACCCAATGGCGGAAAAAAACAATTTAAGGATGTTGTAGATGCCCATGCACACTATCGTCCAAGGGAGGAGTCACCTATATCGTGACTACAAAGACTTCTTCCAAGACAAAAAGAAGGTGCAAGCATCCGAGCCCAACACCAGACGGCGATCTAATGCAAGTGTGTGATCTGCAGCTCTTATGCCTCAAACACAGAATTACTTGTAAAAACGATGTTAATTGTCAATTAAAGTAGAAAAATAGTAAATTGTGAGGGGAAAAAAAACTTGAGGGGAAAAAATAGTAGTGAAACCTCATCTCATTCCAGGATCACTCTCTCATGAGCCGTAACAAAGTGCTGCCTAAGGGAGGCAATTGCCAGGAAAATGCATCACGGGTAGTGCAAGCTGCAGGATTCAAGGCACAGCAGTCTTTCTCCTTCGCTTCATAATGTAAGTCTGAAAAGCTGCATTATTTTACACAACGTCTTCTCACTAAGGAAAACATAGGTTTGAATTCATATACAGTGTGCTTTTTTGCAGCCAGCTTAAGTGCACTGATTGCATGGCATTCAAATATTCTAACAAAACTTATTTTAGCAAGCATTGACAGAGCCAATCGGTCTGGAATTAATATCCAGATGCACATCTTCCTCAATGGTAGTTTGTTTTGGTCTACTTTCTGGCAAAAAACATTTTCCAGGGGTCAAACAGTAGTTTCAGAATAATAAAATATTTAAGTGTAGGTTGGATGCCCTGGACATCAAGACAATCCTAGTGTCTGGCCACAGTATGCAGGGGGCTATTGGTTCCCCGTAAAACAAATGTGTAAAAAAAAATATTAAACAAAGGGAAACCTTGTTTCAGGGAACCGGGACTGAAGTGCACAGTTTTCTATGTGGATGCCAACACTGTGTGCATGCAAAAGGCTGTTACTTATAAAGAATGCAGCCAAAGGCTGAGGTAAGCTGACCATTGCTCAAAGGATTAACCCCTTCGACGCTCATGACGAGCTGGGCTCGTCATGAGGTAGCCTCCTCGCACGCTCATGACGAGCCCAGCTCGTCACGTAACATGCGAATCCGCAAAATCCAGCGTACGGGCGGAAATCATGCCGCACGCATGCGGTTAAGAGCACAGACTAAAAGCCACTAAAAGTAGGTATGTAACATAGGATATATATATTTATGAAAAAACAGTTGACTGGACAGCAAAAGCGATATAAAAGGAGAGAACTCTCCCTCCCCTTACACAAGTCAAATGAATCTTAAGTTTTAAAGCTACTGAAGTATTATGTGTAACAAGAGAATATCATAATCTAACAACTTACCCTCTGTCCAAGTTGGCAGGAGCTGCCAAAGTCAACAATCTTGATAGCGCTGCGTTTTGGGTTGCAGAGGAGGATATTCTCAGGCTTCAGGTCACAGTGAATGATGCTAAGTTCTGGAGTTGCCAGGAAAAGCAGTGCAGTGCACATTTGCTGTGCAAATTTCCTTGTCAGGTTGAGAGAGACACCACGGAAATTGGTATTGCGCAATAGGTCATACAAGTTGTAGGAGAGCATTTCAAATACTAAACAGAGGTGGTTTCGGAACATAAAATGTCTCTTCAAGTGCACTAAAAAAAAAAAAAAAAAAAAATGAGTCCATATAAAGTTTGTTTACCAAAAGCAACAGATTTTAACTTAACAACTTACAACAGGAAAAAGATATATAGAGTTAAAGAATATTTGTTTTGATTCCTTATTTCAACAGAAAACAATTAGTGAGAAAATTAATGACTCCCTCTACCAACTTTAGGTCCATTTGGCTCTCTATTTAGCAGTACCCCTGCACGTCAGTAGGTGGAACCCTGCGGCTGCATGTGCGACACTGGCATCGTCAGCTCTGAGATGACCTCACGGAGAGTACTTAGGCGCCCACTCATGCGCGCTGACGTCATTTCTGTACACGACTTTCCACGCCAGAAACGCAGAGCCATGCAAGATACTTACTATTGGTGCAAAAAACTTGGGCCCTGAAAGGGATGACCTTAACCCTAGTAACCAGTCAGCAGAACGGGGAGGATGGGTGGGGCGGTAAGGAATCTATCACTAACTAATGTCTATTACAGTTATATTGTTACACAAGTAGTAACTTGTGCATCTGAAAGAGACACTTTGAGTGAGTGATATATGCTTTATTTCGATACATAAATATCTTAAAAGAGGTACATACATTAGAAAATACATTCAAGGCCAAGGCTAAAATACATTATGATTTAAAAAGGATATAACAATCCAAACAATTAGAATAAATAATTAAAAAGGAATTAAATTGAAATGGAAAGCCTTTTCGAACGGATCGCCCATTTTAAAATTTTTGTAACACCACAGACAATGGGGGACGATGTATCAGTCGATAAGATACGGAGGGCCACCAAATGCTGTCGTGTACAAAAGTCTGCACAATGGTGTGAGCCTGCGCCTCCTTGGAGCACAATAGTCCGGGCATTCAAAAAAAATGTGTGCCACAGTCTCCACCCGTGTCGAACACAGAGCACAGAAGGGCGAGGACTGGGAAGATGATTTCCACCTGGACACCAGGTTGCCTAGAGGTAAGGTACCCACTCTGAGCTTAAAGTAGAGAGCCCTGTCCAGTGGAATAGAGAGGAGGTCCAGATAAGACTCATATGCAACCACATCTTTGATTCTTAGAAATGCTGCGGTCGAATTGCAGTGTCGAGGATTGCCAATGAGTTTGGAAGATACCCACTCCCAGTATAGTTTCTTCAGGGTGGCTTTGGGAGGAGCAGAACGAGTAGCCCAGAAATCATCCAGCCCTAGCTCCCCCATTATACTCTTAACATCCCTTAGCCATTTTATTTGATGCCATCCCTCCATTGCAATCACCTCAGACAGGCCTGCTGCATATGAGGCTAGCTCGGGGACCCTCCACAAGCGAGCCCACAAGAGCAAAGGCTGGAGTCGTGCCTGGTCCGCACTTGGTCTGCAGCCCAAGTCAAGAAGCACCGGGACAGTGGGAGTGCTCAATGGGAGAGCCATACGTTCTTTCAGGAATTTATTTTCCGCCTTAGCTAATACCTCAAGGTTTGAGGTGCCCCACAGCTCCGCCCCGTACAGGGCAGCAGTAACCCCTCTAGCTTTCTAAATGTCCATAACCGGGGAAATGCAGTGTTTAGTGGATGAGCGATGTTCCCTGAGTAGGACGCCAGTCACCCTTTTGTGGCTGAGCAGCATCTTTTGAATGTGTGGGGTCCAGCTCATGGAATTACTAAGGCGGATCCCCAAATAATCAAACTCGCAGACCCTCTCCAGGGGAACAGTATTTAGAACCGGGGGGGGGCCTATCTTTTTAGGAGGGTTCATGGTCAGGAATTTGGTCTTGTCTACATTGATCGTCAAGCCCCTAAGAGAGCAGAACTCCTGGAAGCGGTTGAGGAGCTTTTGGAGACCCTGAGGTGTCTTTGCGATGAGGAGGGTATCGTCGGCAAAGAGCAGGGTGGGGATCCGAGTGCCCGCCAGGGACGGAGCATCTGCTGGTTCTTTAAGCAGGTGCTCTACCACACCATTCACATACAATGAGAATAGTGTGGGAGCTAACACACAACCCTGGCGGACACCCCTACACACGGGATCCTATTGGTTTTCTCCCCATTCGTGCCCCACCGCACCTGTGCATAATTGTCTGTATGGAGTTTAATCAAAAGCGACAGGATGTAGGGGGGCAACCCCAGCCCCTGCAGAACTCTCCATAGCTCCTCCCTGGGTACAAGGTCAAAGGCAGTCTTCAGGTCAATAAAGGCCAGATAAAGACTGCCCTTGCCCAGCACCACCACCTTCCATTACAGGAGCATCAGCCTGAAGGCCTGTTCGATCGTCCCAGTGCCTGAACGGAAACCCGCCTGAAAGTCAGACAGTATCTTATGGTCATCAGCCCATTGAAGGACCCTCCCCAAAATCACCTTCCCAGCCACCTTTTGGGAAGAGTCAATAAGGCTAATGGGCCTGTAATTAGCAGGGTTATCCCGACACCCCTTTTTGAATATCGGGACAACCTCTGCCCCCTTGCAGGAATCAGGTACTAATATGCCCCTCACAATTGCATTAAGTAGCGTGGCGACCAGTTGACCCCATTCCTTGGGGTCGGCTCGTAGCAAGTCACCTGGTATCCCATCCGGCCCAGCTGCTTTGAGTGGGACCAGGGACTTAATTACGGCCTCCACCTCACTCGTGGAAAAGTCATCACTGCCACTAACGATTACATCATCCTCCACTGAAAAAAACTCACTAAGGTCCCCTTCAGGTTGAGAATACAGGGCCTCGAAGTGGCTATACCAGATCTGGGTGGGAATGTTACACGTAACCAACGATACATCTGGCCTATTCCTAGTTCTAACCAAACTCCAAAAGCCCCTTGCATCCTTTCCCTTGCTTGCTACCAAAAGGTCTTCCCAAAACTTCACCTCCCACTCCTTTTTTGCTGCTCTTAAGGTGTGGGAGTAGTCCTTCCTTGCTGTCCTAATTGCTAGTTGGGACTTGGATTTAACTGCCCCTATCAAGGCTTTTTTCATGGTCCTGCATTTTGTTGTAAACCATCCCTGTCTGTTCATGGGTTTAGTCCTGATAGTAGCACCAGAGGAACTATTAGGTGAGATGAAAAGCTTACTTAAGGCTCTGGTTAGATCACAGAAAATCTGCGTGGCCTCCTCAGGTGCATAAGACAATGAGCCTAAATTGCTCTGAGCTGCAGCCAGCAGAGCCCCTATGGCTGTGACTTTCTCAGCAGATAGGACGAGCTTGGCCCACTTCAGTCGCCTCCCACAGTTGGATACACTGGCCATCTGAGAGTTGGCTGCCGACAATGGTTGTAAACCAGCCTTGCCCTTGAGCCACTCAGGGGATAAGGCAAGAAAGAGAAGATTGTGGTCACTCTCAATGGTCTGAATAATCTCCATGTCCCTCAGGGTGCTCCATAAGCATACGTCCAGAAGAATATAATCTATTCTAGACGTATGATTGGGCCTGTTATAAGTGTGTGCACCAATCAAGTCAGATTTAGACCTCCCATTGACCGCCCTTAGGTCAAATTCCATATTGAGGGCGTTGATCTGCAGCGCCACTTGTGACCACCTTTTAATGGGGGCCAGAGCCAGGGCCGGAATCCCCTTTCTCGAATCCTCCTCTTCTATGCCTAGGATGTCGTCAAGGCCTAGGGGCTCGAACGTACAATTTAGATCACCGGCCACCAAAATGCACGATTTTTTTGGCCGCTGCCGAAGGAGATCTTCCAAAAGAGCAATGGTGGGTGATTGTACGCCTCCCCTAGTACCTCTAGCATAGATGTTGAAGATATCTAGGAGAAGACATCCCCGTGAATCCTTCAGCGTGATGTTGAGCATATCAGGTGAGTTTGTGGGGTGCTCCTCCACCCTACAGTCTAGGGATATAGCAACCCAAATGAGGAGGCCGTCCAAAGGGCGACCCCTCCCTGACAAAGGGGGGACAGCTGGAACAAAGTGGGATGAATATCCCACCTTATGACAGGGCTCCTTACCCAACGTCTCCTGGAATATACAGATGGAATATCCTTCAACAAGAGCGTTGCAGTCAGGCAACCCCAGCTTCCTATCGATTCCTGCGATTTTCCAGCTGAAAATCCTAAGAACTGGATCCGCCACAGCTGGGTCACTGCCAGAGTCCAGTCCTCCTCCACCCTCCAACACGTCCTGAGTCCTTAGGGTGCCAATCCCTCCTTCCCTCCCGGGAATCTGGTTACTCACTTGTATCGGAGTGGGGACTACTATGCTAGGAGGGAATGTACCATAATCAATGGTCAGACCTCCCGGCTCAGTGACATCACCTGAGTTACCAACACCGAGGACCTCCCCAACGATACAGTCGGTTCAATAACCCGGGGGTCTCCACCCAGGCGATGGCCAGACTGCCTGAGGATGAAATTGGGGATTAGCTGGAAATTCAGAATAGGCAGAGCTATTGCTCCGAACCCTCTAGGCCAATCGGGGGAGTGACTGATCTTGGGTAAAAAAAAGGTTAGGTCCACTATGCCAATTCCCGGCCCCCCGGGATTAGGTTTATATTTGCAGATGGTTTGTGCTACTCTGCTATCCCTAAAATTGACCACCACACAGTCTCCTTCTAAATACTTGTGACCATAGCACACCCAACCCACCCTTCTGACTCATATAATTGATCCGTCAAGGCCCCTCGGAAGGGGTCTGTTGGACTCTAGCCAGTGCAACGTTTTATTTTTTAAGGCTTGAAGAGATTCATTTTGATCAGCCTTCAGGGTGGGTACATTTATAAGGACAGCAACATATGGGTGGCAGTCTGGGGGCAAGTTCACAGGAGGGGATATTGGGGTGACTTTGAATGATGAGCATTTTGGGACAGCTTTTGTTAATAGTGTTTGTGGGTGAGTAAGAGCAGAATTACTATTCGTGGTTTTGTCGGGACAAGGATGACTAGTAACTTTACCTTTACCCGTCCCCTTTGGAGTTCCCTTTGATTTAGCAGGACCACTCCCCCCCGGCAACTCAACACGGCCCGACTTCGTACCCAGGGCTTTGGGGGGCTTGGGGATATTTGAAAGGACTTGCGCTTTTTGGCCAGTGCTCCCAGAGGTAGCCGCGAGCGGCACTACAGGAACATTGGCAGCCAACTGGGGAGTTACCAAAGTGACCGCAGTGGGTACAACAGGGAAAGCCTGCTGGGACTCCCTAGTTTTCCTATTGTCAGTGGGCCCTCCTTGTTCCTCCTCCCTTAGCCTAGAGTGCAATTTAATAAGTGCTTTCAACGAGAAGAAGCTATCTAAGGTTGATTGTTCAAACCTATCCAGCCTATCACCCAGCCCTGTTACTCTGTCAGCAATCGGGGACAACAATGTTTTGAGCAACTCCTCGATTTGTGCAATAGTAATAGGGACACAGGAAGCTGGTGGCTGATGGCTGGGAACGGGAGCTGCACCTGATTTTTCTGAGATAAATTCCTCTTCCCCTATCAATGGGAGCGGTCCTATCAAGCCCAAGCCCTCACCCATTTTGGCCTCACCCATTTTGGTACCTATGCCCTTGGGCCCCTGTTTCCTTGATTTCTTAAACAGTTTCCAGGAACTTCCTTTACGCGGGCTAGCAATCCTTTTTCTTTTCCTTTTAGAAGTTACAGGGATCTTAGGAGCCAACAGCGGGGTGCCCAGTGACTTTGGATTTTCCACTGAGGCAGGGCCTACTATAGAAAGAGGGGATACAGTAGGAAACAAGGCCGGATTGCCACCATCCTCAGAAGGAGGTAAGGATGATGCAGCCAGCCTCTCCAATCTATCGATACTATCCCTCAGAGATGCAACCCGCGGTTCATCAGGTGCATACGATGTAACTAAAAGGGGAACAGGGTTACATACAGGTGACACTGCCTGAGCTAAGGAGCCCAAGGATGATCTTTTAGACGGGTGAAGTTCCTGCGAGAGACGCCGCTCCGTCATTACAATCTCCTTCTCTATGACTGCTGCAACCCGTGTGATAAATGTGTCCATAGTACCTATTACACTACTAGTTCCCACCTCGCCCCCTCCCCTCAAGCTCTTCCCCGAGCGGGTAGACATTGGCACAAACTGAAAAGAAAGAGCGGATACCCTTGTTGTCGTTGAGTTGTCTACCGGGTCTGGAGTATCGAATGACGATGTCAGAGGGGTGGCCCAGCCCAGCCTTAGACAGCCCCTGACTGCCACAGACTGCCCGCCCTTTGCCTGGGCTTTGCACGGCGTTCCGCTCACGTTCCGCTACGCGGCGGTCGTGCTGTTAAGTAAAAAGCGTTGCGGGCGGAGTTTCAAGGGGGCGCGGCCAAGATCTCCGGGGCTTTGCAGGGACTCCTGGACAAGAGAGTCCCTGCCTCACACCGCCCTTCGCGTTGATCACCGAATGCTCCTCCTCTCCTCCGTGGTCCGGCGCAGGAGCAACACTAAAGCCCCTTACTACAGCCCGCGAAGCGGCACCCGCAAAGCAGGTGCTGCGAGAAGTGGCTGGAGTAGCGGTATCCCTCTGGGGTGAGGGATAAAGGGCAGCCCAGGTCACCAATCGGCACACAAGCCTCCTCGCCAGGTAAGCTATCCCACCCGTGACCTGGCGTCACGGGCCTTTAACTCTCAGCCGGTCGGGGTTTCAAGGGGGCGCGGCCAAGATCACCGGGGCTTTGCAGGGACTCCTGGACAAGCGAGTCCCTGCCTCACACTGCCCTTCGCGTTGATCACCGAATGCTCCTCCTCTCCTCCGTGGTCCGGCGCAGGAGCAACACCAAAGTCCCTCGCTACAGCCCGCGAAGCGGCACCCGGTGCTGCGAGAAGTGGCTGGAGTAGCAGTATCCCTCTGGGGTGAGGGATAAAGGGCAGCCCAGGTCACCAATCGGCACACAAGCCTCCTCGCCAGGTAAGCTGAAAGAGACACGTTAGTGATAGAGTCAGTACCTTACAATAGATACTCCAGCAATACCAACCCCGGAGGTGGGTCTGCAAACAGGATTACACCAGAAAGTCACAGAGCACAGAAGGGCCAAAGAAGCTGTCTCTCCGGACCTGAATGTCAAGGCAGTAGTGCTTTGTAAACGTGTGCCGCGAGGCCCACGTAACTGTTTAACAAATGTCCTGCAAGGCAACGCCACGTCCCAAGGCAGTAGTGACTGCAGTCGTCCTGGTCGAATGGGCACGGAATCCCACAGGAGGCTCCTTCTTGGCCAAGGAGTAACATGCTTTGATGCACAGATCAACCCACCGGGAAATGGTCCGTTTGTGCACAGCCCAACCTTTCTTGGTGCCCACGTAACCAACAAAGAGTTGATCATCCACCCGGAACTGTTGTGTACGCTGCAGATAGAAAGCAAGCGCACGTTTTGGGTCCAGACGGTGGAGCCTCTCCTCTTCCCTGGAAGGATGCGGAGGCGGAAAGAAGGTGGGCATAGTGATGGTCTGCCTGATGTGAAAGGGCTTTGGCAAGAAAGAAGGACGGGTCCTTAAAACCACCTTGTCCGGATGAACAGAAAGGAAAGGAGGCTTAGAAGAAAGAGCCTGGAGCTCACTCTCTCCTGGCAGAGGTGATAGCTACCAGTAAAGCAGTCTTTAAGGTGAGAATACATAAGGGACAGTTATGAAGAGGCTCAAAGGGAGCGCACATTAAGTAAATCAAGACAAGAATCAAATCCCACTGAGGCATTACGAAAGGCACGGAAGGAAACGTGTGTGTAATGCCTTTGTGGAAACGGTTAATAACTGGGGACTTAAAAAGAGAAGGCTGATCCGGAAGCCTTAGAAAAGCAGAGATGGTAGAAGAAGAAACGGAAGAACCTCAGAAAGAGGGGCAGAAAGGGGATCCACAGACTTTACTGTGCACCATGCCACAAATTTGTTCCATCGGCAGGCGTCTACTGTTTTAGCAGAGGGACACCTGGCTGCCAGAATTACATTACAGACATCAGGAGGAAAGTCAAAAGCAGTCAACTGTCGCCACTCAATCTCCACGCATGGAGGTGGAGGCTGGACAGGTTCGGGTGGAAGACCATCCCCTGCTGCTGCTGATCGGGGGATCGATGCTCATATTGAGTAGCTCGGGATACCATAGTCTTTGAGCCCAGTCCAGAGCCACCAGAATGACTTGGGCCCAGTCACGCCTGATCTTCTTCAGCACTCTGGGCAGAAGTGATATAGGCGGAAAGGCATATAACAGACCGCAGCTCCACTTGTGATAAAAGCGCCTCAGAGTGAGTGAAGCCTTGGAAATTCCAACGCGCAGAACTGATGAAATTGCACGTTCTCTTTGGTGGCGAATAGATGTAACCAAGGCTCTCCCCACTGCAGAAAGAGACCTTGCTCCATGTCAGAGTTCAGACGCCATTCGTGATCCATCAAGCACCGGCGGCTGAGTTCGTCCGCCCTGGCGTTCAGAGAACCGGCCAGGTGTTGAACCACCAGGGTAATGCCTTGATGTTCCAGCCATGTCCTGAGGGGCAGAGCCGCCTGACATAGGGTCCAGGACTCCACCCTGCCCTGTTTGTTGCAATACCACATGGCGGTGGTGTTGTCTGAACACCTGCACCACACATCCCCGGACAGAGGGAAGGAAAGCTTTCAGTGCAAGTCAGATCGCCCGAAGCTCCAAAACGTTGATATGGAGCCGGAGACCAGAGGCATCTGATCTCCGCCTCTCCCAAGTGGCCTCCCCAACCCAGGAGGGACGCATCCGTCACCACTGTGTGCTCCGGGTGGGGGAGGGAGAGGGATCTGCCCCGACCCAATTTCGATTTGCGAGCCACCACTGCAATTGTTGAGCAGTGCCCTCCTCGATCTGGACATGATAGGTACAGGTTGCCCTAATGTTGCGCTCACTGGAACTTCAGGTCCCACTGCAGAGCCCGCATATGCCATCTGAAAAGTGCCACCAGCAGGATGCATGAGGCCATCAGGCCCAGAAGCCGGAGGGTCAACCTGACAAACCCGGGAAAGAGGCCGAAAGATCGGAATCATAGCCTACATATCCCGGACTCACTGCTCGGGAGAATAAACCCGAAACAGCGTTGAATCCAGAACCGCTCCAAAATAATAATAATAATAATAAAGGGGTTCATAGAGCGCATGGCGACACCATCTCGCTCCAATGAAGGGGAGCTTATGAGAGGGACTAAGGTGAGACTTTAGCACGTTGATGGGAGAACCCCAGCAGATGCAGGAGGTCGGCCATAGAGTGAAGGTGGCTAACTACGGTTTGGGGCGAGCCCGCCTTCAACAACCAGTCGTCTAGGTAGGGGAAGACTGACACCCCTGACCTGCGCAGGTGAGCTGCGAACACCGCGATCACTTTCGTGAACACCCGAGGGGCGTTGAGAAGGCCGAAGGGGAGCACGGCAAACTGAAAATGCTCCTGGCCTACCGTAAATGGCAGGTCAAGCTGTTGAGATAGACGTAAACCATATTTTAAACCAAAACAGAACAAATCCTGAATGGAAACAATGTTTGATCTGGCCCACAGATACAAATAACTGTCAAGACAGATTCCTGAACAAAATACAGGGGTTCACATTGACCAGGCCAGACCCTAGATATTCCCAAAGACAACATCCAGGGATAGTAACCACTTACAGTGTGGGCAAGCTCTGCCTTCAATGGCTACAAACATCCACACTGGCAGAAATTAAGCAACACCTAACTTTACTCACAGAAGGTGCTGACTTGCGTGATTTCATCTTGGGACCACGCAAACCGCGTCAAAAACGTTTCATAGCGACCTCTATATATGCAGCTTATAACGAAGCCTGGAAAGAAACTCAAATTGAGACAGCAGAGAAAATATGGGAAATTGACCATATTAATTTGGAAAAATCACTTTCTGTTGTGGACAATGGGTTAATGACTCTGTCTTCCAGAATATATTCTCTGGACAGCATTGTGTCTTCAGCAATCGATATAATATCGCAAGACTTACTGATGTTACAACACGGTCAGTCCCAATTGCGTTCTATTGTACAGCTTGGCTGGACGTTACAAAATCTGCGTTCAGGCTATGTGCCTTGGCGTTTAATCAACACAACGTCATTATTTAATATCTTTAACCTTACTGATAAACAAATCAGTATGGCACAGAAGGGTGCTGATTATACAATTCTGATTATACAATTCTGAGCATTGAGAAACTTGAGAGATTACCATTAACAATGTCAGAACGACCTGTCATTGAATGGATAATACATGGGATAATTAATATTCCGATAACAACTTTCCGGTTTCAATACTGCCAAAAATATATACAGGCAGGCCAGTATGAAAGGTTGGGTAAAGGGTACATTAAGTCAACATGGAACTTGCCCTATACACATGCATGTATCAGTAATAAAGGCCAGAGTGTGTTTCTTAGTGGCAATAATTGTGCGAGGTCACTAAGCGGTACACTTCTGTGTCAGGGTATTAATTTGCATGGAGCCTGTGAAGGGACTTCAAACAACCTTTCATGTCATCAGCTAGGCACACCTGCAACACAAATAGAACCATTCTTTAGGAGACTCTCTAACGGGAGTTACATTCTAATAGTAGATCGCAGATGTTGTAGTTTGCTGCCCGGAAAACCTTCTCATAACTGTGACTACGAAGGTCATGTGCTGTGAACGAGTATTGTTCCCTAACGATGCTCCAGACAGGGAGGCAAGGTTATGGCCCAGCTTGAAAATTACTTCTATTCGAATTGATACTTTAAGCAGAATGAAGACAGTGCTCCTACAGACGCCGACCCGGTTAACGTCATCAAAAGAAACGTATGATCTCCAAGTTGCAAGGACAACGGCAGAGATTCATTCACTGTTATCAACTAATTCCCCCATACATTTCGCAAAAATACTGAACGAAATCTTAAATATATCTGATACCAGTGGTGTCTCAAGTGTATTTAAGACAGTGTTTTCGGGAGCTTTAACCCCATTCAAAGCCATCCCGGGTATTTTTCCTGACTTTGTCCATTCCATCTTTGGCGGACTTCCTCTCCTATTGGGACTAGTGGCAGGCATCCTATTTTTGATCCTGTTGCTTCGCTATGGCAAACCATGTCACAAACAAGACACCAGCGACAATGGAAGAAACGATCCTAGCCATACGCTACAGGGACCGCATAATTAAAGTCCTTGGACTAGCCCGGCTAAGAGACCTGAACATGACTTGGTTTCTTTCATTTAGACCCTTGTGCCAACGTTGTGTTATGCCTGTATTAAGGTGCTTGCTATGCGGCGAAGAATGCGTGTTGGACACCTGACACTACAATCGGATGTGCCAATGGACACGGATACTTTGTTGGGTCCGGTACCGGCTCATGCATTGTGCTGTCCCCAGCGGCTACCAATCCTGATAACGGCATTCGTGGAGGCTTCACCACTACGATTGAGGGGTAGTGAAGTACAAGATGAAAGCAGCATCGATCAGGTACAACCTTCTGCCAGCCATGCTGATCAAACCATCAATGAAGGCAATCATGCTCATGAATGCATGGTAACAACTTTTTCCGAGTTAGTGGAACTTTCGCAAGAAGCAGTTGACAGTTTTTTCGAAAGTCTAAATGACATGATGTTTTCACCAGAACAGAAGGAATGACTTTGAGCAAGCTAGCACACGGCGTTCCTCACATCCTGTGCATATAGTAACTATACTCATCTTTTCGTGTATTTCACATTTCCAGTTTTCGAAATACATATGATTGTATTTTGGGGTGGTACGGTATACACATGCACTACTAGTTTTTTTACTATGCCTAGATTTGTAAATATGGACATAGATTACGTGGAGTGGGTGTGATGTATTTCCTATGGGTACTGTATCGATCCCCCTATTCCTGACCCTTGTCTGGTTAATAAGTAACTAGCAGCCATTCAACGGCGCTAAAACCCGTTATCTGATTAGCCATACCACGGCACAGAAGCGCGTTATCTGATTAGGTCACAGCGCATGCCATCTCATTAGGCAAGCACTATTTCTCCAGCCCCCTAATAGGCATACGGAGTTCTCAAAACAAATCAAACCTACAGCGACCTGGGAAATCCCCGTAGCCATTGTTTTGATTTCACTGAGAACTTCAGTAAAGAATGTGCGAACGACCAGCTCGTATGACATCCTTATTGACGTATTTATGTCCATCCTTACGTCAATCTCGGCACCTTTCAGGTATAAATAATACCGACATTGCCTTAAGCAAACACACGCGGTGGTGACAAGATTGGAGCAGCGAGACTTGCCGAGGAGCCCAGCTGACAGCAAAGCCCACAGACGCTGCCCCTCCTTCCTGACGCGCTGAGAGAGAGACGCTGCCTTTTCTCCTGCCGAGAAATCCAGCTCCGGCGCTTCCAGCCGCCCTCGCAGGCAGCTGGGATATCAAGACCCTGAGATAGAGATACCAGCCCTCCAGCCTTCTAATACCCAGGTACTGAACTGAATAACCCTTGCAGAGAATTCTTGAGTCAGACCCTTGGCAAAGCAAACTTAACTTAAACTGCTACTTATCTACTCCCGCCCACGTATTAGGCTTAGGTCAGGTACACTGGGGTAGGCGTGGTTAGAAGCACCAGCTGAGTACGATTAGTCAATGTATATATGTATGTATCTATTTTATCCGTTTTAAAGTATCATATGGCTCAGAAACCATATCAATGCTTTTACAGTATTCTTTTATAATTCTGTTTTTACTGTATGCACTTTACTTAACTATAAGTATTGCAATAATAGCGATTCATTTCTCTTGTATGAGAAAAGAGACTGATCAATAAATAACATCTTTTTATTGAACACGCCCGTCTCTTCCTTTCTCTACAATCTGGTGAAACTAAGAATGCACTGAACTGACTGAGTAAAATAAGTTGTCTTTTGTTTTCACATGACTCTAGAGATATACTCTTGATTAGGGGAGAGCAAAGTTGTCATGTTCTATGGTTGTCAGAAACTAAATCCCTTCTTGTCTATCCAGGGAGGTTAAAATCCTCCTTGCCTATTCGAGAAAGTTTCTAGTGAACTCTGAGCTAGCTGGCAAACACAAAACTTTAAGTCTAATATCGTCAGTAGAAGACCTAGTTAACCTCTGTCCTACGTCTATACTATTGAAGATATTATTCCAATGCGCAGAGCCTATTGGGATAATAGGAACTACACTACATGGCCGGCAGGACGGGGATGTGGAAATAAGCGTCCTGCAAGCCCAACGCTACCATCCAGACCCCAGGGCAGGCAAGAATTTCTCCTTTCGAAGGTAGCGACTGATGTCCCGGGGGTCCAAGATGGGGCGCAGACCACCCCCTTGTCCTTCTTGAGGACCAGAAAGTAGTGGGAACAACAACCACTCCCTACTTCCGTCCCGGGAACGCACTTGATAGCCCCCTTGGCAAAGTGGGCCGTGACTTCCCGTTGGAGAAGAAGCCGTCCACCCAATCCTGCTTGGAGTCCCACTGCCGGGCAAGGGGGTCCTCGGATCCTTCCCATTCCTCCTCCGGCACCTTAGGGGCACCGGAAACAGTGGCTAGTACGGTCGTGGTAGTAATGGTCCTGGAACCGGGGCAAGGGCAGAAGGAACGGCACCCACTGCGGCGCCGAGGGCGGCACCGGGGTCGGAGCGGGCAACGCTGCACCACCTGGTGCCGGCGCTGGATCCGCTGGCAGAGCCGCCGAGCCGACAGGATCTGGACCTCGAGGCTTAAAAAGGCAGTCCATGGCAGCAAGAAATTCTTGCACCTGTTCGGGAGTCGCCGACGGACCCGGGTAGGGCGGGTAGACCGTGGGACTCCAAGACTCCAGAGGAGCCCTGTCCCCCTCATCTGCCTCCGAGAAGCGACGGGGGGACGTCGGAGAGCGAACGCGCTTCATCCACTTCTTTTTCTGGCGTTGCTTACCCGAATCCGAAGGCTAAGACTTGGAACCCGGGGAGCGACGGCTCCGATCCAGCGAGCGGTCCCGGGAACGGCCCCTAGACCTGTAGCGGCAGTGGGATGAATGCCGGACCTCCAGCAACTTCCGGTGCCACTCACTCAAAACCTTCGGGCCATGGCTCGACAGTCCTTGGAGTCGTGGTCAGTCTCCAGGCAGTAGAGGCAAATATCGTGGAGTCCGCCACCGACATATTACGGCGGCAGGCCCCACAGGACTTAAAGCCAGGCATCCCTACGTGCACCAGAGAAAAAAAGGTGGGAGACAAAAGTCTCTAAAGTAGTCAAAAAGTGAATAAGGTACTTGTTCAATCGGGATCTGCGCTTGCTGGCGTGGAAAAAGAAAGAACTGACGTCAGCGTGCATGGGTGGCGCCTAAGTACTCTCTGTGACGCCAGTGATGGACACGGAGCCGTAGGACGCCACCTACTGACGCGAAGTGGTACTGCTAAGAAAAACTTTACGGATCCAGTCCGACGCCTGGCGATATTCTAAGGTAAGGAATCTATCACTAATATGTCTCTTTCAGATGTACGAGTTCCTTACCTTCAGTAACGATGTATCTGGTAGAGACGATTCTAGCCGCAGATTTCTTAACATGGAACTATCCCCGGGCGGGAGACTGGATCCGGAAAACTTTCCTGACACAGCATCCTTGCACGCCGGCACCACGTGAGTCCGCCCTGATGTCCGCGTTCGTGACGTCAGTGAGGACAATTCCCACCCCGGCGCGCCTACGTCAGTTTTCTTCGGGAACTTTTCTGCGCCACAACATGGAGTCACCACAAACAAAAACTGCGAGAATACTGGAACAGTGTGCGAAAAAAAATCAGCTAAACAGTAAGGGAAGAAACGAATGGTGAGGAACAGCACCATCCAGAATAGTGCCAGGCACTATGGCACCAGAAAGCATGGAAGGAAAGAACAGAGCATAGCGACTGCAAGCAAGCCTGCAAACAAATACAACAGCCTCCCTCCTTAGGGCCAGAAAGCATGTGAAAAATTGCTCAGCAGACGAAGAAGTCTGCAACCACAGACCAGGGCATCAAGGGCAGAACCGAAGAGGAACGACAATTCAAACCCAGACGATATCAGCAGGGAGAGACAACCGCTGAAAAGAGCCAAGGGTCGAGATCCAGCCAAGAGACCTCAACCCGAAGGACTGCATAGGAGTCATAAGTGCAATCATCAAAAGGAAGAAGAGCATGAGTAGACCCCACACTGGTGACCAGGGTACAGGGGCGCACAAGCTCCCATGAAATCATCAATCAATCCCCAGAAGCGAAGAAATGGAGCGAACCACATGACTATCATCCCCCTAGGGAGGGGGTAAAAAAAAAAAGGCACTCGCAGAAGATAACCAACCGAAGGCAGGCGAGTGCAGAAGACCAGAGAAGGGTCCTCGCAGAACGGGGAGGAAGGGCAGGTCGTGTAGGAATCGGCAGCTAGAATAGTCTCTACCAGATACATCGTTACGAAGGTAAGTAACTAGTACATCTGATAGAAACTACTATCCGCAGATTCCTTAATGTAGAATAGATACCCTAGCCATACCCAAGGGGAAGGAGGGTCTGCGTAAGGACCTCTCCAGCTCAGGCTAACACAAGACCCCAACAGAGGACAAATCAAAGTGACCGGGAAAAAAAGCCAATCGCCCCCCCCCCCCCACACACCCTCTCCCTACAAGCAGAAGAGAACCTCAGCAATGTGGAAGAACACCGGCCCCAAAGGTGATGTGTTAGAACGACAAAGGAGGCAACCCAGCCCTCACCAAGCAGGCGAAAGCAAGGGCAATATGAAAGGAGGCCAGCAGTCAATGTACCGAGGACCCCCACCGGAAGGCCCAGAGGTACAGGCAACGCAGAGGAGTACGGAGGAAGAAGAGCAACCCAGAGACTCCAAGGAGAAGGGGTAGAAACTAAGACAGGAGCCCTCCACCAGGAACCCACTTAGTGAAGAAGGCAGCCGAATCGGCAACGCAGAGGAGTACGGAGGAAGAAGAGCAACCTAGAGACTCCAAGGAGAAGGGTTAGAAACTAAGACAAGAGCCCTCCACCAGGAACCCACTTAGTGAAGAAGGCAGCCGAATCCATCACAGCTGAAAGTCAACAGACCAGACAAAACAGCGCCTCAGCAAAAAGGCAGGTGGGAGAAGAAAAACATAGCCCCACATGGCTCCCGCAAAACAAGAAGCAGGGGTGCCAGGCCCCACTCAAAGGCCCCTGGCCGTAGAACAGAGAGCAGGTGGGCGCAGCTGCATGCTGACAAGCGCCACGAAACTAAACGTCCAGACCACATCGTCCAGGCGGACGCAGCTGGGCGCAAACAAGCGACCAGCCGGAAGTTAAGAGGAGAAACAAGTAGGGCGCGTCCAGCCGTCAACACAGTAAAGCATTCCACCTGGAACACCCGACAGAGGACCAGGCCGACACGATGGACAGGAAGGGAAGACACCGCAGCACAATGCCGAAGACGGCACACCAGACACCTAATCGACGCATCAAATACATAGAAAGACAGAACTGGAGCAGCACCAGCTACCGCCAAGCAATGACCAAGAAACGGCACCAGCGGAATACGACGACACCAGGAAAAGCAAGAAACCGCAAGGAGAGTCCACACCCTCCTTGCGAAAGACAGAGCTATACAATAGCTACAAGTACCCCACAATCGGTATGACACATTCCAAGAAATCTATGGGAACAACTCTTAGGGAAGAAATCCCGCATCAGAAATAAAAACTATAAACCTGCGGCAGAAACCACAAAAGGCTTAGTAAGCAGCCAAAAAGTAAACTAGCCAAAAAAGAGGGGCTGAACCAGTAGCCAACCAAGGGACCCCAAGGGCACAGCAAACCACACAGGAAGTGTAAAGGACACTCCAACCCCAGATTCCAGGAGCAAGTGGGTAACATCTCCGACCAAGACCCGGAGCATCAACAAACCAACCTACTGAGGAGGAGGTGGAGGAGGATGTGGAGGAAGTAGCCCCGCAAGAAGACGCTGAATGGCGGAGTCCGCATGAGTGTTAAACAGAAGGTGCCCATCAACCAGCAGGTCAACCAAATGCGCTCTAATACTTTCAGGAAAGACTGCATCACAGCCAAGCATGACGAGGGAGAGCCACAGAGGGGGCCATAGCTCGGCCAAAAGCATCGGCAACATCCAAGCCCGCAAGCAGAATAAACGCTGCCAACTCCCTACCATCCAACACATGGCACCGCAGATCAGCACGGGCACCCTCATGGGAAACATGCAAAAGAAACAACTCAACAGAGTCCCACAGACTGGAAGTAGCCCTGGTCAACACACACAAAGTGTTAAGCACCGGCAAGGCAGCACTGGAAGAAGTGAAGACATTACGCCCCCATGAATCCAACCACCAGGAATCCCGAGACGGAGGAAACAACACTACAGGCAAACACGGAAAGGCATTCCACAGAAGAGAGCCTTGAGTAGAAGGAAAGACAGACCGGGTCATGGCGGTGGCGATTAAGAAGCGCCGGAGGCACCAGATTGTCTGCGGCAGGGCACCCCCAAACCCTTATAAGATAATTGTGGAGTGACGCTTCAAAAGGAAGGAACAACTCCTGTCGACCAGAGCCCTGGTGGAGAACTTCCTAAAGGTTGTCCATAGGAAACGAAGTAACAGGTTCACCCATCCGCAGAATACCAGCAGATGTGAAAATAGCCCTAACAAAGTCAACACTGGCCTCAGTAGGATGTAGCGGAGGAGAAAGTAGTTACTCTATGGGCGATGGCTACAGACTGAGCCGTCTATCCCAAAGTCCAGGGGGGAGCGGCCAGCCCCGGAATAGAGGAGGATCCACAGATGAATGGGGAACCTGAGGGGCCTCAGGTAAAGGCAGAGAGGCCGGTGGAAAAGCCGGCAGCAAGCCAGGGAGAGAAAGGTTTGAGGATTTAGGCCATGGGGACGGCGAGGAGCCTGCCCTGGAAGATGCCAGTGAAAAGGCTACAATACAGCGCCCAACACACCAACAGATGACAGACCTCTGGAGAAGAAGGGACCTAAGGAGACTAATCAAGAAACCGACGCCAGCGTGGGCATTCGTGGCGCCGGTTCGACTTCAGCCACCACATGCTCCCCAGGAGAATGGGGCGGGGACGACGCCGGGAACGGCGAAGGAGCGTCACCGAAAAGATGCCGGCTCGGCCTCAGATGGGGAGGCCGCCCGCATCGAGGACGGAGAGGTACTCCGGAAAGCGCCCCAGGTCCCGGCCTCCACCCGCGACTCCACTGGAGCCGGGGAGGAAAGCTCTCCGTGCCGAAACGGCGCTGGCTTGACCTCTAGCGTCGCTCCTCCGTAGGACACATGCTTGCTCTGAGAGTATCGATGGAGGCTGACACTGAACAGAAGTCGGGACAGACTTGGACATGTTGATGTGCAAAACCAGTTGGTTCAACAGAACAGCCGTACTGTTGAAATGCAATTGCGCTTCCTGGAAGGTGGAGGCCTTGATCAACCAGTCGTCCAGGTACGGGTAGACAAACACCTTGTTCTTTCTCAGGTGTGCTGCCACCACCGCCATGCATTTAGAAATCGTCCTGGGTGCAGACTTCAGACTAAACGGAAGTACGGTGTACTGATAGTGGTTGTTGCCGACTATGAAACGCATGAACTTCCAATGTTTCTGTGCAATGGGCACATGGAAGAAGGCATCCTGCAGATCTATTGCGCAAAGCCAGTCTCCTCGAAGCAGCGGAGGATCAATCTGGTGCAAGGACAGCAGGCGAAATTTCTCCCTGCGAATCCATTTGTTTGCTTGTCGCAAATCCAGAATGGGCGGAAACTCGTTTTTGTCCTTTTTGCGCACATGAAAGAACCTTGAGTATAGACCCTTTCCCCTTTGAGACAGAGAGAAGCTTTCTATCGCCCTTTTTCTCAACAGGGCATCGGACTCCGCTTGATGTTCGCGCAACAGGTACTGCGAACGAACCGGCAGGATAGCTGGAGGAGGGCTTAGAAAACGTAGACTGTATCCATTGCAAACAATATTCAGCACCCACTTGTCCTGAGTAATTTTTCTCCACTCGGACAGGTAATTCTGGATGCTTCCCCCCACCGGAGTGGGTAACAGAAGAGGGGGAGGTAAACCCACAGGGCTTAGACCCAGCCGGGCCCTTATTCCACGATGCGGATTGCTGGTTGCCTCTGCCCCTCTGGCGCTTTTGGAAGGGCTGCCTCTGGTATTGTTGTTGCTGCTGCTGCTGTTGTCTAGATTGGCGACCCTGCCCTCGCTGGAACCACTGGGAGGAGTAGCGCCTTTGGTATGGAGAGAAAGACTTCTGTTGCTCCATCGGCTTCTCCAAGCCCACAGCCTTCAGCGTTTCAACTTCCGCCTTCATACGGGCCATTCCTTCATCCGCATGGGTCCCGAAGAGGGTGAACCCTGAAAAGGGCAAATTGCCAATCCGCTGTTGCGCCTCCGGTTTCAAGGAGGTAAGTCTCAACCAGGAATGGCGTCTCAAGTTCACCCCGTGGCAGTACCCATGAGCTACCAGGAGAGAGGTGTCTGCAGCCGCGCTGATGATTTGATTGGAAACCAGCATGCCTTCCTTCAAGATTTCTTGAAAATCTTCCCTTCTGTCCCTCGGGAGGAGCTCAATGAATTGTTGCAGTGACTCCCAAAGCGACTGGTCATAGCGACCCAAAAGCGCAGTCAAACTTGCAGCTTTCATGGAAGTGGCCGACATACTGCAGACCTTTCTTACCGCCGAATCCATTTGGCGGCTCTCCTTGTCCGGAGGGACCGTAGATGACGGGGCAGTAGAATATTGCTTCTTGGCCGCTGTCACAATGACAGAGTCCGGTGCAGGGTCCGTTCTCAGATATGCCGGATCTGAGTCCGGCGGCTTGTACTTCATCTGAAGTCGAGATGGAGCAGACTTCACCGAAGCCAGCGTAAGGATCAGTTCCATGGCCGGTTCCTCAAACCCTGGCACCAACGGTAGTAACAGACGAGAGAGGTGCCTACGCTGTAGCGTTTCGAAAATGACAGAGGTGGACAAGGTGGGCACCGTCCGTGCTATCCCTAGTTTCGCTGCTCCCCTCAGCAGTACGTCCTGAAACGTCACGATGTCATCCACTGGCGAAACTCTCGTTGGAGGAGAGTCCGACAAAGTAGGTGAATACCTCCTGTCACTAGAAGTCCGTGTACCTGGACCGTGACCTCTCTCTACGATGGCGATATCGCGTTATGGTCGAAGACCTGCGCCCACTGCGAGAGCGGTGTCTCCCCCGTGATCTTGGTCTCCTGGCCGCTGCCGGAACCACCGGCACAGGCGGTTGCGGAAGATGAGCCGGAATCAAAGGCCTCGGTTGTGGAGGTGGAGAAGGCGGTGGCGGAGGTGGTGATGGAGGAGGAGGTGGTTGTGATGGAGGAGGAGGAGGAGTAGGAGGCGGAGGACATGGAGGTATTTGCAGAAGAGGCAGAGGAGGAGGAGTAGGTGTCCTAGGCCGTGAAGGTGAATAGGTCCTAGAGTAGTCAAAGTCTGAAGACTGGAGTACTCTCCTCTTCCTATGAGCAGGGTGTGCCCTGGAGGTCAACTTTCCTGATGACGAGCTCCGGCGCCGCCGCGACCGGGTACTCTCTGATGAGGAAATGCTAACCACAGATGAGCTTCCACTAGACACTCTCCTGGGCGTCGATTTACTCTTCGACGTCGACTTACCCGCGACGGCGACCTCCTCCTGGACGGCGACCTCCTCCTGGACGGCGACCTCCTCCTGGACGGCGACCTCCTCCTGGACGGCGACCTCCTCCTCGACAGAGGCCAATGCACAGGCAGAGGAAGATGATAAGAGTTCCTCCATGCCCAGAGGTCCCACTTGCAACCTGATGTCTTCTCTGCTCCAGGCCTTGAAGACGGATCGTCTCCCTGTCACGCAGGGTCCTCCTGGAGAAAGATTGACAAATATCAAAGGAATCAGGAAGATGTGTTGATGGAAGACAGAGTATGCATACTCTGTGTGGGTCGGACTTGGCCTTTTTCCTACAACACTCAGGGCACTTGTCGAATAAAGCTGGCATTTCGACAGGAAAGAGGTGGGCTAGCAGCTCAAGAAAAGCAGCAAATGGAAGATAAAGGCCTCAGACGTCGAATGAAACACTAATTAGTTCAAAAAAGTTCCAAAAATTTAAGTAATACCAATGAAGGTAGAGCTCAATGCTCCAGGGTCCTGCTAGCAGGAGCCGGAAAAAAGAACTGAAAGTAACTTGCCTTTGGCTGTGCATTATGGGATACCGAGGGTCTCTGGAGGGTTCCTTATAGGCACGGTATCCCTTTTCCAGACACATAATGGCAGCCTATGGGGCTTGTCTGTCCAACCTTTCCTCTCTATTATGATTAAGGATTTTGGTGAAGGGGAGTTTCTCTATGTGTGAAACTCTGTAAAATGTGTAAATTTCTATATTATTTGGCTAACCTTTTTCACTTCAGGATGAAGTCCTGGACAATGTAGCCTGTTAATTTCAGGCTGCATTATTTGTCTTTCATCTTAAGTGTCTATGCAGGACTGCAGAAGAAGATTACTTGAGAGACTATTTTGATTGCTCCGGGATCCAAGCACATGGGCGGGACCATTCACAGATTAGGACTATACACAGAGATCCCCTACTACAGAACTGAAACTGCTCTGGCCTACCGTGAACCCTAGGTAACGCCTGTGGGCAGGCAGGACAGGGATATGTAAGTAGGCATCCTGCAAGTCCAACGTCACCATCCAGTCTCCGGGGTCGTTGGCAGACAGGACCTGAGCCAACGTAAACATCTTGAACTTCTCCTTCCGGAGGAAGCGGTTGAGGGTCCTGAGGTCTAAGATAGGACGGAGGTGTGAGAAAGTGCCATCTTTCTTGCACTGGTATGCCCCCACTTTTTTCTGAACTGCTGATGTACTTTGACTGAGTGTGCCCTGGGTTCCTGCCAACCAGGTACCCAGGGTCTGTGTTCCTTCCCTAAAAACTGTGTTGAAACTAAAACCCAATTGGCATCTCTGGCCACCTATCAGCCCCTAGTAAATGGTACCCTAGGTACCAAGGGCATGGTGACCAGAGAAGACCCCTGATGACTGCAGCACTTAGTGTGCCACCCTCAGGGGCCCTGTACCCTGACACCCACACACTCCTTTTGCAGGCCGAGTACAAAACTAACCAAAGAGTCGACATGGCACACATCCCTGTGCCATGCCCACAAAACCCACTGCCCTGGCATACTTCAGTCACCCCTCTAGCTGGGTGCCCTATGCCAGAGGTGTAGGCATAGGTGCATGAGCCGTGTGCCCCTACAGTACCCAGGACCATTCCTGGGCACTGTAAGTGCAATGATGCCATTAAGAGTATATGGAGCTGGGAGGTTGTCATTACGAACTCCACAGCACCATAATGGCTACACTGAAGACTGACAAGTTTGGTACCAAACTTCTCAGCACATTAAACCCGCACTGATGCCAGTGTGGGATTTAATGTAAAATGCACGAGAGGGCATCTTAGAGATTCCCCCTGAAAACCTAACCTGCAATCCACGTCTGGGCTGAGTGGCTGCAGAGGCTGCCACACAGCAGACATGTTGCTGAACCCCTGGGTGGAGAGCCCCCGCTCTCCTGGGCATGCAACAATGCACATCCTGGGCAAGGAGCTAGGTCTCCTCCCCCAGGATGGGCAGGGGGAAGCTTCAAAGGTATGCTGCCTCTGTGAGCTTCTCCAGACCATTTGCTGTACCCAGCAACTGGCCCCCACCAGTTCTGACCCCCACTCTGGCGGGAAAAACTACGGCAGGGTGTGCCAGCCTGTGCCAACCCCACCCCTCAGGTGGGGAAGACTAGGTGAAGCACGACCCCGGGCCCCGGCCATCTTGAAGATGAGGAGCCCTGCCCAATCACAGCTAGGCTCCTGCCGCCCTCCCACAAGAGAGGAGCAGGATAGGGGGTGTACCAACCCCAGGACAGGGACCTATTGGTCCCTGCCCTTGCCCTACCTGTAACGTCACTAAATTCAGTATGTAAGGGCTCCCTGAACCTTCCTTCCTCAGATCCTGAAAAGAAAAGAAGAACAAAGACTAAGAGGAAGAGGACCCGCTGTGCAGCTGCTAACAACAGGACGACAACAACTGACTTGGCCCCATCCTTACCGGCCTGTCGAACCTGGAACCTGCTCCTGCCTAAAGCCCGGCGACTCCTGTGGACAGTAATCTTGGGACACCCAGAGGACCTGCCCGCCTTGACCCTCTTAAAGCCTGGGACTCCCATGGGCAGAGGCTTTGATGCAACAACCCCCCGGGTGCCAGCCAGGAAGCTCAAGACCTGCACACGCCGAGCCTGGCCCATGCCCGAGTGATCCAAGACCACGAGGACATTCCCCCGGTGACTGGGACCCGAAGTCCAGTGCCCAAAGACCATCCTCGACGAATCAGACGACGCCTGCAGAATCAGAACCAGGCCCCCCCCCCCCCAACCACGACCAGCTGATGGTAAGCTTTTCCGACACCCAAAGACACCCCGGCACCCTACAGCCCCCTGTGCCTCCCTTTGGGGTACCTACCTGTGCTCCAAGATCCCAACTTACCTCTCGACGTGCTGGTCGCCCCTGGAGAGTCTCCGCCCCCGAGCCTGCAGCTTTTGTTCCCTTTTTACCTTTTCCATTGGATAACATTGAGCGCCCAACGTCTCAAAAGCACCCTGCACCCAGCCGCCCGAGTGCCGCTGGCGGTGCCACCTTTGTCCTATCCTGCTTCCCCCATAACCTAAGCAAGTGACCAGGAGCCCAGCTCCCACAGCCGCGGGGCCTGCTAGCCAGCAGCCGCCAACCGGAGGCCCCCTGTCCCCCATTGGATAACATTGGGCCTAACTACCTCTGCACCGGCCGCCCCTGCGCCGCTGAGGGTGAACCAACTGTACCTACCTGACACTGGGGGACTCGTTAGTCTATGCCCTGAACCACAACTTCACCAGTCGAGTACTCACCAGGAAACCGGTAACTCACTTACCTGCCATTGAATAACATTGACTGGTTTGACTTGAAAAATCTTCTAAGTGTCTACTTTTGAAAACGTAAAATATTCATATAAAATCGTCCGAATTCCGAAATACTAACATGTGATCAGGAGAGGAGCCAGTACTGTACCCTGTAGCCCAGTACTGAACCGCAAAAGTAATCCCTAGCAGGTTTACTAGTTACTTGTATTTTCTCCATAGTAATCCATTGTCTGCTTTTTATGAAATTTCTTCTCTGTCTACTTTTGAAAACTAGAAATATTCTTTAAAAATCATACGAAATACTGAAGCGTAATTACTTACCTGTTTTAAGTTGAGACCCCAGTGCTGGCCCCAAGAGACCAGTACTGGATTACAAAAGTAAAAAGACGGTACTTTACTTGCAACCTGAATTTTCTCCCATTGGATAACAATGCCAGATTTCTGTTGAAAAGTTTCTAAGTGTGAACTTTTAAAATAGCTTTTTATTCCTGAAAAATCACTACAATACCTAAAACGTTTTTGCTAAACTGTTTTCAGCTTAGACCCCAGGACTGAACCTAGGAGCCAGTCCTGGAATTACCAAAGTAATCTACAAAGTAATCAACTGTGTTTACATAAGGAAATTCATTGAGCTCAATGCTAAATTGTGTGTAAAATTGTGTTGCCTACTGCAACCCCTGTACCTATTGTATTTACAAAGTTTATTGCCTTTCTGCAAAGTATTCATCTGAGACCTCTCATATTGAGAACAGTATATTTTGATCCCTGTTGGTTATAGAAATAAAACAACTATATATTTTGATATAGAAACAATTGGCCTGGAGTTCAGTCTTTGAGTGTGTGAAACCTTTTGTTGACTGAGTGTGTCCAACAAATGCTTTACACTGTCCTCTGGTACTGCCTTACTGCTCGACCAAGCTACCACTTTAGAGAGTAAGGTCACACCTGGCTTTAACCTCTGTTATACCTCTGGGGTTTGTGGACTCTATACAAACTGTACCTTATTCTGGTCCAGTATATATAGAGCCACTTTCTCACAGGAGGCCTTTGTCCTTCTTGGGTACCAGAAAGTAGTAGGAGTGACAACCACAACAGAATTCTGGCACAGGGACCCGTTCGATAGCTCCACTGGCCAAGAGAGCTGCAAATTCCGAACAGAGAAGGGCCACGTGATCCACAGACAAGCGATGAAAGGATGGTGGCATGGAGGAAAGAGTAGTCTCGAAGGGGAGGGAATAGCCCCTTCGGACTATAGGCACAACCCACTGGTCCGACGTGATGTTTAGCCAGTGGGGGAGGCACCATTGGCAACAGGTGGTCCTGGAAGACGAGGGTTTGGAAGGAAGTTGCTGCAGAGGGTTATGAGTGGACTGGCATGCCCGCTGGCCTCCAGACCCACGTCGCTGGGTCCCACGTCCGCGGCTAAGCAGAGGCTGGGTAGCTTGCGCAGCCCAATGGCTAGACTGGGTGGCACATGGTGGGGCACCCCCACCGTAGCTACAAAAGGCAGACGGCGTGGGGCGAGAGGTTGCCGCGAGGCCCAAGGATCTAGCCACTGCCCTAGAATGCTTGAGCGCTGAGTCCGCCTTGTCGTCGAACAGGCAAGGGCCATCAAAAGGTATGTCCAAAAGGGTGGATTGGGATTCCCCTGGAAAAACAGACTTCCTCAACTAGGCGTAGCCCCTCAAGGCTACTGGCGTGGAAACTGTTCTGCCTAGAGAGTCGGCTTTATCCAGCCCACACCGAATGGCGAACTTAGCTGCACCTCAACCCTCTGCCACTGTGTGTGTGAGAACGGGCTGGGCCTCTTCTGGGTACTGTGGCAGCACATGCGCAACCGTATCCCACTCTGTATGGGAATAACGGTTCAAGAGGCATGCAGTATTAACGGACCGCAGCGCTAAGCTGGCGGAAGAAAACTTCTTCCCAAAGTGGTCCAGCTTCCTGGATTCCCTATCTGGGGGAGCAATAGGGAATGCGTCCTTAGAAGACGAGGCTTGGACAAAGGAAAAGTGGGCCTCCTGGGGCCAGGCGGTGGCGTTGGGCAGTCATCCTGCCCACAGGAGCCCCTGTGCTGGGCTTGGGGGCTACATTAAACGGCAGCAGGGGCTTCGAAGAGGCTGCTTCAGGTTGTAGTACCTCTGTCAGGAGGTTAGTCCTGACTGCCACCGTAGGAAGCTCCAAGCCCAAAGCCTCAGCCGCCCTGCGCAACACCACTGCATAAGAAGCTCCATGCTCCGCAGCCAGGGTAGGGGAGAGAGCATGCCAAGGTCTGGGGAGGTATCCAAACCACTGTCATCACCCAGTTCCTCTCGCCAGTCCGGCTCCTCAAGCTGGTCAGCTAAAGGGTTTCCAGACCCCTCCCAGTACTCCTCACCCTCCTATGGCTGCCACTCAGGGCAATAGGGAATGGCAGGAATGAACAATGGTACAAAAGTAACCTCCGGCGCCGGTACTAACGTCAAACGACGTCGGTCTGGCACGGGTTCCAAGTCAGTGTGAGGCTGGAGTCTACATTGGTTGGGGGCACAAGCGACGTCTGGGGCGTCGTAACTGGAATCGCCGCCGGGGAAGGTACTGTGAGGTATACCGGCGCCCAATCAGGATCCAGGCCTGGATCCTCAGGGGCCCTCTGGAGCTGGAGCCACCAGCATCGAAGGCCCAGGGCCCTCAGCCGAGTCCATGGGGCCCGATGGCGCTCCTGCGTTGTCAGGCTGCCCAAAATGCTACGAAGGACCTCGTAACAGGCTCGAAGCTGGGCAGGGGATGTACCAGCTTCAAGAAAAGGAGGGAAGCGTGGAGCCATCCCAGAAGCAGACTCCGAAGACGGAGCTGGAGAGCGACGACGCTCCGGATCCCGCCTCACGTCCGCCGACGGACGGGAAGAAAGCGAAGAACGACGATGCTTCTTCGCCATCTTGTACTTCGACTTACCCCAGAAGTGCTGGCGAGTGATGGTGGCTTCACAACCGGTCCTGAGACCTTCCTCTGGCCCGGGCCCACCAGGCCTCCAAGAGCTTTCAGGACTGCTTACGCAAATACTTTGGATTCATGACCAGGCAGCTGGAGCACGACTTCGAGTAGTGGTCGCGCTCCAGGCACCAGAGGCACATGAAGTGCGGATGGGGCAGGCTCTCTCCGGATCTGCGCTGGCTGGAGCGGAAAAAGAACGGATGTCAGTGCGCAGGGACAGCGTCTAAGTAGACACCGCGACATCATGGCGACCACAACAACAGACGCAGAGTCGACCGACACCACCTACCCACGTGCAAGTGTACTACTACAGAAAAATTCCCTGGATCCAGTCTGACGCCTGGGGGTAATTCTAAGGTAAGGAATCTATAACTAATGGTCTCTTTCAGGTTACCATATTTTCTGAGCAAAGTGAGCTAATTGGAGAGTGTGTGCCCCCCACCCCCGTTTTTGTAAAATAAAACATTTTAGTCATATTGTCTGTTTGAATAAGGACAACTTTGTGTTGTAGGTGAATTAGGAAGGCTTTGATCACTAGAGAAACAGCTTGCAACTCTAGGTGACTGACCGGGAGATTCTTGTGTTTGGCATCCCATAGTCCCCGAATAGTAAAGTTATGCTCCCCATACTGTTAGAGATGCATCTGTTAAAGTTAGTTGTGCAACTGGGTCTTGAAACGGCCGCCCTTTGGATAGATTTTGTGGATTCCACCATTGCAGAGAGTGATATGTGCAGCTGTTTATCAACACTAAATCGTGAAATTGACCCAGTGACCGAGTCCATTGCTGGGAGAGACATTGTTATAGAAGTCTTGTGTTGAGTCTGGCATGTGGAACTATGTAAATACACAATGCCATCATGCCCAAAAGTCTGAGAAATATTTTGGCTGGAATGAGAGTTCCTGTTTGAAATGGTAGAAATAACGTTAGTATATTGCATATTCTGTCTGTGTTTGGGTATGCGAATGCTAGATTTGTATTGAGTGACCCCTAGAAAAGCTTGAGTAGTAGCTGGCTGTAGATAAGATTTTTGTAGGTTGACCGTGAACCCTAATTGATGTAGTAAATCTAAGGCCTTGAGTGTTTTGTTTGTAAAGGATAAATGTATTTGCTTTGATTAGCCAGTCATCTAGATAAGGGAAGACATGAATGTTTTCCCTGCACAGATATGATGTCACAACTGCAAAGCACATATTGAATACTCTTGGTGCTGAGGTGATTCCAAAGGGAAGAACTATGAAATGATAATTTCCCTGAAAAAGAAAGCGGAGGTATTTTCTGTGTGCAGGATGAACTGGAATATGAAAATAGACTTCCTTTTGATCCAAGGTTGGCATGAAATCTCCTTATTGTAATAAAGGGATGATCTCTTGAAGAGTGACCATTTGGAAATGTTCCATCATGTAATGTTTTAGTGGTATGAGATCTAGAATGGGCCTGAGATACCCATCCTCTCTGGGAAAAAGGAATTATCGCAAATACACTCCTGTCCCGTGAAATTGTGTGAAACTGGTTTCATTGCTCCTTTTTGAAGCAGCGCTGTTATTTCTTGTTGCAGAAGGATTTGGTGTGTTTGCGAGGTGGAATATTTCAATCAATCATTTGAAAAGCGCACTACATACGCGCTGGTGTCTCAAGGCGCTGGGGGGGGGGGGGAATGCTACTGATCGAACAGCCAGGTCTAGAGTATCCTCCTGAAGGTCAGCAGGTCTTGTATCTGTCGTAGGCTCAGTGGGAGGCTGTTCCATGTCTTGGCGGCGAGGTGGGAGAAGGATCTCCCACCGGGGGAGTTTTTATGAGTTCCAGACGATAACCATGTTGGATAATGTCTAAGACCCATTGGTCTGTTGTAATTGACTTCGTTTTGGAGAAATTGTTGAGGACGACCCCCAACTGGTTTTTGGTGTTGTGGGGGAAAGGCAAAGGAGTCATTGTTTATTATTGGTATTTGAGGAATGTGTATTGCTCCCTCTACCTCTTCCTTTACAAATGTTCGCTCTTAAGAACATCTGTAGAAGGTTTTAGTTGTTGAGGTTTGTCCTTGAGTTTTACATTGTGTACCAAAGGTATCTGTGGAAGCTGTCCTTGCCCCTTGTTTAAAATTGGGCTTACGAAAGGAACCTCTATAGGTGTTTGTTTGTAGAACTCCCATTGATTCTGCTACCTCCGTGCCCTTTTTCATTTTTCCCAAGGACAGTGTCCACATGGGGGCCAAAGAGATGTTCCTTGTCAAAAGGGAGGTTCATTAGGGTCTCTTGTACCTCAGATTTGAAACCGGATACCCTTAAGCATGCATGTCTTCTTATTAGGACACTAGTATTTATACTCCTAGCAGCAGTGTTGGCTGCCTCTAATGCACACTTCATAGAGTTGTTGGTGATAAGTGTCCCTTCATTAACAATCTCTTGACCTCCTTTTCTGTGCTCCTCTGGGAGATGTTGGAGAAGGCTTTCCATTTTGTCTCAGTGGGGCCGGTCGTACCTTGCTAGTAAGGCTTGGCTATTAGCTATACGCCAATGATTAGCTGCTTGCGCCGCAACTCTAAACAGAGGCATCCATAAATTTGGATTTCTTTACTGGTAGTGGTGCTTCCACAGTTGTTTGGGAATTAGCCCTTTTCCTAGAACTGGACACTACAAAAGAGTAAGGAGTGAATTGCACTCTAATAAAAATGGGGTCTGAAGGTGGTAGTTTGTATTTTTTATAAATGAGAGGAGCAATTATTCTTAATTTGACTAGTTGTTTGAAAAATTCATCTGCATAAAGTGTCATACCTTTTAGAAGTGGTAAATACTGTGCCCCTCTTTTTTATGTATTAGATAAAGTTTCAAAGAGTATTTCCTCTGTCGAGTCCTTATATAAAGGAACCCGATGAAAAGTGGCTCTGGCTATGAGATCCTGATAAGCAGATGCATCATCAGATGGTGATGGACAGCTAGGGTATAAATCAGGATCAGTGTCAACATGAGGATCAATATTATAATCCTCCCATGGATCCCCTGGTTGTGCGTCATCTGGGATGTCTTGACAGTCATCTATTGTTGACTGAGGAGAAAGATCCCCAGCCTCAGACAATTGTGGTGAGTGGGGGTTGGGGGTGGGGTGGGGTGGAGGTGTTGATTGTGGTACGGTGAAGAAGGAATTGGAATGTGAAATTGACTAGTTGCAGCATCATTTCTTTTCTTCTTGAGGAGTTGAACAAAAACGTCCAAAGGCTCCTCAAAACTCAACTGCTTCTTAGGAGTTGTTGATTTGGTGGCTGTAACCATAATTGTCTTTGTTCCAGGCTGAACTTTAAGGGTTTTTGTATCGGATCAAGCTTATGATGGAATTGCTCAAGAATTGGCTCTAAGGGAGAGTGCGGTCCGAAAACAAAGCATTTCCATGAAGGAAGCTTTGTCTTTGATGGAGGAAGGTTCGATTACGAAAGAACAAGTCTGTCTTTTAGTTGCCGAGAATGAAGAGTGTGATGTTTTGGTGTCAGATCAAATGGATAGAGAGGCCCCTACTGTAGGCTGAACTTTTGGAGCAGAGCCGGATGGCGAGGCTTCAGAGTCATGTTTTCGGTGCACGTCATGGCTTGTGTGCAGTGGCGTACCGTGAGCAGTTTTCTCAGAGGAGGCTGAGGATTTGGATTTTGGAGCAGGGTTATAAGTACTCACGGTATGTTGTTTTTGTGCTGGCAGGAGTGGCATAGTCCTCTTCTGACTGAGACTCTAAATCGGAGTCATGTATGGAAAGTGATTCTTCTTGTGAGGCTGAAGCGTCTTCCTATTGTTGGCGGAAGATGTCGGAAACAACGTCCATTTGCTTGTGCGGCATCTCTTGTCGTCTAGTCTTTAGATTTCGAAGAGTCTTTTTAAACCGAAAAGACTTACAGGCCTCACAGGTGTCCTCTGTATGTTCAGGCAAGAGACATATGATGCAAAAGGGAAGTTGGTCGATGGGAGGGTATTTAGAGTGGCTCTTTGTACAGAAATGGAACGTAGTGCATCCATTAGCAGGTCATTCTCAATCTTGTTTGAAATAGAAGTGTTGCCCGACTGGGAGCGGCCTGTAGGTCGAAGAGACGAGTTCAAAACCCGCCACGAAATCCAGTATGAGATGTAAACTATACCTACCGAAGCAATACAGTTGAGATATATATACCGGACCAAAGGGGGACTGAAGGAGACTCGAATCGGAGCACGCAATACTACATTTGAACAAGTCGGTGGAAAAAAACAATCTGAAGATGCGGTCTATGACCATGTGCAGTTTTCCCAAGAGGAGTCACGCAGCCTCGTGACTCGAAGAAAACGCCTTGGAACAAAAACTACTTGAAATCATCCCTGCCGAACACTAGATGTAAATGTAAATCCAGTATTTGTAAAGCGCACAGCTACCAAGCAGACTTGTGCAAAGCATGTGTATCTACGGCACACATTCCTCGAACATATAGTTCTAGGCAATGCGTCCAACTTTATACTTTATCCAAAAGCTTGCTGACCCTTTTGTACGACATTCTTTAGCGTAATTTATTTGGTCATCTCTGAAGAGTAGGAGATCCCAAACAGTAAGGGTGGCAAGTTAAATGAGATACATCTCTGATCAACTGTGATTATGAATTTGATGGCAGGTTGTATTTGTAGTCTACAAAAACGGGTATCTTCCTAGAGAGTTTTCAATGTATTTTTGACCTATTTTTAATAGGGCATCATTTTAGGTCTTTTATACATGCTTTTATCTTGTTCTCAGCCAATATTAAATGTATAATAAAGTTTGTATTTAATGTACTTTATGTTATTGAAATATAGCAAAAAAAAGAATCTGACTGACATACATAATCAGAAAAGCTTTCAATCATCCCGCTTAACCCATTGTTAAGTTCAGATCTTTACATTTTGATTTCTCCCACAAATGGGGCAATGCATCAGTCCACTTAAGCTCATCTCTACACTGTAAGTGAATACATTTTGCTTTGGCCCATATTTGCATCTAAGTAGAAAAAACTCCACTTTAAAGTCAGGGCAGGTAGGCTGACCTCTATTTCCAATTCCGCTTTTAATAATTTATTTTTGAAATTGTCAATTTTTACTATATATATATATATATATATATATATATATATATATATATATATATTTTTTTTTTTTCTTCAAAGATACACAAGGTGTTTAGACAGCAGCATGTTTACTTTTTATTAAGTTTACACTTCAGGACTACTGCATCCAGACAAAAAATAAATAAATAAACTTGCCAGCCCAGGCATATTGGCTTTCTCAATGCGCGTTTTGATATGCATATTCTTCAGTTAATTCAGGCTTTACATGGACGTTGTAGCCATCTGAAACAGTACAAGAAGTTAAGGAAACCTTGCCCGTAATAGGCTCTGGAAAATGCCTTGCATCCAATGGAAATGCTGGATTTTTCATCCTCTTTTATTCATGAATTGTAAGTGATCTGCGGAGTTTCCCTACATACACCAGGTATTAGTCTGAAGTTTAGAACTATCAATACAGAACATATGAGGCAGAAGTAAAAATAATGACTAAGAACGGAGGCAATCCCGGATAGAAAAGCAGTGATGGGATCAGTTTTGCCGGTGTTATCACAGAGATAAAGTTTTGTTTAAGGAGAATAATTCAAGCGCACCCTCCCAATTCTCATCTTGAATACAAGATCCAATCAGTGCCTATTTAGAGCTAATGGAAAAATGAATGAAGGTGAGAAACTATAGCGTAAAAGTACTGCAATCACCATAGAGGTGCCTTTAACATCCTAAATTTCTCATTGTTGACCTTGACAATACATCTCAACAGCAAATAAAAATTAAAGGCGGCAGATTGGTACAGCTTAAGCTAACAGACTGTAGAGAATCTGCTGGTGAAATCTAGCATTGCTGCAGGAACATGGCTTAAGAGCATAATGTCAGAGGAATGTTTGGGAAGTCCTCACATGAACATGGATTCTATGGCAGGACCGAGGCTTCGGATTATGCCTTCTTCCTTCGCTTTATTACCACACAGCAGTCAAGTCAAGTCAAGAAATTTATATAGCGCACTACATACCCAGAGGGTCTCAAGGCGCTTGAGGAGGGGGGGGTAGGGGGGGTGTGGGTTTACTTATCAAATATCCAGGTTTTAAGCTGTTTTCTGAAGGCTAGGTGGTTTTGGGTAAGGCGGAGGTGGCTGGGGAGGAAATTCCAGGTTTTGGCCGCTAAGTAGGAGAAGGATCTTCCCTCCATGGTGGCTTTGTGGATGCGCGGGACAGCGGCGAGGGCTTGGTTGGACGAGCGCAGTTGGCGGGTGGGAGTGTAGAAGGAAAGGCGCGTGTTGAGGCAGTCAGGTCCAAGTTCGTAGAGGGCTTTGTGTGCGTGGGTGAGGAGACGGAACGTAATCCTTTTGTTGACGGGGAGCCAGTGAAGGTCTTTCAGGTGACCGGGGATGTGGTCTGTGCGGGGGATGTCTAGTATGAGTCTGGCTGAGGCGTTTTGAATGCGTTGGAGTTTTTTCAGCAGTATTGCGGTGGTGCCGGCGTAAAGGGTGTTTCCGTAGTCCAGAAGGCTTGTAACAAGTGCGTGGGTGACCGTTTTCCTTGTTTCGGTGGGGATCCAGCAAAATGTTTTTTTGAGCATGCGTAAGATGTTGAAGCATGATGATGATACGGCGTTGACTTGTCTGGTCATTGAAAGAGTGGAGTCCAGGATGATGCCCAGGTTTCGTGCGTGGTCCGTCGGTATGGGAGCTTTTCCTAGGGCCGTTGGCCACCAAGAGTCGTCCCAGGCGGAAGGGGATGCACCTAAGATGAGGACTTCCGTTTCGTCCGAGTTCAGTTTCAGACGGCTGTGCTTCATCCACTCGGCTACTTCTTTCATCCCTTCATGAAGGTTGGTTTTGGCGGTGGTTGGGTCTTTGGTGAGTGAGAGTATCAGCTGAGTGTCGACAGCGTAGGAGATGATGTTGAGGTTGTGCTGATGTGCGATGGTTGCGAGGGGGCTCATGTAGACATTGAAGAGGGTAGGGCTGAGAGAAGATCCTTGTGGAACGCCGCAAATGACTTCGGTGGCCTCTGATTTAAAAGGGGGGAGGCGGACTCTCTGAGTTCTTCCAGCGAGGAACGAGATGATCCAGTCCAATGCTCTTTATTGAATTCCGATGTTGCTGAGGCGTTGTATTAGGGTACTATGACAGACTGTGTCGAAGGCTGCAGAGAGGTCGAGGAGGATGAGGGCGACTGTGTCTCCGTTGTCCAGTAGTGTTCGGATGTCATCTGTTGCTGCGATGAGGGCGGTCTCGGTGCTGTGTTTGGCTCGGAAGCCAGACTGTGAGGAGTCGAGTGATTTGTTGGTTTCGAGGAAGGCAGCGAGCTGATTGTTGACGGCTTTTTCAATGACTTTGGCAGGAAATGGGAGGAGCGAGATGGGGCGGTAATTTTTGAGTTCGGTGCTTGGTGCGGTCCTTACGGATGATCTTGTAGCAGTCCGGGATGGCTATGGCGATGTCTGGAGCAGATGAGGCATTCATCCAGGTTTCTGTTAGGAAGGCGACGTCCGGGGAGAAGGTGTCGAGTAGGTTCCAGAGGTCGATGGCGTGTTTGTGGACCGAGCGGGTGTTGAGAAGAATGCATTTAAGGTGGTTGTTGTCGGATCTCTGTTTGGTGTTAGTGGATTTGGTGTGGGTCTCGAGGGAGTCGTACTTGCAGGAGTGGCAGGTGAAGGGTCCATGGGTGTGTCCCCGGGCGGCCTGGGCACAGTTAGGGAGTCGGCCAGGGTTAAGTGTTAGGAGGGTGGATGGGTCGTATGTAAGGAGGGAGGGGTGTGTGATGCGGGGACCAGGGGGTCTGGCGCTGGGCGCGGTCCAGGCGCGGACGGGCGTAGACGGGCTTACCTTTGGCGCACCTTCGGCGCGCATGGGGCGCATCCGCTGCGCGTGAACGCTGCGCGAGGATGCATCTGTCATATATGGATATTGTAGGGGGAGGGGCGAGGGAGGGTCAGCTGGGAGGCGGGGCGGAGGTCAGGGCAGGGAGGGACAGCAACAAAGCACAAAATGGCAGCAGGACAGTAAACGAACCTGAAATGGAGGTACAGCCTGAACGCGACGCTATGCACAAAATAAACAGATGTATCCAGGTACAAGACAATCCTCCTGGCTGCGCGTTTCTAAACAGTGGCACGATGCTAATTATTTCACTGTGCAGTAACTGGTTCCAAAGCGTCTAAACAATCTCAAGCGCTACGAGAAGTGACTAATGCAGACGAGCGGCAGAATTGTACTAATGCTCGTGGGCGCTGCGAGGTCAATGCAGTAATGGCGCGCTACGCTAACACAGCTGATGGAAATGCGATATGCAATAAATGGCAGACAGTAAGGACAGTGCAGAGTAAAGAGGGGGCGATGCGGGTGAGCGTAAGCAGATAGGTAAACACTGAAATTTAAAAGCAGCGAGAAATGCAGGTGAGCGCTACGATACCGCAGTGTTCAGTGCTGGGAGCTGCGAGGGGAGCGACCGTAGCTGAGGGTATCAGGGTGGTCAGAGCAGCAAGAAAGATAGTAACAAAAACTACATTTTCCATGAACACTTGGGAAAGCAAACAGTCTTATTAGGTGTCCTTCGCCTCTGTCTGCACTCCGGCCGACTCCCATCATGCCCTGCTGCAGTTTCCTCTTTCTCTGATGCACAGCAGCAAGATAAGTGTTTTTTCTCTTCTCTCCTAGATTTTTGGGGTGATTCTGGTATTGTTGGTAGCGAGTTTTGACAGCGCTCAGCGTTTTCTTTCAGTAGATTCCCCCTGGTAATCGCGGGACGCTCTAGCGCTACTGACGCGATTTTCTGCCCAGTAGAAGGTGCAGTGCGGTCCTCCCGCCGCTAGGGGGGCGAGTTCTCCTCTCTGTGGTTAGCGCGAAATTGAAGCATTTTCCACCGCTTTTTTTCGCGCACTGCCACAGAGAGCCTGTCCTGCCTCCTGCCACCCGGTCAGACACCCTGAGGGGTTGATTTTTCTCCCTTTCTGACGCCTGAACCCTCTGGTGGGTCAGTATTTGTGTGCCTGAACACCCTGAGGGGTCGCAATTTGCACCATTCTTTAGTGGTGCGGTGGGGCGCTTTACCAGGTGGTGCCCTGTGACAGTGAGGGCTGAAGCGTCCCCAGGGCTTATCCCTGTCATTTTGTGCCCATGTGCCACCCACATTTGTCTGGGCCCCCTCCCAGCCTAAATTGGGCCCAGCCTAAATTACCTTGGATTTCTACTGCCTCCAGCTCTCGTGCATGCAGAGCCTAACTTAACTCATAATGCAGTGGGAGCAAGACCAGTACCCAGAAGAGGACCCCCTCAACTAGGTTACCTGGGATGACTACTTTTATCAGGCAGTAGACCATTCTATCTACAAGGCTGTAGGATCAGGCCATGATTCCCCTAGAGCAGCACCTGTCCGCACTGTTAGATGCGAAGCTGGCAGCCCTTATTCCAACGCAGACCCCGGCCCCTGCGCCCTCTACTTCCCCTCCCCCAGTAAGAAGCCATGCACTGAGGGGGTAGATTTGGAGGCTTTTGCACGAGTTAAAAGCGCATTTTTGGCGTATGAGGCTCCCCAGCCTGTCCCAGTGCCCCAAGCGAATAACTTTCCGGCGACCCCTCGGACTGCGTCCCCAGAGCCTCGGGATGATGGGAATTCTCTGGATACTGATGAGGAGGCTTGCTCCTCTAGGTCCTGGCTCCCGTCCCAGGTTTCAACCTCAGCTGGGCCATCTTACATGCTGGACCCGGACGATATCGTCCATCCTCGGTCTTCAGACTGGGTGCCCATGGACAAGGTGGCACAGTATGTTGCGAGCCGTTTGCGCAAGCCAGTCGATAAGGATGTCCGCAGCGGCCTTAGGGCGAAGTGCCCACGCCCCATCTTTGATGGTAAGGTGGCGTTGACTCCCGATATTGACCCGAAAATGGCAACATTCTTAGCGAAGTTTGTTAGGGGCCCTAGGAAAGGTATAGACCGATCATGGCGTACCTCCCAAGACAAACTGCTGGATGCGATAGGGCCCATGAACAAAATTTTGGATATGGCAGGGGAGGCCGAGGTTTCGGGGGACCTTATTTCTCCAGAGGTTTTCTCAAATTGGGCGCAGCGGGCCATTGTGTTCCTAGGGAACGTCAACTACGCACTCTCTACTGAGAGGCATCGGTCGCTCCTTATCAAGATCGACCCTAAACTGGATGATCATGCCTCTTCGGAGGCTGGAGTTGTGGCTCCGGCCACGGGCAGTTCCAGGACAATGCCCACTTTAACAACTTCTACCCGACTCGAGGACAGCGGTTCCGTGGCCAAGGCAGCCAGAGAGGACAGGAACAAGGTGCCGGAAGAGGTGAGTGTGATGCCCTCGGCGACACTGTGGGCAGGGGGGCGCTTGGCGCAGTTTCTCCCGGCTTGGGTTTCCCTTACAAGCGATGCTTGGGTGCTGCAGACGGTCCAGGACTTCCAGCTGGAGTTTCATGGCCGTCCGTGTCAGCGGTATCGCCCAGACACATTACTTTCTCGCAGCGAGATGCAGGCTTGGTGCGCTAAGATGTTTTCGCCCTCCTTCAAAAAGGGGCAGTTTGTTGCACGCGCGAACACCCTGGGGGGTTTCTCAGCAATCTCTTTTTGGTCGACAAAGTCGACGGTGGCCGGCGGCCAGTCATCAACTTGAAAGAATTCAATGAGTGCCTGGTCTACCGCCATTTCAAGATGGAGGGCATTCACCTCCAGCAGGATGTGTTGCGTCCGTCAGATTGGATGACTAGGCTAGACCTGAAGGACGCGTACCTCACAGTACCAATTTTCCCACCTCACAGGCGTTTCCTCCAGTTCAGGTGGGAGGGCCAGGTTTACGAATTGACAACACTCTTTAGGGCTTTCCTCACAAAGGTTCTTCGGCTGGTGGTGAAGTTTCTGCGGGCGCGAGGTTTGAGAATGATCGTCTACCTGGACGTTATGCTGTTCATGGACCAGTGTCCCGAGCGGCTGTCGTCCCAACTGCAAGTGGCAGTCAACCTCTTTCAGGGGCTGGGCTTCGTTATCAACGAGAAGAAGTCCTGTTTGGTTCCCATTCAATGGGCAACCTTTTTGGGATTCAGCATAGACTCAGTGTCTTCCACCTTAAGTCTCCCTGCCAAAAAGATAACTAAGATCAGACCGGAGCTGCGCCAGAATTTGGCAAAATCGCGGATATCTCTCTGGCAGATGGCACGGTTGGTAGGTCTTCTGTCGTCTTCAATTCAGGTCATATTTCCTCGACCCCTTCATATCGGGCCATGCAGCGTCTGAAAGCTTTTCACCTCAGGAAAGGCCTCAAGTACTCTCAATTGATTCCGTAGTCAGCAGAAGTGCGAGACGAAATGCAGTGGTGGCTCACGCACATGGAGGCTTGGAATGGCTGTGCGATTTTCGGGTCAGCCCCGGATATAGTCCAGTCGGACGCCAGTCAATCCAGCTGGGGGGCCAGGTGTGGGGATTTTTCCACAGGTGGCGCCTGGTCTGCTCATGAGCAGTCGTTGCACATCAACTGCTTGAAATTGCTAGCAGGATCCTTCGCCGTGCAGTGCTGGATGAAGGACAGAGAGCAGTCGTGTGTCCTCCGCAGGATGGACAACGTCTCGCGGTCTGGTATATCAACCACCTGGGGGGTACCAGATCCAAGATGCTAGCGGACCTTGCGAGGGACTTCTGGCACTTTTGTCTGGACCATCAGGTGTCGGTGACGGCGGAGTATCTGCCGGGCCAGCAGAACGAGGTGGCAAATTGGCACTCCTGGCACCTTCTGGATGCCAGCGTGTGGAAGCTGGTCATGTTTTCCTGCTATCGGAGAAGTGGGGTCCTTTCTCGGTGGATCTCTTCGCGTTGCGTTTGGACCGCCAACTCCCGAGATTCTTCAGTTGGCGCCCGGATCCATTGGCGGATGCAACGGATGCTTTTCTTCAGAATTGGTCAGGCGAGCCGGGGTATGCCTTTCCCCCGTTTTCCATGATAACGCGAGTATCAGCGCTGCTGCGGTGCCAGTTGGCGGAGGTAGTGTTGATCACGCCATGGTGGAGATCTCAAGTTTGGTTTCCGGTTCTACTCGGACTTTCTTGGGATTTTCCAATCCTACTCCCCCAATCTCCTCACCTTCTGCTCAATCCAGACCTAGTTCCCCACCAGTTAGTCCAGGAGGGGTCGCTGAGGCTAATGGCCAGGAGGATCTCCGGCGTCGTTGGTCGCACCCAGGCCTTTCGGGAAAGGCTGAGGACCTGCTCTCCAAGGCATGGGCAGTTACACAACGAAGAGGTACAGGTCAGCCTGGCATACATGGCGTTGGTGTGTGCAACGGGGTTTCAATCCCGTGGGGGCAGATGTAGTCCACGCGCTTAATTTTTTAACGAGTTTGGCCTATCAGTCAATTAATACCTTCCATTCGGCAATCTCAGCTGGTCATGTATTGGTGCAGGATTCCCCGGTGGGGGAGCACCCTTTGGTGTGCAGGCTCCTGAGAGGAATACGTGTCTTTGCCCCCAGAGCCGCGCTACTCTGTCCTCTGGGAGGTTAACAGAGTTTTGAACCTCTTTCTCTCCTGGCAGTCGAATAGATTTCGTTCTCGTAAAGAAGTGACTGCCAAATTGGCTATGCTTTTGTGCTTAGTTTCCTGTCGGCGAGTGTCAGATGTTTCAGGGATTTCTGCTTGAGTTTTTTCCCCAGAAGGGGTGTCTTTCACAGTGAGTAGAGGGACTAAGTCCAACACAAGAGTTACTTCATACCCGGCTTTTCCGGATTCCCCCAAGCTGTGCGTTGTACAGTGCCTCTGTGCTTACGAGGATATTACTGAAGATACCCGACCTACGGGTGAGAGACAACTTCTAATTGCCTTACGTAAACTGTACAAGGCAGTTTCTTCTCCAACTATTGCCAGATGGGTGCGTTGGGTAATGCAGGAAGCGGGGACCGATACTAAGCAGTTTGGTGCTCATTCAGCGAGAGGGGCGATGGCCTCTAAAGCGTTTGCCCTTGGGGCAAGATTGGAGGATTTGATGCGTGCGGCCGATTGGTCCTCAGATTCCACCTTTAAGAGGTTTTACTTTAAACCTGTTTTGGAGGTGGCTAGGTTAATTGTCGCCAAGCTTTGAACTGGCATAATCTGAAGCCTCCGGTCCTGCCATAGAAAGAAAATTTGCCTAGCCTTTGTGCTTATAAGTTTCAATTCTATTAAGGACTCGGAGGCGAGGATTATCCCTCCCAATGACTTCCAGGAAGTGGACCCTCCCCGTACTGAATGTAAGTAAAACATTCATGTGCTTTTCTGCTTCTTGATGGCTGTTTGTGTTTGCTCTGTTTTCTCTCCATGCGACATGTTTGCTCATTGAGGTCCTGCATCTGACATTGCCTATTTTTGCTGGAAACAATGGTCCCAAGCAGGATGCGTGAGAATGCAACGTCAGAGGCTTCGCGCGAAGAAAGAGGAAGACGAAACAGTAGCAGGGCATGAGGGGAGCCGGCCAGAGTGCAGACAGAGGCAAAGGACTCCTAATAAGACCGTTTGCTTTCCCAAGTGTTCATGGGAAATGTAGTTTGTCACCGTCTTTCTTGCTGCTGTGTGGTAATAAAGCGAAGGAAGAAGGCATAATCCTCGCCTCCGAGATCTTAATAGAATTGAAACTTACCAGCACGAAGGCTAGGCAAATTTTCATTATGGCTAACAGGTACACGCCTTACAAAAACGAAGGAAAGCTCAGTGTGCTTACACCACACTAGGCCCAATGCTGATGCGATGGCCAGTAAGAAGCTTTTCCTGGGATAAGATTAATTTCAAAGTAGCACACCAGCAAATATCAATTGTGCATCAAACGAATCATGAACAACTTTCTCTCAAGAGGGGGCAATATGGTACAAAATTGGGGGAAATAAATGAATTATTAGACCAATATTGAGAAAGAAGCCTAGTGTATTAGAAAAGTTCAAAGTGGGGGATGATAGTATATTGCCTGGTCATCACTCATCTGTGCTGCGACTTGTGATAATACAATAAACTGACGCTTCAAAAAGGTTTTGCATGTACTTACAACATGCCTTTGTCAAACACATACAACCAAGTAAACCATGCTCTAGTGACATTTTTAGTGAGGGAAAATGGACCAAATGAGGAGCTTGGTTAATGGTGTACAGTTAGTACAGAAGCTAAAGGCCGTGAAAAATATAGGATTGAATAGTTTGCTGTTCTCTTAGCTATCTCCATTCCTGAACAGCAGCGCTGGCAAATACTATGCAAGTAGCTCACAGCTTAACACTTTGCATGCTGTATTTATGCAGCAGTGATCCCAAAAAATTTAAAATTTGATACCTCAAGTAAATAAAATAATTTTGTTGTAATATGTCACCGGATGGCATGGAGCTGTTGTCAAGCTTAAAGTCACAAATACATACCAAACAACAACTTCCTACTGAACAATATCTTGCCCAGTGTTTTATATTGAAAATGTTTTCTCTGCACAGTAATGAACTAATGAAACATACTGTACACATTTTTGTGCAGAGTAAATGAAACAGCAAGGACAGTAATTATTGCTGAACAAGGTTACTAGCATTATAAAGCATGTGTGAATTGCCAAAAGAACAAGTTACTTACCTTAGCTAACGCTTTTTCTGGTGGATACAGTATCTGCCTGTGGATTCCTCACCTTGTGAATATCCCCCTTCGTCAGCATCATTCGGTAATTCGTTTGAAGCTCTTTACGCCGACGTGGACGACGTCACAGAACGCACAGCTTCGCGCACACGTGGCTCCGCTGACGTCACTGACTCCATAATAGGACTCCGTCGGCGTGATGACATCAGTTCCGCCCTTTTTTCCGTGCCTTCGAGGCACATGGAGGATCGACAACAGTAGATATACACACAATGTACACAGTACCAAATAATCAAAATAACACACGGTGTGTAGTCAATGCAGGAAAGCAATTATAATAACATTTCCTTTGACAATAAAATATTTACATTAAAACAATGACACTAAAACAGGTATAGAAGAATGGACAACGGGGAGGCGGGTGGGCCAGTGAGGAATCCACAGGCAGATACTATATCCACCAGAAAAAAGGTTACCGATGGTAAGTAACTTGTTCTTATGATGAATACATCTGCCAGTGGATTCCTCACCTTGTGACTAGAGTCCCACAGCAGTCCCCACTCCTGGAGGAGGGTGTCCACTCTCCTAACCAGAAAATCCTGGAGGACAGAAAGCGCAAAGTGGCCGTCCCTCCTCACTTCGGAATCCAAGCAGTAATGCTTCGCAAAAGTGTGGAGGGAATCCCAAGTCGCTTCTCTACAAATGTCCTCTACAGGTACACCTCTAGACAAAAGCAGATGTAGCAGACCTTGCTCTAGTAGAATGAGCTCTTAAACCTTCAGGAGGTTCCTTACCCGCCAGAGAGCAGCATATCTTAATACACAAGACAATCCATCTTGACAGCATGCGCTTGTGCAACGCCTTGCCTCTTCTGGCTCCAACTAAACGCACAAAGAGCTGGTCATCCACTCTGAACTCTCGGGTTCTGTCCAGGTAGAAGCTCACCGCCCTCTTAGGTTCCAAGCGGTGAAGTCTCTCCTCCTCCTTGGAAGGGGGAGGATAGAAGGTAGGAAGGGTAACTGACTGCCCTAGATGGAAGGGAGTTACCACCTTAGGCAGAAACGCAGCCCTGGTCCTGAGTGACATTCGTTCAGCATGAATGGTCAAGAATGGGGGCTTTGAACTAAGAGCTTGAAGCTCACTTACCCTCCTTGCCGAGGTAATTGTAATCAGGAAGACCGTTTTCAAAGATAACAGTCTCAAGGGACACTTGTACAAAGGTTCAAAAGGTGAACCCATCAAGAAAGTAAGCACAAGATTCAAGTCCCATTGAGGCACAATAAAGGGAGTAGGAGGAAATGTATTTGTAAGGCCGTTAGAAACCTTAAAACAATAGGAGATTTAAATAAGGACGGCTGATCCAGCAGACAGAGAAATGCCGACAAGGCCGAAAGATGCCGAAAGATAACCTTTGACCGTAGCTACAGCAAACCCTTGCTGAGCCAAAGAAAGAGGAAACTGAAGTATGTCACACAATCGAGCCTTCAAAGGGTCAATGGAATTCTCCCCACACAAAGAGACAAATTTAGACCATCTATAAGAGTAGAAAGACTTGGTGGAATCACTCCTGGCCGATAAAATGACATCCACCACGTCATGTGTGAGAGAAAAAGAATTCAGGTTGCCTCAGGTTGCCCCGTTCAATCTCCAGGCATGTAGATGTAAGCTCTGGAGGTGGGGGTCTAGAACCTGACCCTCCATCTAAGAGAGGAGATCTGCCCTGAGAGGAGACGGAGCAGCGGGCACGAGGACAGTTGGAGAAGATCTGTGTACCACACCCTTCTTGGCCAATCCGGGATGATCAATATGACTTGGGCCCAGTCTTGACGTATCTTCCTCAGAACCCGAGGAATCAAGGGTATGGGAGCAAACGCGTAAAGGAGTCTTGAGTCCCAACTCAACTGAAACGTGTCCCCCAAAGCTCCCTGCATCGGATACTGGATACTGCAGAATGACAGGCAGTGAGCATTCTCGTGAATGGCAAACAGGTCCACCTGAGGAATTCCCCACGTCCGGAAGACGTGACTAACCACTTCTGGATGAAGCCTCCACTCGTGAAAGGCCGAGAACTGCCGACTGAGACTGTCTGCACGCACTTTCAGAACTCCGGCCAGATGAAATCTGATGGTCCTGAACCCAGAACCAAAGACGCAGAGCCTCTCTGCAGAGACACTGCGATCCCACTCCTCCCTGCTTGTTAGCATACCACATCACGGTCGACCGTCAGGACCTGAACCGACCGACCGCGAAGGGAAGGGAGGAAGGCCTTGTGAGAATGTGCCATCTTTCTTGCCTTGGTATGCCCCCACTTTTTACTGAACTGCTGATGTGCTTTAACTGAGTGTGCCCTGGGTCCCTGCCAATCAGGTACCCAGCGCCTGTGTTCCTTCCCTAAGACGAAAATCTATGCTGAAACAAAATACCCAATTGGCATCTCTGGCCACCTGTCAGCCCCTAGTAAATGGTACCCTAGGTACCCAGGGCATGGAGCCAGAGGAGACCCCTGAGGGCTGCAGCACTTATTGGGTCACCCTCAGAGGCCCTGTACCCTGGCACCCACACACTGCCTTTGCAGGCTGAGTGTCTAAGTACAGAACATCTCAGCACATTAAACCCGCACTGAGCCTGCAGCCTTTGTTCCTTTTTCAAGATCCTCATTGGATAACATTGAGCACCCGACGGCTCAAAAGCACCATGCACCCAGATGCCAGAGTGCCGCTGGCTGTGACCCCTTGCCCTATCCTAAGTCCCCCCCATGCCCTGAGCAAGTGACCAGGAGCCCAGCTCCCAGAGCCGCGTGGCCAGCTAGCCAGCAGCCACCAACCGAAGACCACCCTTACCCTCATTGGATAAGATTGGGCCTACCTACCTCTGCACCCGGCCGCCCGTGCCGCTGGGCCTGTATTAACTGTACTCACCTGACCTTGGGGGACCCCTGAGTCTATGCCTAGAACCCTAACTTCACCAACCAAGTACTCACCTGGAAACCGGTAATTCACTTACCTGCCATTGGATAACATTGACCCATTTTGACTCGAAAATTTTATGTGTGAAGTTTTGAAAACTGAAAATATTCCTATAAATTCAGCCAAAGTCCGAAATTCGAAAGTACTGACCTGTGATCAGGAGAGAAGCCAGTACTGTACCAAATGAAAATTACTCCCTCCTGACCTATAAGTACTTTTATCGTGGGAATAGTCTCTCCAACACAGGGCATATACTAACAATGTCTACACCAATTGTACATTTTTTTCTCATTTTACTTTATTTCACAGTAGAAAAATTCTTTTTATATTTTTTTAACATCATTTTACACTTATAACATTTATAGAAACATATATATACTTTTTCACATAAAAAATTTTCTTTGAAAATTATTTTTTACCACAATGAAACAGTGCAAGTATATCTGTGGTTAATCAGATTCATATCAACACTAGATCAATAAATGGTGTACAAAACAGGTGAAGAGCTGCACGCACACAACACATACATTCTTCCTAAACATCCATTCCTTTATACAAACAAATAATATATCCTATATCATTGAATCTGATGTCCAATTAATGATCAAAGTCATTAGATTTAAAAGAGGGGAGATGGTCGACGCGTTTCGGTGGAAGGAACAGGAGTACGAGCCACCTTCTTCAGGACCAATCAGATACAGTGCAATATAGGAGCTCAAAACCTGCGGCAAACTTGACCACTATACCCAAATCCCGTGGCTACGATATGTTAGAGAGACTTTTTATAAAATAGGTTTGGGTAATATGTTTACAAATCCTGAAATGCTTGGTAAGGATGCTAAGGAAATTATCAAAAATGCCTATAGTGCTAATCTAGGTTCTTTAAAGACAAATGATCGGGTACTACGTGTACGAGGAAGACTAGTTCGCCCATTCTATTTGTCATATATTATGAACACGCAATGGCGTTTTTATCTCACAAGATTTCGCCTTGGCACTTTACACTTTTTGTTTGCATTTCCAAAGCAGGGGGGTTGGTGGGAGAAATTACCCTGTTGTCCTTGTAATAATAGGGTTTCGCAAAATACTCTCCACCTTCATCTTTTCTGTACTTTATATAAGGTTCCAAGAAACATCTTCATCAAACCATTATTGGTATCATTTGGAACGTGTTACTATAAAGAAGCTTATGACCTTTTATTATCTCTGTCAACTGCAAATATATGTAATGCTGTTTTAAACTTTATTAGATCAGCTCTGGTGATTAGAAACAGATAGAGTCTTGACGGAAATTAGCTTTAAAAACCTGTATTGTGATTTTCTGTAAACATTTATTGTGATTTTATGGTGTATTAATTGCTATGTCTTTAGAAAATGTTTTAAATGTATACTTTTATGATTTCTATATGGAATCGAAATAAAGTTATTTGACTTGACTTGTGTAGACATTGTTAGTATATGCCCTGTGTTGGAGAGACTATTCCCACGATAAAAGTACTTATAGGTCAGGAGGGAGTAATTTTCATTTGGTTTGTTTTCTTTCCCCTCTACTCCCTGGCTTGAATGTTACTTCCAGAGGGGGTCCCTTTCACTTTACTATTGAGAAGCCAGTACTGTACCTTTCAGCACAGTACTGAACCGCAAAAGTAATCCCTAGCGGGTTTACTAGTGACCTGTATTTTCTCCATCGGAACCCATTGTCTGCTTTTCTATGAAATTTCTTCTAAGTGTCTACTTTTGAAAACTGCAAATATTCTTTAAAAATCAAACAAAATACTGAAACGCATTTACCTACCGGTTTTGAGTTAAGCCTCCAGTGCTGGCCCTAGGAGACTAGTGCTGGGTTACAAAACTAACGGGATCGTACTTTACCTGTAACCTGAATTTCCTCCCATTGAATAACATTGTCAGAATTACCTTGAAAAGTTTCTAAGTGTGAACTTTTAAAACAGCTTTATATTCAGGAAAATTCATCACAGTAACTAAAACGTTTTTGCTAATCTGGTTTCAGCTTAGACCCCAGGACTGAATCTAAGATCTAGTCCTGGAACTACCAAAGTAATCCATAAAGTAATCCACTGTACTTACCTGTGAAATACCCATTGGGCTCAATGCTAGGGTGTGTTTCAGATCTGTGTTGCTTACTAGCTATCCTGTAATTGTTGTGAGCTCAAACTTTATTGCTCCTCTGCAAAGTATTTACATGAGAGTACTCATAACTTAAAAAGTATATTTTTATAACTGATGGTTCTAAAAATAAAACAACTATATCTAAGGATATAATAACAATTGGCCTGGAGTTCAGTTCTTGAGTGTGTGAAACCTTTTGCTGACTGAGTGTGTACAACAAATGCTTTAGTGTCCTCTGGTACTGCCTTACTGCTCGACCAAGCTACCACTTTGGAGAGTAATGTCAGTTCTGACTTTAACCTCTGTTATACCTTTGGGGTTGGTGGACTCTATACACACTGTACTGCATTATTGTCCAGTACATATAGAGCCACTTTCTCACAGGCCTTGAGCGCCAAACGAATCGCCGGCAATTCCAGAAGATTGATGTGGAGCAACCTTTCCTCTGGAGACCAAAGACCCTTGATCTCCAGATCCCCCAGATGAGCACCCCACCCTAGGGTGGATGCATCCGTTATCACTGTGGCCACCGACGGAGGCAGTTGAAAAGACTTCCCTTGAGACAGATTGCCTTCCACGCCCCACCAAGACAGATCCGCTGCAGCTTCTCTAGAGATCCTCACAGACTCCCTGAGATCTCCGTTGTGTTGATACCACTGCCTGCGGAGGCACCACTGGAGTGCCCTCATGTGCCAGCGTGCATGGCTGACCACTCCATTGTAAAATAAAGGAATCATTTCCTGTATGTCGCGAATCCTTTTGAGATGGAGGGAATGCCCGACACACAGTACAGCACCTATGAACAGGTTGCGCTGGGAGGGCACCAGGTGAGATTAGGGTACATTTATCAAAAAACCCAATCTGTACAACAACTGAGTTGTGACTTGCAGATGATGAAGCACTTTCCCTGGAGATTCTGCTTTGATCAGCCAATCGTCCAGATAAGGGAATACTGGCATCCCTGACCTTCTGAGATGTGCTGCCACCACAGTCATCAACTTGGTGAAGACTCGATGCGCAGTAGTAAGACCAAACGGAAGGACCGTAAACTGGTAATGTTGCAAACTCACCGTGAAACGGAGATACTTTCTGTGCGACTTCAGGATGGGGATGTGGAAATATGCATCCTCCAAGTCGATCGACACCATCCAGTCTTCTTCCAGCAGCGCTTGAAGAACCTGCGCAAGGGTGAGCATCTTGAACTTCTCCTGCTTCAGAAAGAGGTTCAAGATCCTGAGATCCAGGATTGGAGGAAGTCTGACATCCTTCTTGGGAATCAAGAAATACCGGGAGTAGCATCCCTGACCCCTTTCCTGCTCCGGAACCACCTCTATCACACCTTTTCTAACGCCAGGACTTCATCCTGCAGAAGTAGCAGGTGGTCCTCTGAGCAAAACCCTTGGCAAGGAGGGTAATTCGGAGGGAATTCCCGAAAGGGAAGAGCATACCCATTCTCCACGAGACGAGACTGAGAACCCAAAGGTCTGATGTGACCGATTCCCAATCTCATAGAAAATATGTAAGCCGAACCCCACAGGACCCGCATGATCCTGAATGGCGGATCTAGGGCTGCTTTGCTGAGGTTGGAGGGTATTGGGAAGAGGAGGAGGAGGAAGAGGAAGCTTGACGACTTAGAGGACGAGCTCTTTGTCTGCCCCTGTACGCTTTGTACAGCGGATTTTGCTGTTGCGGCTGCTTGTAGGCTCGAAAGGAGAACCATCCAAATCCCCTATACCTTTTACCCACAGTTCCTCTGGACTGTAGACCCAAAGACCTGGCTGTTGCCCTGCTATCTATGAATCTGTCCAACGCAGCATCAGCCTTTTTCTAAAATAGGCCCGAGCCATCAAAAGGCAGATCCATTAAGGCAGCCTGGACATCAGCAGAGAATTCGGAAGACTTCAGCCAAGCTGCTCTTCTGGTGGCAATAGAAGACCCCATGACTCTCGCAACAGAGTCAGCTGTGTCCAACCCACTCTGGTTGACTTGCCGAGCAGCTACTTGAATATCAACAAGCACCTTATAAAAATTCTGCTTGTCCCCCTCTGGAATTTTAGGGGCCAACTGTTTCACAGAATCCATCAGAGCATGGATGTAACGCCCCAAGAGGCATGCGGCGTTCGTTGATTTGAGAGCCATGCTCGCTGAAGAAAAGACTATTTGCTGACTGGTCTTTTTTTTTTTAGACTCTTTGTCTCCAGGCATCTGAGGGAAAGCACCTGCAGATTTTTTGGAGTAGGCTGCCTGTACCACTAAGCTCACTGGTAAAGGATGAGAAGATAAAAAGTCTGGGTCTCCAGGAGCCACCCTATATCTTCTTGCGACAGCTTTCGAAACTGCTGGGGCCGTAAGAGGCCTACTCCACACCTCCAAGATTGGCTCTGTCAAAGCTTCATTAAAAGGAAGCATAGGCTCTACCGATGGAGAGTGGAGGACTTCTGTTAATATATTTGACTTTTACTCAGCAGGAGGCAGATTTAAATTCAACAGTTCTGCAGCCTTTTTTTAATTTAATTTTTTAAATAAATTTTATTAGAAGAAAGAAAACAAAGTACAAGGCAAAAAAGACGGTATACATGGACATTATTCACATAGGAGGACATCTAGGCACAATGTTATACAATAGATCAATCGTACATATTGTGGGGAGGGGGCCAGCAGGGAGCACAAATTTATGGATAACAAAAAACACACAATACATGGAATGCCAGACTAGGGGGACAGAGGGACTTCGGGGGTCGTCCACAAACGGAGGCGTACATAGATTTCCCCGGTACGCATTCCATTGGCTCCAGATACTAATCCATTTTCTAGGTTTGCCCCGCGCCACGTACACAGTCTTCTCTCTGAACATACACCAGTCCATATTCTCCTTCCATACCGATAACGTGGGTGGGCGCTGGGAACCCCCACAACTGCGCTACATCCCTTTTGGCAATCATATTCCCAAGGGTCGCCCACTGCGTCTGGGCCACGCTATAATCATTCGGCTCCCACACATTCAACAGGCACCGCCTGGCCTCGGGCTGCAACACCACTCCCGTGACTCTACCCATCACTGCATGTACATTATTCCAGAACTGCACCACCTCCGGACACTCCCAAAGTATGTGTAGAAAAGTACCAACCATCCCACAACCACGCTTACATAACCCGTCCGAGGAAAAACCCATGCGAATCAAGTGCGGACCAGTGATATATACACGATGTAAGATTTTGAGCTGAACGAAGCGGAGACGTGCAGGAATAGCGACTTCCTTAGGCGAGGACAATGCAGCTTGCCAATCCTCGATGTCCAGCTCCAAACCGTCGCCGGTCCAGACCTCCCTAAGACGCACTAACAGATCCACTTGGGTATTGATCAACTTCTTATATATCAGGGAAATAGTACTGTCGGGGACGTGGCCGTCAAGGAGCCCATCTTCCAGGGGGGAGGACTCAGGGACGACGGTACCCGCCGGGAGAACCGAACTCAAGGCGTGGTGAATCTGTGTGTATCGGAAGAATTCCCTGTCACTCAAATCGTATTCTGCCTTTAGTGCCGCAAAGGTCTTGATTCCGCCCTTGACCCAAAGATCGCCCACGCAGCTAATACCAACCATGTCCCATTTGTCAAACCCTTTCGTTTTACAGAGACATCCCAGCCTTTCAGAAGCATACAAGGGGGTCGCACGAGTCAATCGATCTTCCCAACCAACAGACTGATTCGCAGCATGCCACTCGCACAGCGATCGCGGTAGGACCAGATAAATCCTTGCCCGCCGCCTTGGAGTAGAGAGCCCTCCTGTAGTCCCCACCCGGTAGCAAATACTTATCCATCTCGAACGCCGGGTTGGGAGCAGGCGCATATTTCGCATGATTGATCGCACTCAGTTGCGAGGCCCAATAGTAGCGCCTAATATCCGGTAACGCAATACCCCATCATACCAGGGAAGGGTGAGTTTAGCTAGGGAAATGTGCGAACGGCCATCCCAAATTAACCGTCTCTGCAGGCTCTCAATCTCTCTAAAGTAGCTGGCCGGAATAATATTGAATGTATTTTGAAGTGCGTACAAAAACCTCAGTAGGGCCATCATTTTAAAAAGGGCCGCGCGCCCGAGAGGCGATAGCGGCAACCCGCGCCAGCGCTCAACATCAAGTCTCAATCTTTGAGGAAGGGGGGGGGCAGGTTATATGTATAGCGAGCCGCAGGGTCTAAAGATATAAAGATCCCCAGGTACTTAAAGCCCGTCGGAGAGACCCGGATGGGGCATCGGCGAGGCAATGGAGGGGGACCGCCCGAGAGCACGTATACACAGGATTTAGCTCAGTTGATAACACGGCCCGAATTTTTCCCAAACGAAGTGAGCACATCGAACAAACATTGAGGGATTTTCAAGGGGACGTAAGTTACAGTAAAATATCATCCGCGTAGAGTGAGACGCGATCCTTAAAGTCCGGGGACAACCGGATCCCCTTAAGCGAGGGCTCCCAGCGCAGCCAGGCAGCCAATGGCTCAAGTGCAAGTGCGAAAAGCAGTGGCGACAACGGGCAGCCCTGTTGCGTGCCTCTCCCGAGGACAAAAGACGCTGAGACCCGACCATTCACAACCACTTGCGCCAGTGGCTCCGCATACAAAAGTTTCACCCATCCGATGAACCCGGGGCCGAATCAGAATTTCACAAGAGCGGCCCAGAGATAAGGCCACTCAAGAGTATCAAAGGCCATCGCAGCATCCAAGGAAGCCAAGATGGCCGGTTCACGAAGTGACGCCGCCCTCGCGAGAACACCATGCAAGCGCCGCAGATTGAGCGCCGTGTTACGATGCGGGATAAAACCGGACTGATCCGGATGGACCAGGTCGCTGATAACGGTCGTCAGGCGGTTAGCTAATACCTTAGCCAGAATTTTCGGTTCAGCGTTTAGAAGCGAGATCGGTCTATAAGATGAGCAACGATCCCGTGGCTTCCCTTCCTTGTGAATCACTACGATAGTAGCAAGACGCTGGTCACATGCGAGGGAGCCAGAGTCGCGGGACTCTAGAAACATATCACGAAGATATGGAGCCAGTTTGTCTGGGCACAATTTATACAGTTCAATGGGCAGACCATTAGGGCCCATGGCCTTGCCAGAGCGAATAGAACGAATGGCAGTAGCAACCTCGTCAGCCGACAGCACCGCGTCCATCAGGTCCCTGTCAGCCACGGACAGGCAGGGCAACGTAATATCATGAAGCAACAAATGGGAGTCAGCCTCCGGTCTGTCAGAGGCCGGCGCATACACAGTTCGGAAGTGTTCCGAAAAGCAGTCAACAATCGCAGCCGGGTCAGTCACACACACTCCAAGGTTCTCAATCACAGGAACTACACGACTCGCCCTTTCTTTCTTGTCCAGCCACGCGATCAATTTACCAGCCTTATCCCCGACATCATACAGTCTGCCCTGCTGTTCCCTGCTCATGACCTTCGCAGCATCAGTAAACAGGGCCTTATGATCTAATTGTTTGAGGCTGAGGGAATGAAGTTTGGCACGGGACACTCCGCCCTCCAAGTCACTCTCCAGTGCGGTTATCTCTGCCTCCAAACGGACCACCTCTTCATGTTTACTTTTCTTGGCGGGGGCGATCAAAGGTAAAGTCTGCCCACGGATCACGGTCTTAAATGCCTCCCACAACGATACAGCAGATGAGACAGACCCCACATTGTCTACAAAATAATGGTCAAAGGATTTCACCAATTCGGTACGGGTCTTGGGATTGCGAAGAAATCAGGGGTTGATAGGGGCAACCCGTCCCTCATTACTCATGGTAGCGTCCATACTAAGACAGACTGGGGAGTGGTCGGATATGCCCCTGGCAAGGTGTCGCACCTCTGCAACGGAGGAGGACAGTGCCGCTGGCAACAGAATATAGTCAAGTCTGGACAGACTGCCATGGGCACCAGAGTGAAAGGTGTAGTGCGTCTGGTTCGGGTGTAGCAACCTCCAACAGTCCACCAGACCAAGTGTCTCCAGGATCCCACTCAACCAGGATTGCGACTTGGGGAGATCTCTGGGGGGGTAGCGATCCATGTCACAGGAGACAACCGAATTGAAGTCTTCGCCTACCACCACAGTGCCTTCAGGGAGCCCTAGTACCACACGCCCAAGATCAGCAAAAGTCGAGGTCTGTAGACCTGGCGGAACATAGACAGTGACAAATGAGACCGTCCTCCCCTCCCATCGACCAGTGAGAGCGGCATAGCGCCCCCTCTCGTCAAGAAGCACATCATCGATTGCCAAGGGGAGGGAGGACTTGACGAGGATACCCACACTCCTGAAACCAGAGGTGAAACCAGAGTGTGCCACCAGGCGATACCCTCGCCGATTCATGGCATGGCACGTGTTCCCAACCAGATGCGTTTCCTGCAACAACACAATATCGGGGGAGAGGTGCCGCAGAAACTGCAAGACCACACCCCGTTTTATCCTATCCCCCAACCCATTGACATTCCAACACATTAATTTCAACCCACTAACCCCCATCCCAAAAAGATGTGCAGAGTCCACCCCACAACGAACACAATGACCTACTCAAGAAATAATACGATACGTTGCCTTGAAAAAAAGCCACAAACACCCCAGAACCCCTTACCACCCCCCAATGAGAACCCGTTACAACTCCCCCCACCCTGCACCCCTGCGTTAGACTCAAACGCCACCCCAACTTGCAGTGTGCCTGTCGCCCCATCATTAAACTAGTCTACGAAAAGAAACCCCTGAGGAGGAAAGAGTCCCACCCCCCGCCACCCTCGGGTACGTAGCAATAGGACACAATAATAGACGAAATATCGAACCCAGCCGAATAGTACGTGAACGTCCAGAAATCAGGAAACATAATGTCACCCTCGGCTCCACCAGGATGCCCGGTTGAGTCAGTTTGTTTGGGGAGGGCATCCAGCCAGTCACTCACTCCGTCAGGACGATCAAAGAAGAAAGTCCGGTCTTCATATTCGACACGCAGTCTGGTCGGAAAGAGCATTGCGTATTTCAGGCCCAAGTCTCTCAGCCTTCGTTTCACAACCTGAAACCCCATCCTTTGTCTCTGAACAAGTTGCTTGAAGTCCGGGTAGAAACTCATTGTCGTGTTCTCGAATCTGACAGGGCCACTTACTCTCGAGGCCTGGAGGATGGTGTCTCTGTCCCTAAAATTGAAGATCCTAGCGATGATAGGTCTCGGCGTGGCACCAGATTTAGGCTTCCCGACCGGCACTCGATGGGCACGCTCCACAGCAAAGAATTTACTCAGGCCTGTGGGGGTCAGGTGATTCAAGACAATGTCCTCCACGAGAAGATCAGTAGTCAAACCACCAGAAGTTTCAGGGACACCGATAAGGCGTATGTTGTTGCGCCGGGCCCTATTTTCAAAATCCTCCAGGCGATGGACCATGATATCGTTGGAGGAGCGCAAGCGTCCAATTTCCGTCTGCAGATCAGAAACATCGGTCGTGAGGCTAAAAGTCTTCAGATCCAGCGACTTGACCCTTTCATTGGTCTTCGACAAATCAGCTCTGATGAAAGTAACATCAACAGCTACCGTGTCGATTTTGAGAGCGAGAGCCTCTTATTGTTGACCAAGTGAAGTCTGCATGTTGGCAATGGCGCCCATGACGTCCTGCAAAGTCAATTCGGCCGACAGTCGGGTCGTCAGAGGGGCCCTCAAAAGCTCGACTGGCACCACCGGGGGACCCCTTGGGTTGGGTATAGCGATCCATGACGTTGGTCTGAATCGGTCCCCCGCGTAGAGGCGTTTTAGTCTTCCGCTTCTCATTGTCAAGCCTGGTGGTCATGTTGAATGGTGAGCCCCGCAGGGGCCCGCGAGATCTGGTGAAAATGGCCGCTCACCCACAGACCACTGCGAAGAACGAAAGTAGGCTGAAAGGGCAGAGGTAACAGCTCAGCCCAAGACCCAGACCCTCAGAACAGTTGGCATATAGTCAGGAAGCAGAGTTAGGTTGGACTCCGATGGGGGAGCCAGGCAAGCACGCAGTCTGAGAAGGCAGCGGCCCAGAAACGAAACCGAAAGTCAACTCAGGGCAACAGGGAGAACCCCTCAGGCCGCTGTTGTTCAATTGCTCCCCGGCGTCTTGGTGTGCCAGCTCCCGGTGTCTCCGAGGGGCGGGCCTCCAAAAACTCCGATCGGCGTATCTACGGTTCCCGAAGTCCAAATGAAATTTTGAAAACAGCTAAGGTATCAGCTGATGTTCATCTGCAAGTACCTGTGGTCAAAGTCAGGATATCATGCAGGATATATGCGGAGGGCAGCGAGGGACTCGGGAGCCCTGTGCTCACGCGGCAATCCTGGATGCGCGCGTAGCTCCTCCTCCTCCTCCTCCTCCTCTGCAGCCTTCTTGATGACCACATGATATGGCGCCACATCTTTTGAAGGGGCATCTGGGACAGAAGATAACTCCTACTCCAGAGACCGTTCCAATCCACTAGCCTCCCTTAGGTCATCAAAGAAATCTTCCGATTCCTGCAGCTCACCTTCTTCCATCTCCACTTCTCTGTACCTCTGTTCCTCTAGAAGTCGCTGAGCCTCACATCTCGACCTCTCCTTCGGGAACGGCGTCGGCGGATCCGCTATCGACTCCGATGGAGCCAGAGCCGACGTCAAGCTTAGAGCCAAAGGAATAGGCTGCTGTACTCTAGGTCAAACTGGACCCGGCGCCGGTGACTAAGGAATCGGCGTCGAAGACCTCAGCGAGAGAGATACCAAGGCGGTGTCGGAGCCGGCATAAATGGCATGAACGGCACCGGAGCATACGTCTGGGGAACTCCCAGATTAAAGGCCATCGGACCCATGGGACCAACCGGTGCTCCAGAGGGGTACATGGCTCTCGTGAAGACACCATACATAGCATTTAAATACTGTGTAGGGTCTTGTCCCGGGCCTGGAAATGGAGGGTATGAACCCACAGGCTGCTCTCGAGGAGGCACCGGATTTGTGTCGACTTGTTCCTCAGGATGGTGAGCCGGAGTCATCGAACCCTCAGGCAAGGGAGCCTCTTCCTCCTCTCGAGTTGAAGTTCGAGACGGCACCAGAGAGGGATTCAACACCGGAGCCGGTGAATGCTCCAGTGACTCCATGGGCGAAGCCTCAACTTCCGGATCCAGAACATCTGGAGAAGGAGATACAGAAAAAAGGGAACTGATGTCATCACGCCGACGGAGTCCTATTATGGAGTCAGTGACGTCAGCGGAGCCACGCGCGCGAAGCCGTGCATTCTGTGACGTCGGCGGCGTGAAGAGCTACAAAGGAATTTCCGAATGTTTGACGGAGGGGGATATTCACAAGGTGAGGAATCCACTGGCAGATGTATCCATCAGAATAATATTTTAGTAGGTAAGATGATGGTATACAAATTATTTAGTAGACAAACAATTTGATGAATGATAAAATGCAAAGCTATTTACCTATGTAGTATTTCATTTCAGTATCATGTTTGTTCATAAGCTCAAGAAGTCGTACTTCAATCTGGGCTTGATTTAAAAAGGCCTTCTTGTTCTTTATGATTTTAATAGCCACCCACTCTTGCTCCACTCGATCGTAAGCTTTTACAACCTGAAAAACAGAAAATGCTAATATATTAGCAAAATATATTTCGTCTGAAAACACCAATTGATACTTCCCCCTCGGTTCTTTCTAAACAATACTACTGACTGACCCTAGTAGGAGGTTTTACTGCATCTTTTAAAGAAAGAGAAATTCCAAGATATAGTCAAGGTTACAAACAATACATATAGACTGCTCATTTTAACAGTAAAAGTCAAATGGGGCAGAATTGATTTCAATGTTTTAACCTGTTTGGTTCTAGAGTACATTTCTTAAAATAGAAATATTTAATATGCAAAAATGGACCCAAAAAATCACAATTAAAAGTATTTTAAAACAGACACTATTTAGTAATCAAAATTGTTATATGACAGCAAAAAAAAAAAACAATAACACAATGCTTTGACATCGGCATGAACCTCTAGCGGGAATCGTTCCGGACCCTCAACTTGGAGCATGACAGATACTTACATGAGGCCTGCGACGACTACTTCTGTTTGATGACTTGCAGCTTCACTTCCTTGTCCCGGATCACCCTTGGTACATGAGGGTGCACTTGTCACATGAGTGTTTGGTGCCCAAACACCTTTGAGATACTTTATGCAGGTACATCACCAACATCTGTTTCCAACAATCCTGGCATGGTTTGAAGCCTGTAGATTAAGTAGGCAACATCGTTCCCTAGCACAGTGTTTTGTTTAGAAAATGTTGGTAGACCAATTAAATTGAGAGGAAAGGTCTGGATTTGCATAGGAAGGCCCGGAAACTGACATGAGTGCACGGATGGTGACATTTATATGCAACTCCACTCCATTTCCGGGGAGGTGGGCAACTGCATGGTGACAACTATCTGTACATAGAAACATTGCTTAAAAGGGGAGATATCTGCAGTCAGAAGTATCCATCAGAAAGTGTGCTATCTAAGATAAGTATCATCATCTTACATTTAACTGCAGATTTCTCACCTTTAGAAGCGATACCAAAGCAGTACCTACAAAACGTGGAAATCCAGAATTCAAATTTTGCAGGACCAGCTAGGCAAGGTACCCCTCAGATTTGACCTGGCTGTTAACCCTTTCCATGCGGTCGGCTGGGAGCCGTTTGACGCCACAATGCACGTGTGAGTCGGATGGCTCTCGGCCATCCGAGCACATGGCACTGGAAATGCCTCTGGTGCTGGCACCAGAGGGATTTCCTTTCCCCATAAACAGCCTCAGGGGCCGGGGAAGTGCTTCCCCAGCTCCTGAAGGGGTTTAGTTCGTGTAACTGAAATGAATATCGGCTCGCACGTCACGCTGACGTAAATTTAGTGAAACCAAAACTGATGTAGTGAAGGCAGACCTCTGCTTGCGCACATTGCTATGTTAGCATAAGCTTATTTTAAGTTTAAACGCCATTTTGCTCTTTTGCCACTTTTGCACACAACACAGCAGGTAGCTGTTGTAAGTTTGACTGCATGAATATCTCCACATGAGAATGGCTTGTTTTCAATATCCCTAGACTTACACTGCGACCTTAGTCTGCACAGTGAGTGCTAAAGCCTCCAAGGTTATCATAACAAATGTTAGCTGTTGTTCAGGCTGATCGGCTCACGCTTAGACAAAACATACACGCAGCTGCAATTAACTGGAATTCTGGCGCCTTTAATATGGCACTGCATACATGATTTTGAGCACTTGGAAGAATTCCGTTTCCAGAGAGACAGAGCGCTTTTGCAGATCCTGATGTGATACACTCCTGCTGATCTTGGAGGTATGGGGTCCCCCACACAAGCCTAAGAGACCTTCTATATTTTATCAAACATAGTTCCTAGCTAGGGGGGTAGCATACAAATCACTATAGGACCTGTTTCCACTATCATTGTAATATGATTTGCCATTTTGTGTTTTATGGAATTTTAACAATGCTGCTAGTATTATTTCTAATTTTATGCCTGCTTATGCTCGCATAAATACTGCATCTCAGAGCACCTCGTTAAAATAAACACTTTAAACTTTACCGTGTCTCTTTTTTACTCATGTTGTGGACTGGTATGAGAATAACAAACGAAAGAGTGTTCTTGATTCCCACCATTCCTGAGAGTAACCAAAGTCGCATCTCCTGGGTTGTCTAATCATTGGTTACTTTGCTATAGGACGAAGAGCTAATGTGACACTGATGCTAGTCGGTTCGGGGTTCTGGGTACTAAGGTGAGTTTTTTAGTCCACCAAAATTCACTGAGGTCCTGGGTCTCTGTGCACAGTTCTGTGTCTGAGCAGAATCCCTGCAACACTGAAATGAGCCAATCGGCTCATTTAAGTTTCACTGTCGAGCTGGTGGGGATAGCTCAGCCTCTGAGCACGTAGAAAGACAGAAGAGGTATCATTGGAAAAGGGAGAAGGCTACGTTGCTTACCTGTAATCCTAGTTCTCTTCTAGGGGTATACTCATCAAAGTCATAAGCACTGAACAATCCCCTCCCATGTGCGGGATCCCGGAGCGTATATAAAAATACATATATATATATATATGTGTGTTTAGACAAAACAAGTACAGAGTACTTCCAAAACATACATACATAAATATGCAGCCTAATGTACTTCCAAAAGACTAATATGCCAAAATTTCACGGGTTTTTTAGAAAGAGAAAATAGTCTCCAATGTAAACACTGCAACAGAGAACATACACTGTAATAGTGTTCCAACACAGCCCTTTATTTTCAGAAAAAAAGGCAAGTAAAAGGAGACAATTAGCTCATAGGTTGCATAGAAGAAAAAACGTCACAGTAACAAAATTACTGGCACCCTCCTTTAAGGATTCCATGGACCTGGACACCGTGCCTTTAAGACCTCCAAGAGCCCAATGCGCTCATCGTGCGCCACAGGTGACAGTTAGGTCAGTTCTTTTTTACAGAGGAATCATGGCAGAAAAAAAAACTGAAAACAATACTATACTGTCAATACTCGTCAGAGGAGGAGGGAGGGTTGCTTATGACTTTGATGAATATACCCCTGGAAGAGCACTAGGATTACAGGTAAGTAACTTATCCTTCCCTTCCAGGGGATAGTCATCAATAGTCATAAGCACTGAATAGAATAGCAAGCCCATACCCACTTCCCTGCGGGCGAGTAGCAGTATAAGTACATCAATTATAAAAAACATTAATGATGAAATTACCCAAACAGATTTCTTAAAGTGGCTTGCCCAAACCGAGCATCGGTCTGTGTGTCAGAGTCTAAACAGTAATGGCGAGTGAAAGTCTGTACTGATCGCCACGTGGCTGCTTTACAAATTTCTGCAATAGGCAAATTCCTGAGGAGAGCCGAGGTAGAGGCTTTTCCTCTGGTAGAATGGGCCTTAGGTTTGCCCGGGCGGGCTTGGTTCCCAGTTGGTAACAGAAAAATATACAAGACAATCCACCTAGAGATGGATCTTTTGGAAGCCGCAGAACCAGTATTGATGGAATCATAGTTTATAAACAGTCTGTCTGATTTTCTAAAGCCCTTCATTTTGTCAAGGTAGAACTTCAGAACCCTCTTAAGGTCTAGAGAATGAAGGGACCTCTCAGGGGGAGATGAGGGATTGGGTAAAAAGTTAGGTAGAGTGATGACCTGATTGATGTGGAAATGCAAAACCACCTCGTGCCTCCATCCTGGTCGTCGAAGACACCTCCTGGTCCACGTGGCTGCAGAGACAAGCATCCATTCTTCACCTGATCGCGACGACGACATCTGGTTCCTTTCTGGTTCCACTCCAGTCACTGGCTAGTGACATTGAACATTGTCCCTTCTGCTTTCAGGTCCTCTTCTTCACCGATCCACCCTTGGATCGCACCGGACATCTTCCTCCTGGTCGCCTGCAGCATCTTTTCTTCCAGGCTCCATAGACTTCAACGCGAGAACCCGACACACTTTGACACCTATGCACCCGCAGCCCGTGGGTGAGGTAACGAGAGTATTTCGGTGCTCAAGGGTAGTTTAACTGTCCTAGTGTCCAGTTCCACAGTTGTTTTAGTCCTAACTAGTCAGGATTGTCCGTACTTACTTTTAACTTGAACTGTACTGTCCATAGACGTGGTTACGCATCTCGCGTGTGAGTTGACACTCTGCACACGCGTCCCGTGGGCCTCCTATTACTTACCTAAGGTGAAGACAGCGTAGTCCTAGCAAACCTCCAGCCTCTGGACAGCTCCATTCTATCGACTTTCACATTCCACTTACTTAGTATATGGTTTGTCGTGCCCCTAGGGCACCATTGTAATTTTGTGCAACTTATCGTATTTTTCCCAAGAGATTGTCATGTGCTTAGCCCTCTGACCTCAAAGAGTTCAGAGGTGTTTGTTATTAATAAATATACTGTTTATTTTCATAACAACCTGTGTGGTGTCCTTTCATCTGGTATTCAAGGGGTTATATTGTGGTAAAACAGCTGGCTTCACATGCCAAAAGAGTTTAGCCTAAGACTGCTTTGTCCATGCTACCATTAGGATAGCTGGTCTATAAGGTTGACTTACAACCAAACACCATAAGGGTTGTTTGGACTGATACAAGGTGATCACTAGAACTAGTGAGCATCATATATCAGGCCAACTTCTCACAATGGGACATTCCACATACACAAATAGTCGATAGACTCAAAAAGAAGTTGAAAAAAATACAGAAAAAGTTTAGTCAAAAAGTGACTAAAAGGAAGCTCTCTCCGGCTCTGCACTAGGCTGGCGCTGAAAAAGAAAGAACTGACGTCACTGCGTAGAGGCGGCATCTAAGTAGACATCGCAACGTCATCCTGGCGACTACGACACCGGTGAAGGACGCAGAGTCGACCTACGCCACCTACCGACACGCAGGGGTACTGCTAAAAGAAAAAATTCTTCGGATCCAGTCGGACGCCTGGGGGTAACTCCAAGGTAAGGAAGATGTAACTAATAGTCTCTTTCAGAAATGCTTAACACTAGCCTCTGATAAAGCCTTACTTACTGCTCATCCACACTACCACAAATAGAGAGTAAGGTATTATCTACCTTTACCTCTGCCTACCTTTGGGGTTCCACTGGACTCTGCACACTATAACTTACTTTCGTATAGTATATACAGAGCCAGCTTCCTACAAAATGGAAGGAGAAGATTAAATAAATCTAACAACAATTTTGCACAATAGTCAGCAGCCATCTGTGAGAAGTTGGCCTGATATGCAGTGCTCACTATTCTAGTGATCACTATGTATCATTCCAAACAACCCTTATTGATGATTGGTTGTAAATCAACCTGATAGACCTGCTATCCTAGTAGCATGGACACGAGCAGTCTTTAGGCTAAACTCTAGAGGGCGTGTTAAGCCAGCTGTTTTACCATCACATTTACCCCTTGAACACCAAGTGAAAGGACACCACAAGTTATGAAAATAAAAGGATATTTATTTATAACAAGTCTACCCTGATCTCTTTATGAGTCAGGGAGCTAAGCACATAACAAAACTCTTAAGAAAATACTGAAAGTCGCACAATTTACACAGATGCCCGAGGGGCACGAAAAACCATATATTACAAAAGTGGAATGCGAAATTACTAGCAGGTAAGTACTACTGTCATAGGCTTTGGGACCGCTAGGACTAATCTACTGAACCTTTAGATTACAAGCAGGAGGCCTAGGGACGTCGTGTGCAGAGTGGGAACTCTCACGCGTAATGCGGAACAAAGTCTATGGATCCTAGTAAATGCAAAGTTAGTGTTATCAGACGAATCCGACTAGATAGAGCTGAAACGAAAAAGGATCTGGACACTTAGATAGTTAAGCTATGCTGGAGCACCGAAATGCTCAGATTACCTAGCCCAGGGGCTGCGGCTGCATAGGTCTGAAAAGACGTCGGGAATCCTCGTTGCAGTCTATGGAGCCTGAAGGAAGAAGTTGCTGGCAGGCGACCAGTGATGAAGTTCGTGGTGATCCAAGCCTGGATCGATGAAGATGGATACCTGTAAGCAGAGGGGACCAAGTTCTGAATCACTAGCCAGTGATTAGGTGGGCACCAGACTAAGTCACCTCGACCAGGTGAGTGGGCGACGCTGGGCTCTGCAGTCTCTCGGACCAGGAGGCGTTGTTGGCGACCAGGATGGAGGGGCGAGCTGTCCCACAAAGGTATCTGCTGTCGACGTCGCTGGACCCAGGATTGGGGCAACAACTCTTGGCAAATGCAAGCCCACGCGGTGGACTTAAAATGGCGTCTGGAGTGGACCAGGAGGGTCCGGGGTGCTCCTCTGTTGGAGGGGAGCAAAGGCCAGTCTGGAGCAACCAGACCAGCGGTGTTGTCGTCGTGGTTCGTCGTCAGAAGGGCCACTAGCCAACGGGCAAGTGACCTGGACAACGCGGTGAGCAGCAAAGAGCAGAAGGGCCCCACGCAGATCTCGTGGATGCAAGGGGGCTGGACTTCGGTGCTGGAGCTGCTCAGGGTAGGGGCTTCTCGAACCCCAATGCACTCACGTGAGGATCCCTCAGTAGTCGTGCTGGGCAAGCGTCGTGCAGTCTTGAAGATGGCCGGTCCCTCGAGGTCTCGTCACACCCACGAATCTCAGCTGGGCTGATGATGCAGGTAGAGGTCAGAGGTGCCAGGGAAGCCAGTTCTCGTCGAGCTGGGCAGTCTTGATCCGGAGGAGAGACTTACAGCAAACCACGATGCTTGGATGGTGCCTGCTGCTGCAGGGTGACTACTCCTTAGTCACAAGGGAGAAATCTTGAGAAGAGTCTTGAGTTCCTTTCGTGGAAAGTAGTTTCAGGATTCAAAGATGATCTAATTTGGAAGTGGGCCTGCTCCTACCTTTATCCTGAAAAAGGGGGCTGGCACGCGACTAAGTCCTGCCCTATGGGTGGGACTTGGAAGGGGGGTGGTTACACCCCTCTCCCATGCCAGACTTTCCCCAGCTCAGGGGCTGGTGTGCCCCTGGAACTGGTTCAAGCCGGCATATGCACAGTGAGCACCGGGGTGCCACTTGCAGTCACCTTCCTCTAAAGCCCTGCCTACCTGGGATACACAAAACCCTGTCTGGGACGGTGCTGGCACCGCCCCTGGCAGGAAACCCTTTGTCCTTGCCTCCCGCGCTGGAAGGACTCCCAGCTGCAGGAGGGTAGACTTGTGTCTCGGTGGCAGCATCCATCTTGTGGAGCTGAGGCTCTGTCTGACTTTAACCGGGTTTCCAGGTTACCAACATGTCTTCTCCCTCAAGAGGGGTGGAATGCTAACCCCGTCGCCAGAACTGGCGAGGGGGTAGCATTCCAAAGCGTATGACACCTTACACGACATGTTTAGATATTGTCAGACCAGTTACCATAACCGCGAGGATTATAAGGCACTTAAGAGTATATGGTCTGACGCTATCATGGAAACGGCTAAGGGATAGATCCCGAAAGCCGCAGACAGGCTCAGCTCATGCCAGAGCACCATCTCACACGATTCCAAGCACTCTGCCTTCAGGATTGTTAAGGCCTGCCATAGGAGTGACTGATAGGAGATCTGTGTGTCCATTTAGATTTAGATATACTATATCTAAAGCAAAGGGTGATTACACCACCTTGCTCCCAGCTGTCAAGCAGCCAGTTGTGTCAGTTTAGTTAGTCAGCCCAGGGGTGGCATAATACATGCTGCAGCCCCTGGGAGACTTCTGGGTGCACCTCAGCCCTGGGTACAGGGACTCAGAGAGGGCCCAGTGCCAATTCAGTACCTGGGTACAATTTGGAGTAGAGAGAACAGCTAGGCTGTGGGTCTGATTAGCAGGCCCACAGCCAGGGAAGTCGTAAACCAGTGAAGCAAAAAGCAAAAATCTGGGTGATCATAGGATTGCAGACCCTACTCTCCTACACCATCTTTGAAAGAAATATTTTCTTTTACTAGGATGGATGATTGCTGATGCTTCCTCTTGAACAGGTCTGGAGTACAGAGGCAGTGCTTGGTGGGATTTTCCTGTGGAAGCAGTAATGTATTCTATCAGCTACTGGACTAGTCTCTAACATTTATTGTAGAGTGAATATTTCCAGAGGGAGAGCAGCCAACAGGGATTCGGAATTCAATAGCAAACTGAGGACATGGACCACTGATATCAGATGGATGCATGTCCTGTCATTTCAAGAGATGGAACACCAGTTACGGTGAAAAGTCCTGACCGTCCAGCTAACCTTTCCTGGTCAAATCTGGGGTTGTAAAGATGACTTGGCTGGGTCCATCTTGACCTTCCTCAAAAACAGAGGCAGATGAAACAGTGGCAGGCAGGTATAGAGGAGAACCATTTGATCATCATCAGAATGGGTCTCCCAATGACTCAACACTGCACATTAGTTGGTGAAAGTATCTAACCATAGATAGATTTCCCTTGCCACCTCTGAAGTCTACTCTACTTATTTGCTCTGGCATACAGAGATCCTGCTACATGGTTGGCTACCAGAGAGATGTTTTAGAGACTGAAGGCCTCGTGGCACAGTACCAAGAATTTCACTCTGACCCGCTTGTTGTTGTACCACATGGTGCTTGTGTTGTCAATGGGGACCCTTGATGGATGAAAGAAAGGCATTCAGGGCCAGATGGGTTTCCCCAGAAGAGTGAAATGGAGTAGGTTCCCTGTTATACTTGGCATCTTTTGGCGTGTTTCCCCGGAGTTTTTGCTTTCTGACCTCCAGGTGTTGACCTGTTTTTGCTGGGGTAACATTTCTGCGCACTTTTCGCACTGCTGAACAGGGGTAATGTGCAGGCGCTCTCTGTGTCAATTGTGTTATGGATTGGGGGTTTCCTTGATTGGATATTTGATTTAGCCCCTAGTAAAGTGCACTGCTTGTGCCAGGGCCGGTAAATCAAATGCTACCTGTGGTCCTGCAGCACTGGTTGTGCCACCCCAGTGAGTAGCCCTGAAAACGTGCGGAGTTTGTAACTGCCATGTCGCCGGTCCCTAACTTTCCCTACTCTTACATGTCAGACATCCCTCAGGGAGGCCCAAGGTACCTCAGTGGGCAGGGTGCAATGTATGTGAAAGGTAGGACATGCCCTGGTATGTGTGGCATGTCCTAATAGTGAATTACAGCCAATTTCGTTTTTCATAATTGCAAGGCTACCAGTTCCCCATAGGATAGAATGAGAGGGTTGTTTATAACATCTCAAACATAACTGGCCCAGGGAATTCGGTAAGAAAATAACATTTAGTATGCCTGAACTCAGAATCTAAAGACGCATCTTTCAGTGAAGGTGATTTTTACATTCTGCGTTTGAAAACCCCACTTTTAGAAAGTGGGTATTTCCTTGCTCAGTCATCCAGTGTGCCTCTTTTGGAATGTGGATTGCCTGTCTGGCTTTTGGATGACAGAAGGCTGGGGTAACGGAGGGGCTCCAGATAGTTTAGGTAGTTCAGGAAATGGCTGAATAGACCTAGGCTACGATGGGGGAAGGGGGAGGAGATTTCCTTGCACCTCAAAGGGCCTGGTCTGCCTCTGACAAATGCTGTCTCCACCTCCTGCCAGGAATTCAAACCAGAAAAGGCCCAACTGGTTCTGGCCGGGCACAGATACCCTCTGCCTGAAAGATCAAAGGATTTTTTACATAAATACTGGGTCCCAGACCCCTGAACTTTAGAACTCATCTGGAACAAGAAGATTGCCAAGGAGGAGAGCCGGAGAAGCTGTGAAAAGGTACAACTGCTTTGCTGGGTGCTCTGCGGACCTGAAGTGGCTGCTTCTGTCTTGGGCAGTGAAAGGCCTGGACTGGACTTTCGGCGATCCAATTTGTGATTCTCTCCAAGGGCTTGAGGTAGAGCTTGCCCCCTGTTCACCAAGTCTCAGGAAATACAAAGACTTCAAGCTCTACTGTCCGCAGCACTTGGGACTGTGTGTTGTGTGCTGCAAACAGAGGAAAAGCAACTAGATGACGTCTACAACGCCGCTGCCAACTCCGTGTCCTGAAGGCACCGCAGAGGGCATCGCCGCAATGCCTCACCGCAACCTTGGTCTCACCGACGATGCCTGTTGACGTCACCGAGCCACTGCTTGCACAGCGACTTGGGGGCACCACACTCCACACCGCCTCACATCACGCCGAAGCTTTGGCACTGCAGAGAGAACCGCCGCAACGCGACCTTGGTCGCACCGACTACACCGGTCGCTGCTCGCATCGCCACCTGTGGGCACCGCACCGCCTTGCTTCACGAGGACGCCTTGGCCTGCCTGACGCCGCCACTTCCCGCTGAAATAGACGCCGCTGCTTGCACCGTGGTTCGAGGGTAGCGCTCGTAAGTGACACGACGCACCGCCCTCATTAAGCACCGCAGCCTTGGACTACCGACACTATCGCCGCCAGTTCGTCAGCCGACGACAGCGCTTCAGCAACGGCAACGCCGCTGCTTGCACCGTGGCCTGCTAGCACCGTGAGGAGCACCACCTTCATCTTACACCGCGACCCTGGCCTCACCGACGACGCCATCTGACGCCACCACCGAGCTGCGGCTCGCACCGCAAACTGGGGGCTCCGCACGCCGCACCACTGCACTTCACACCACAGCAACCAAGGCCTGCCGGCGCCAGCGCTTCTGATTCCACCAGAGAGGACCTCGACCATCAACGCAAGTGACTTCAAGAGTCTCCGCGCCCTGCAATTCTCACAAGTACTGTTTGCGGGTCTTCCCTACAACATAGCTGGCCCGCGACCCTGCGACCAGCCAGAACTGTTGGATTTTGTTGCTCACGATGCCGTAGTAGCCCGGACGGAGCTATCCCCACAAGGAACCCTTTTAAATAAGCATATTTTTGGAACTGTGAACTTTTAAGTATAGTAGTGTGGATTTTTATTGTTTTTGGTCTGGTCTTAATTATATAAAAATTTGATATTTTTCTAAACTGGTGTGGTGTCCTTTTGAAGTGCGTACACTGGTTTACTGTTGGTTATATGCAAATGCTTTACACACTGCCTCTAAGATAAGCCTGGCTGCTCATGCCAAGCTACCAAGGGAGTGAGCAGGGGTTATTTTAGAAGTGTATCTCCCTTATCCTGACTAGAGTGGTGGTTTCTGCCTTGCTTTGGCACAAGTCTCAGCTAGCCAGAAATCCCACTTCTAACACTCCCCCACCAGAGACCAAAGGCTCTAATCTTCACCTCCCCCAGGTGACACCCCGGAACTCAGCACTGATGCATATGTCACAACTGTGAAGTCTAGGTGGAAATGGGGGAAGGCAACAAGATAGGTCAGGTTGGTGCTTCGCTGCCACCACAGAAGATACTGAGAAGTCTCTTAAGAGATCTTGGTGGAGTTGAAGACCGGAGAAGCAACCCCAATACTGAAACCTTGAGTCCAAATGCAGGTACTTGCATATAACACCTGGTGTGCTGAATGCTATCCTCAATGATCCAGACTGAAAGGTCCTGAATACTACTGTTCTTAGGACAGCCTCAATGAAAGGAAATATCTGCCTGAGGGCGGGGTGGGACCTGAGCCACCTAACTGAAAATTCCAAAGATGTTAGAAATTCAGCCACTGTCAGGGGGTGGTCTACAAATGACTGTAACAAGCCCGCGCTGAGCAGAGAGGTGCATGAGTAAAGAAACAAATGTATCCCAAAGTTACGATGTCAGGCAGCAACCCAATTACTTTCCATAACACCCGAAGGGCAGTGGTAAGGCTGCAAGGAGCACAGCAAACTGAAGTGTTCAGACACCATCAAAATCTGCAGTTAACACCTGTTCCACTGCAGGATAGGTATATAAAAATACTCTTTTTTCAGGTCCAGCGACACCATCCAGTCTGCTGTGTCCAGAGCAGAATGAATCTGTGATAGGGTGAATATGGTCTTTCTTCATTGTGAGAAAGTGCCATCTTTCTTGCCTTGGTATGCCCCCACTTTTTTTCTGAACTGCTGATGTGCTTTGACTGTGTACGCCCTGGGTCCCTGCCAATCAGGTACCCAGTGCATGTGTTCCTTCAGTAAAAAGAAAAGCTATGCTGAAATAAAATACCCAATTGGCATCTCTGGCCACCTGTCAGCCCCTAGTAAATGGTACCCTAGGTACCCAGGGGATGGTTACCAGAGAAGACCCCTGAGGGCTGCAGCACTTATTGTGCCACCCTCAGGGGCCCTGTACCCTGGCACCCACACACTGCCTTTGCAGGCTGAGTGCCTAAGTACAGAACTAAACCAAGAGTCGACATGGCACACATACCTGGGTGCTATGCCCACAGATCCCACTGCCCTGGCAAACTTCAGTCACCACTCTAGCTGGGTGCCCTAATCCCGAGGTGATGGCACAGGTGCTTGAGCCCTGTGCCCCTACAGTACCCAGGGCCATTCCTGGGCACTGTAAGTGCAGTGATGCCATTTAAGAGTATATGGTGCTGGGAGGTTGTCATTACGAACACCACAGCACCATAATGGCTACACTGAAGACTGACAAGTTTGGTACCAAACATCTCAGGACATCAAACCCACACTGATGCCAGTGTGGGATGTAATGTACGAGAGGGCATCTTAGAGATGCCCTCCAAAACCCAACCCTACAATCCACGTCTGGGCTGAGTGGCTTCAAAGGCTGCCACACAGCAGACATGTTGCTGGACCCCTGGGTGGAGAGCCCCCCGCTCTCCTGGGCCTGCAACAATGCACATCCTGGGTGAGGTGCTATGTCTCCTCCCCCAGGATGGACAGGGGGGAAGCTTCAAAGGCATACCGCCTCTGAGAGCTTCTCCAGACCATTTGCTGTACCCAGCAACTGGCCCCCAAACCGTTCTACCCCGACTCTGGCGGGAAGACTGGCGGAAAAAACTACGTCAGGAAGGAGGGTGTGCCAACCTTTGCCAACTCCACCCCTCAGGTGGAGGAGGCGAGGTGAAGCACGACCCCGGGCTCCGGCCATCTTGGAGATGGGGAGCCCTGCCCAATCCCAGCTAGGCTCCTGCCCACCTCCCACGGGAGAGGACCTAGCTCCTTGCCCTACCTGTAACGCTCCTAAATTTAGTATTCAGGGGCTCCCTGAACATTCCTTCCTCAGATCCAGATAGCAAAAGAAGAAAGAAGATCAAGACTAAGAAGACCCGCCGCGCAGCTGCTAACAGGACAACAACAACTGACTTGGCCCCAGCCCTACCGGCCTGTTGATCCTGGAACCTGCTCCTGCCTAATCCCGGCGACCTCCGCGGACAGCAACCTTGTGACACCCAGAGGATCTGCCTGCCTTGACCCTCTCGAAGACTGGGACTCCCATCAGCAGAGGCTCTGGTGCAACAACCCACCTGGTGCTCACCAGGAAGCTCCGTACCAGCCCACTCTGCACTAGCCGAACCAAGACCACGAGGAGGTCCCCTGGCGACTGGGACCCGAAGTCCAGTGCCCAAAGACCCTCCTCGACGAACCAGAAGACGCCTGCAGACTCAGAACCAGGGGCCACCCCAACCGCGACCAGCCGAGGGTAAGCTTTTCCGACTCCCAAAGACACCCCTGCAACCGGCGCCCCGCGGCCCCCTGTGCCTCCCATTGGGGTACCTACCTGTGCGCCATCATCCCAACTTACCTCTCGAAGTGCTGGTCGTCCCTGGAGAGTCACCATCCCCGAGCCTGCAGCCTTTGTTCCTTTTTCAAGATCCTCATTGGATAACATTGAGCACCCAACGGCTCAAAAGCACCATGCACCCAGCCACCAGAGTGCCGCTGGCTGTGACCCCTTGGCCCTATCCTACTTCCCCCCCCCCCCTTGCCCTGAGCAAGTGACCAGGAGCCCAGCTCCCAGAGCCACATGGCCTGCTAGCCAGCAGCCACCAACCGAAGGCCCCCTTTCCCTCATTGGATAACACTGGGCCTACCTACCTCTGGACCCGGCCGCCCCTGTGTCGCTGGGACTGAACTAACTGTACTCCCCTGACCCTGGGGGACCCCTGAGTCTATGCCCAGAACCCGAACTTCACCAACCAAGTACTCACCTAGAAACCGGTAATTCACTCACCTGCCATTGGATAACATTGCTCCATTTTGACTCGAAAATGTTTTAAGTGTGAAGTTTTGAAAACTGAAAATATTCCTATAAAATCAGCCAAAGTCTGAATTCGAAAGTACTCACCTGTGATCAGGAGAGAAGCCAGTGCTGTACCATTCAGCCCAGTACTGAACCGCAAAAGTAATCCCTAGCGGGTTTACTAGTCACCTGTATTTTCTCCATAGGAACCCATTGTCTGCTTTTCTATGAAATTTCTTCAAGTGTCTACTTTTGAAAACTGCAAATATTCTTTAAAAATCGTATGAAAAAATTAATCACAATAACAAACATTTTTGCTAATCTGGTTTCAGCTTAGACCCCAGGACTGAATCTAAGATCTAGTCCTGGAAATACCCAAGTAATCCATAAAGTAATCAACCGTACTTACCTGTGAAAAACCCATTGAGCTCAATGCTAGAGTGTGTTTCAGAACTGTGTTGCTTACTAGCTATCCTGAAATTATTGTGTGCACAAACTTTATTGCTCCTCTGCAAAGTATTTACATGAGAGTACTCATAACTTGAAAGGAATATGCTACTTACCAGTATGCATCTGTTCTTGGCATGTAGAGCTGCTGACATTTATATCCATGCATAGATCGCCGCCTAGTGTTGGGTCCGGATAATTGCACATTGTTGTCCTGGAAGAGTCTTCGAAGTATCACGAGATAGGTGGCTCCTCCCCTGGACTACAGTGCGCATGGGCATCCACTCCATGCTCAGATTGTTTTTCGCGATTGTGGCAGAGATGGAGTGTGATAAAGTAAGTGATGACCATGCATGAGAATAATGCAATGAATTCTGAGTGCTACAGCTGCGACAGGCACCGGGGAGGAGGGCGGGCGATATAAATGTCAGCAGCCCTACATGCCAAGAACAGATGCATACTGGTAAGTAGCATATTACGTTCGAGGCATGTGGGCTGCTAAATTTATATCTATGCATAGAATAAATAGTAGTACCCTACTTATCGGCGGTTGCCCGTGCCAGCTGCAGCAGTCTGAAAGAGAGTTCTGAGAACAGCCTGACCTACAGCAGCTTGCTGTTTTGAGTGCACATCCACGCAGTAGTGTTTGGTGAATGTGTGTATGGTGGTCCATGTGGCTGCTCTACATATGTCCTCTAGAGGAATGTTACCTAGGAAAGCCATGGAAGCCCGCAACTTGCGCGTGGAATGCGCTTTTGGGGGAACTGTTAACGTGCGTTTAGCCTTTTGATAACAGATTTGGATGCACTTAACAATCCATCTGGCTATACCTGATTTAGAGATTGGGTTGCCTTTGTGTTGTGGAGAGAAGGCAACAAACAGTTGTTTAGTTTTCCTGAAATCTTTAGTCCTGTCTATGTAATACAGTAGAGCTCGTTTAACATCTAGTGTGTGTAGTGCTTGTCGGCTACTGAATCAGGATTTGGGAAGAATACCGGTAGGTCAATAGTTTGGTTAATGTGGAACTGTGACACTACCTTGGGCATAAATTTAGGGTTGGTGCCCAGCACAACTCTATTAGCATGTATCTGGATGAAAGGCTCCTGAATAGTGAGAGCTTGTAGCTCGCTAACACGTCGTAGCGACGTAATTGCCACCAGAAAAGACAATTTCTCACATGGAAAGTGGATCTCACAAGAGTGAAGAGGCTCAAATGGTGGGCCCATGAGCCTAGTGAGGACTATGTTGACGTTCCAGACAGGCGAAGGTGGGTGTCTTGGAGGAATGACCCTTTTCAGTCCTTCCATAAATGCTTTAATGGCTGGCACTCTGAAAAGGGATAGGTGTTGTCTATTTTGAAGATAAGCCGCCATTGCAGCTAAATGTATCCTGATGGAACTATACGCCAGATTACACTTGTATAGGTGCAGCAAGTAACCGATGATGTTTTGCGTGGAAGCATCAAGTGGGTTTATATTATTATTGGAGCAATAGATAACAAATCGCTTCCATTTAGCCGCGTAGCAGGTCCTGGTGGTAGGTCGCCTAGCCTCCTTTATGATGTCCATGCAGTCAGGAGGCAGGTTCAGGTAGCCAAACTCTATGACCTCAGGAGCCATATTGCAAGGCTCAACTGCTGCGGATCTGGGTGCTGAATGTCTCCATGGCTCTGAGTGAGGAGACTGGGTGTAAGTCTTAGGCGCTGGTGTGGAACCACGGAAAGTTCCAGGAACGTGGTGTACCACGCCTGCCGTGCCCACGTTGGAGCAACCAGGATGAGTGTCATGGAGTGTTGCCTCAGTTTGCGTGCCACTAGCGGTATGAGTGGTGCTGGAGGAAAGGCGTACGCAAATCTGTTCGACCAGTTCATCCATATCGCATTGCCTTGAGACTGCGGGTTTGGGAACCTGGCGGCGAAGGTGCGGCATTTTGCGTTTTCGTGAGTGGCGAATAGGTCGATCTCTGGATGACCCCACTGCTGGAAATATGGCTGGAGCACTGAGGGATGTATCTCCCACTCGTGCATCTGATGGCTGTGTCTGCTGAGCAGGTCCGCCATCTGGTTGTCCCTGCCTGGGAGGTGTTCCGCCATGAGAAACATGTTTCTCTGAATGGCCCACTTCCACATGCACTGTGCTAGGTGTGACAATTGTGGAGAGTGTCCCCCGCCCCCTGCTTTTGGATGTAATACATCGCAGTCATGTTTTGTATTTGAATTTGTATATTAGATTTATAGAGCGCCTTATCACCCAGGGGTCTCTAAGCGCTTAGCAGAGGGTGGACACAGTACTGTTAGGAGGGCCAGTTAGACAGTGCCCCATGCCTCCTAAAACAACACCGTTTTCAGTTTTTTCCTGAAGGGTAGTAAACTTGTTTCTTTGCGCAGGCTCTCTGGCAGATTATTCCATGCACTGGGAATTGTATAGAAGAAAGTACGCCCTCCTAGGGAGGATAGTTTAAACCGAGGGCAGACCAAAAGTGCAGCATCTGCCGATCGTAAGTTCCTGCTGGGGGCGTACGGAACTAGACGTTCCTTGATATATTTTGGGGCTTGCCCGTACAAGGCTTTATGCGTAATGCATAGGCCCTTGAACTTGGCCCGCTGTTTCACCGGCAACCAATGGAGTTTGTGAACGAGAGGGGTGGCATGGGTCCTTCTTGGTTTATTGAAGATTAGTCTGGCGGCGTCGTTCATGACAATCTGAAGTCTGATCAGCAGTTTTTGAGGGATACCGACATACAAGACGTTGCCGTAGTCCAGTCGTGCCAGGATCAGAGCTGATACTCCTCTCCTGAGCGTGTCCACCGTCAGAATGGGGGAAAGTTTACGCAGTTGTCTCATGTGCCCACTATGGCTGAGACCTGGGCTGACATAGTGAGATTGGCATCTAAGAATAGGCCTAAGCTTTTCACTGCTTCTGCTGGTACAGGGGAGGGCCCTAATTCAGTGGGCCACAGGAGATCATTCCATGGGCTAGATGCCGTCGTAATTGCAAGCACCTCGGTCTTGTCGGGATTTATTTTTAATGAGTTGGCCGTCATCCAATTAACGGTAAATTTTAAGATGTTTTGCATTCTCTGATATGCCATTAGAGAGTTGTCAATTTGGATGATGATCTGCGTATCATCGGCGTAGTTGTATATACTGCAGTCCATCTGATTTAGTGCTGAAATAAGGGGCTGCAGATAGGCGTTAAACAGTAGGGGTGATAAGGCTGAGCCCTGAGGGACTCCACATGTGATACCTGCTGCCTCCGATACCAGGTCAGCCAATTGCACTCTCTGAACCCGTTCGCCAAGGAAGGATGTCAGCCAGGCATGGGCAGTGCCCTGGATGCCGAGATCCCACATCCGCGACAACAGTAGGTCGTGCTTGACCGTATCAAATGCCGCGGAGAGGTCTAACAGCACCAGGGCACACTGTTTTTTTTTTATCTGCTCCAAGTCTCAGGTCGTCCAGCACGGAAAGCATGACCAATTCCGTGCTGTGATGGGCCCTAAAACCGGCCTGGTTGGGTTCCAACAGGAGGTTGTTTTCAAGATGATGTGAGAGAGTGGGCAACACATGTTGCTCCATAATTTTAGCTAAGAAAGGTAGTTGTGAAATGGGCCTGTAATTTTTCAAGATCTTTGTATCTGCCCCTGCCTTTTGTGAGAGTGGCATCAACCGGGCTTCCTTAAGATTGGAAGGAACCTGTCAGGTTGAAAATGAGCTGTTCAGGAGTGATAGTATGTCGTCCTCCAGCCCCGACCAGGCTTGTTTGTAATCCTCGGGGGACACGGGTCTGCCGGTGAGCCTGATTTGACTCGACCCATCACTATTTTCACAGTTTCCTTAGTGAGTAAGGGTAGTGAGGTTAGGGGTTGAGTGACTGTTGGGATAGTTTTTGTCATAATTCCCAAACAGTCTAGTCTAGGGGTGGTCTCGTTTTCTGTCAGGAGGTCTGCTATCTTGGTGGTAAAGAATGACAATTTTTTGGCAGTCTTCTTGCGAGAAGGAGGGGGGGCTGTTCCTTCTTTTTCCTCAGTTCTGACAGGACCTTGAAAATTTCTTTCTGGGGATTGGGTGCTGTCGCGATTCTATCTTCATAAAACTCAGCTTTTCTGGCCCCGATAGCTTGTTTGTAGATGGTGAACTCTTTAGCATACATGGCTTGAGTACTGGGATCATACCCCTTGCGCCAGGCTCTCTCACTCCGGCGCAAGGATCGTTTCAGGAGCCTCAGTGCGTCATTGAACCCGGGTGCACCTTTACCCTTATCTCCGATTTTTACCCTTCGAGCTGGAGCCACTACCTCAATGGCACTTTTTGGTTTTTGTGACAGTTTGAGGCTGGCCGTCTCAACGTCATCCTCTGATAGTTATTAAAGTGAGAGGGTAGTTTCTCTAGAGTGGAGATTAGCGTGTCAGTGTTAATTGTATTCCACCTTCTCACGACCTGCCACTCAGCAGAAGGAGCTACACTTTGCCCCGGGAATGCTATTCTCCCCTGCAGCAGGTGATGATCTGACCATATACAGGGCGATATGGTGATGGGGCTCAGCATCGGGACTGATGTCCAGATCAGGTCCAATGTGTGACCTTTCTTATGTGTCGAACCAGTCACCCTCTGGGTTAGATCTAGCGAGGTCATGGCCTCTTCTAACTGTTTAGACATTGCGTCTTTGGGGGTCTCCTCCCACTGGAGATTGAAATCTCCCATAACCACGAGACCCTCATACCTTGTTCGTAGGTCGTGGACCAGACCCAGAAAAGGCTCGATGAAGGCTGGGGGAAGTCCTTGGGGGACGGTAGACCAGGAGTATCACCAAGCAATTGGTAGCAGAACAGAGCTTGACTCCCAGAATATCCGTACCCTTCAGACTTTCTGCGCAGATGGTTTCAGTTTTAAAAGATTTATTATAGAGGAGGGCGACTCCACCCCCCCTTCCTACCATCTTTCCCGTTGTGAATAATGGCACTGAAATTAGGAGGCAGTGCTGCCACCAAGTCGGGCATGGACGAATCCTCTAGCAATGTTTCCGTGACCCCTAAAACATCCAGGTTGCCGTCTTGGAGCAGTGAAAACACCTCCAGATTGTGTTTTTGGAGGGAGCGTGTGTTGAGCAGGGCAACGCTCTCTGATGTTACCTTTCCTCTTTCCCTCCTTAAGCTAGTTTTGCTAATAAATGGCTTAGCTGTGGGTTTCAGCAGCCCCTCCTGCCTGAGTGTCTCCACTGTTAGCGGGCTTATGTGACGGGTTTTATTATTTAGCGCAAGCAAGGCTTCCATGGGGTACCAAGGCCCTGGGCCAGGGGTTATGGCCCCTGGTCCCGGCCGGGCGCAGACGGGCTTGCTTTAGGCGCGCCTTCGGCGCGCTGCCGGTGCGCCTGTCCGCTGCGCTTGCGGGATGATGGCTCCATTTTGTAGTGGCGAGGGCGGGAGGGCGGGAGGGGCCGAGCACTAGTCTGCTCGCCCTGCTCCTGCTCCTCACCCAAGATGGCGGGATCCCCAGCAGCACCTACTCGGCTGCGATGGGGGTGGTGAGGGGATGATTCGGAGACAAGTTTGCTACTTCAACTCTGTATCAATCCACAACACGGAGAGACACACCGCAAAGGTCCCGTGACAATTAGGTAGCACGGTGAGTGGAAAATAAGTATATTTGTTGACTCGTATAATCAGTGAACAAATTAAAACAATGATACAATTTAAAAGCAACAATAAAGTTTTAAGGCAACGATAGGAATTTTAAAAGCAGCACAATATCGGGCAAAAGTTTCTCCTTACTCGTCCCGGCTTTCCGCCTCAGGACACTTCATTGTTGTCCGTCCGGATCAACACGACTTTGTTGCAAAGATGCAACTTCAATGCCTTCATCGCCATGAAGATCGCCATCAGTTCCAGTAGGTTGATGTGCATCTTCTGCTGTTGCGGTGTCCATAGTCCCTGCACTATATAATGGAGGACATGCGCTCCCCAGCCCTGGAGAGATGCGTCCGTCGTCAGCATTATTTGTGGTACCGGCTCTTGGAACGGTCGGCCCCTGCAATGGTTTTGTGTGTTCCACCAATGCAGAGAGTTGTATGCACGACCGCTCACCAACACTAGGTCTTTTAGCTGTCCATGAGCCTGGTTCCACTGGCGTGCCAAACATTCCTGAAGCGGACGCATGTGTAGCCTCGCATGAGGGACTATAAAGATGCAGGAGGCCATCATGCCTATCAGTTGCATGAACACCTGCGCTGGGAGTGAGTGTTGTGGTTTGAATTTTTGAATCAACACCCGCATGCTGTTGACCCTCGCTGAGTTTGGTTGCGCTGTTGCAGCGAGCGTGTTTATTTCCGCGCCTAGGTACTGCTGTACATGTGCGGGTTGAAGATGGGACTTTTGGTAATTGAGCGAAAATCCTAGACTGTGTAGGAGGTGGATTGTGCGTGACATGTGGTTGGCACACTGTTGGGCTGACTTTGCTTGTACAAGCCAGTCGTCCAGATACGGAGAGACATGGATGTGTTGCCTCCAAAGATGCGCAGCCACTGTTGCCAAACACTTTGTAAACTGGTAATGCTGGTTGTTGATGGTGAACCTGAGATATTTCCTGTGACTGGGGTGAATGGCAATGTGGAAATAGGCATCCTTCAGATCTAGGGTCGCTAGGAAGTCTCCTTGACTGAGCAACGGGAGAACTTGCTGTAACGTGAGCATGTGAAAGTGTTCTGATAGGATGTATTGGTTTAGAGTCCTGAGGTCTAGAATGGGCCTGAGAGACCAATGCTTTTTTGGGATTAAGAAGTACAGTGAATACACCCTGTTCCCTGTTGTTCTAAAGGCACCAGTTCTATGGCCCCTTTTTGCAGCATGGATATGACTTCTTGCTGCAATAAGTGCATGTGCTCGGCGGACATAGGACGGTGCCTTGGGGGTATGTTGGGTGGAGTGGAGGTTAGTTCTAGACAGTAACCGTGTTGTATAAGTTGTCTCACCCACCTGTCCGTGGTAATGTTTTCCCAGACTGGCAGGAACTGCTGGAGTCTCCCCCCTGACCGGTGTTATATGGTCGGGGGGCAGTGACAAGGCGTCACTGTTTGGTAGTGGCGGAGTATCTGGCATTATTATTTCCACGTCCTCTGCCCTTGGTGCTGTTTCCACGGTATCCACCCCTATTGTTCTTGTTATAGGTGGTTTGTGTACCTCCCTTGGAGTATTGGGCTTGTTGTGACGCTTGTCCTCTAGAAGCTCCCCTGTTACCGGAGCGACGAAAGGAACCGCCCCTGAACTGCTGAAACTGCAGAGCACCCATGGATTTCGCAGTTTCAGTGTCCTTCTTAATCTTCTCAAGAGTGGTGTCTACCTCTGGACCGAACAGGAAGTCAGGGTTCACTGGCTGATTGAGTAGGGTAGTTTGGATTTCAGATTGAAAGCCAGAGATACGGAGCCAGGCATGCCTTCTGAGCATAACGCTAGTGTTTATGGCTCTTGCTGCTGTATCGGCTGCGTCCAACGCGCACTTAATGGACACGTTGGAGATCAACTTCCCCTCCTGTATAAGCATTTCTGCCCCCTCCTTATAAGCATCTGGCAGGTGTTGCATGAGCTGCTCTAACGTGTCATAGTGTGCCCTGTCATATCTTGCTAACAGGGCTTGGGTATTGGAGATCCTCCAAATATTAGCAGCTTGAGCTGCCACACGTTTCCCAGAGGCTTCTAAGATCTTTGATTCTTTGTCCGGAGGAGGAGCATCACCCTTAACCTGAGAGTTCGCTCTTTTGCGAGCATTAGCCACCACTAAGGAGTCCAGTGTGAGTTGGCCCTTGATGTAGGTAGGGTCCACGGGCGCAGGCCGGTACTTCCTTTCAATTCTTGGGTTCACCACCCTTGCCTTAGTGGGCTCTTTAAAAATGTTACTGGCATGTTTGAGCACACCTTTGAGCATAGGCAGAGTTTTTATAGACCTTTCCGAGGTGGAGAATGTATGAAAAAGAAAGTCCTCCTCCACGGGGTCAGCGTGCATATCCACGTCATGGTTAAAGTGCCACCCTCTCAATCAGTGCGTTGAAAGCAGCAGTATCTTCAGTAGGTGAAGGCTTTATAGCATATGAGAGAGTATCAGGAATGGTTTGTGGGTCAGGGTCCAGAGTCGGCCCACTGCTGGGACTCATCTGGATCAGCATCAATGGGATAGTTGAACTGTTCCTCATTGTCTCCTTCCTCTACATCCTCAGTGACATGTGTGGGAGAGTAGGCATAGCTTTGATCATATGATGGCATGGGCTCAAAAAGAACAGGAGAGGTGGCAGAGTCTCTCTTCTTCTTCAGAGGTATCCTATAATGTTCCATAGGCATTTCAGGCCTGATCTTACGCTGGTAAACGGTGAGGCGGCCTGATTCGGAGTCGATGTAGAACTTCGACTGGTTGTTGTGGGACGGAGGCTGGAATACAACGTCTTCCGACCTTGGCTGAGTGGTTGCGGCACCCGACGTCGGCTTGGCAGAGTCAGTAGCCTGAGTATGGAGAACAGTTTTAGGCCGCGCCGTCGGAGGAAGTCCGAACTTTATCGGCGCCGTGAGCGACAGACTGACTGTCTTCGATGGAGGCGGTGTCTTCGATTCCACCGCCTTTGACGGTTCAGTGCGTTTGAGGCCTTCATCGATTCGAGCCGTTGTTGCTTTGCAGGTACGCCCTCGTGCTTTAACACGGTAGGGTGCTTCGATCCGACTTTTGGCTTTGGGTAGGAGGCCTTGACCAACAGTGGCATCTTTAGCTTCGGATCGATGGTCCGCTGGGCCTCGAGGGTCCCGGAAGAGCCGCCATCTTTGGAGCCGGAAGTCGACGGCATTGTGACGCGCTTCACTGTAGACACAGGCGTGGTCGATCCGATCTTCGGCTCGACGCCCCCTTTCGACCGAGGGGTCGAGCGCACGCTTTGACTTGGAAGGGTCCGAAGTCTTCGAGCCGACGGTCGTTTCAACCAGTGTCGGTTTCGATTTCGTGTCCTTCGGTTTTGATATCTCCACTGAGTGGGGCCTATCGACCGATGGCTCTTTGGCAATGTTCTTAGTCTGGCCTTGAAGCGGGACTAGAGAACTGTGTTGAAGATCTTGGCTAAGGCCTTCCGGCGATGCCTCGACCTGAGCCGTGGAAGAGTCTTTATGTAGCCCCGCAACTGCGGTTGGGCTTAGCTCTTCACCCGAGTCGTCGTCGACGGCTCCGGTAGGTTGTACGTCGTCCCCTACCTCGACGATGTCTTCATCATGTACATAGAGTTGTTCCTCGTCCTCGTAGGTGGAGTCTGGCTCCGACGTCGGATCCGAGTGCTACGGATCCTCGTCTCGAACATTTTCATCTTCGTCACCCCCGAAGATGTTTTCCGGGTCTGGTGCCGATTCTCGCGCCGACTGTCGTGCAGCGCGTCGAAGACGAAGAGTTTTCTTGGATCTGAATTTTGAACAGGCCATGCAGCTGGCCTCGTCGTGGTCCGGTGAGAGACATTTGTTGCACACCGGGTGCACGTCGATGTGGGGATATTTCGAGTTGCAGACGGGACAGCGCTTGAACGGACTTCGTTCCATCGTCGATGGGCCTTTGGCGTCGAAGGCAAAAATCTTCTGACGTCGAGTTCAAAGAACTGGAATGGTAAAAGGCACCGAACGAAAGACAATACCGATGCCCCTAAGGCCTTTTGGCCTCGAAAAAAGAGTAACTAGTAGAATTTCCGAACGTGAGTCAAGAAGTACATCCGAACCCAATGGCGGAAAAAAACAATCTGAGCATGGAGTGGATGCCCATGCGCACTGTAGTCCAGGGGAGGAGCCACCTACCTCGTGATACTTCTAAGACTCTTCCAGGACAACAATGTGCAATCATCCGGACTCAACACTAGGCGGCGATCTATGCATAGATATAAATTCAGCAGCCCACATGCCTTGAACAGTATATTTTTATAACTGTTGGTTCTAAACACAAAACAACTATATCGGAGGATATAATAACAATTGGTCTGGAGTTCAGTTCTTGAGTGTGGATCTCCAGCAAGGGAAAATTTTTATATACTGCCTCCTACCAGCTGAGTATGGGCTGCTACTTCAACGGCAGGGGAGGAAAAATTAAGGGAGAGCTGTCTCCATTGGTGTTATCACCAACCACCACAAACTCTGCATGAAAGGTCTGGGACTGCTTTTGCTGCACCGGTCTCCAGATCTGGTATTGTCTGTAGTATAGTTCCCTAAGGAGAAAACCTACATTTTCTGTAGTGTTGGTTGAACTGTATGGAGGTAGACAAGAGATCCAGTTTTTTTGCTGTGGCTCAATTGTCCTTAAATCATTTGAAAGCCTAATCAACCTTCTCTACAAACGAGCTGGAGCTAAATAGCATGTTCAGAAAAGGTTCTTGGTCATCTCCTCAAAACCCGATTGAGATCATCCAGCTGGGCTTGTTGTCTATGCTGCCCAAAACAGCCTGCCAGATATACTTCAACTTGTCCTGGACATCCTGTACCATTGAGCCAGCAAGGCTCAGAGGTATTCCAGCAAGCTCTACCTGGCCATGTCCCATAAGGAGTGTAACTTCCCAGAAATCACACATCTTATGGCTCAACTGCCACGGTGAACATTCTTTTTGAAGGCTTCAATAAAGTTTGATTCTACCTCGGGTGGACCTGTTGAAAAGACTTTGAGTAACTTTTGCCAAGCTATCAGGTGTTGGAAGGGTCTAGTATATGATGCCTGATCACAGTTCGAGTGACCGGAGGGCTCAAGCATAGCTTAGACCAGGAGGCCAGGAGAGTGTCTAGATGAATGACAACAGTGGCCCAGGTAGCAAGTCCAGCTCAGTATCTTTGCCACCTCCTCTGCCATAGCCACTGCATCCAAGCCATTGGCGCACCCTTCCTTTGCCATTGCTGCCACTTCGGTTCACTCTACATCTGCTCACATCTGGTCGCGGGAACCACAAGAAACGAAAGGAGTAGTTTCTTACCTGTAACTCCAGTTCTGTAGTAGGGGTATCTCTGTTATAGTCATAATCTGTGAATAGTCCCGCCCATGTGCGGGGACCCAGGAGCAATCAAAATAGCCTCTTAAATCGTGTTCTTCGGCAGTCCTGCATAGACACTTCACCATGCTCCACCTGCTATGGGAATGCACGGACGTGCAGGAATTCTGGGAGGCAGTGCTCCGGCATATAGACCAACACTGCGGGGACCCAGGAGCAATCAAAATAGCCTCTTAAATCGTCTTCTTCGGCAGTCCTGCATAGACACTTCACCATGCTCCACCTGCTATGGGAATGCACGGACGTGCAGGAATTCTGGGAGGCAGTGCTCCGGCATATAGACCAACACTTTGAAACAGAATCCCGCGCTTCCCCGTTTACACAGTCCTGGGCCTTCCAAACAAAATTACGTTCCCACTCAAATCAGTAAGAGGGAAGCAAATGGGTCTAGCGATGGGGGCAGCGACGCAGCACATCCTTTCACTATGGGGTACCCCACGGAAGCCCACACACACTGGGTGGCTCCACCGATTATGGTACATAATGGGCATGGAAAGGATACAGGCCTCCCTTACGCAAACTATTGACTCCTTCAGGGAAATATGGCAGCCATTAGTCTCAGTGTTAACCCAGCAATTCAATGAGCTAACATGCCCGAAATATCTTAGGGCTCTTCGCCTGGTGGATGAATTCCACAAGAAACCAGAGGCCTAAAGTTGGAACACCTGACGCCAAACCTAAATAGCGTTATACAGTAAGGCAGCGGAACACACCGTGGGTGGGGGGGGGGGGTGTTTGGGCATGGGAGTTGTTAATTGCATTGTTCAGGAGTATATTATTCACACTAGCTTGCATGGACACATTACACCCTCCCAGGGAAAGGGAGATCGAAGCAAGAGAGGGGCGGGAGGAAAGAGCAAACATACAATACTGGGATTTTCAAATTGATAAAGTGTGCCATGCAGATGACACTAATAAAATAAATTTGATCCAAAAAAAGGAGAGCCAAATACTACTATTACATTTTTACACATTTTACAGAGTTTCACCACACAGAGAAACTCCCCTTCACCAAAATCCTTAATCATAATAGAGAGGAAAGGTTGGACAGACAAGCCCCATAGGCTGCCATTATGTGTCTGGAAAAGGGATACCATGCCTTTAAAAGAACCCTCCAGAGACCCTCTGTATCCCTTTATGCACAGTCAAAGGCAAGTTACTTTCAGTTCTTTTTGAAAGTCTCTTAAAGCCAGGCCTGTAGCATCCAGGAAAAACAACGTTTACTCCCACCGGGTGACCAGCTTGACTCCAGAGGAAGTGGTCGCTCCACCCTGTCTCTCCTGAAATCGTAGCGCTGTTCTCCCCACTGCTGTTCTGGGTATCGTAGCGCTATTCTCCACACTGCTGCTTCTTAACATCGTAGCGCTGTTCTCCCCACTACTGCCTAAAACGAATCTGCGCCTGCTTAGATGCTTAGCGCTTCGCATTGCTTTTATTAATTAATTAATTTTCTGTGCCTGTGCGCCCCACCGCTCGCATTGCCCGCATTGCTTCCTATTCAGCATCGTGCACAATTTCGTCCTGTTTGCCTTTTGCTGTCGTCGCTGCCATTTGGTTGTGCCTCCAGCCCGTCCCTCCCCCCACGCCCCCGCCTCCCTGCTGACCCTCCCACCCACTGGCTATCAGAAACGTCCCGCCCGGTGAGGCGCTGTGACCAGCTTGACTCCAGAGGAAGACGTCGCTCCACCCGGTCTCTCCTGAAATCGTAGCGCTGTTCTCCCCACTGCTGTTCTGGGTATCGTAGCGCTATTCTCCACACTGCTGCTTCTTAACATCGTAGCGCTGTTCTCCCCACTACTGCCTAAAACGAATCTGCGCCTTAATTTGTGCCTGCTTAGATGCTTAGCGCTTCGCATTGCTTTTATTAATTAATTAATTTACTGTGCCTGTGCGCCCCACCGCTCGCATTGCCCGCATTGCTTCCTATTCAGCATCGTGCACAATTTCGTCCTGTTTGCCTTTTGCTGTCGTCGCTGCCATTGGTTGTGCCTCCAGCCCGTCCCTCCCCCCACGCCCCGCCTCCCTGCTGACCCTCCCACGCTTCGCCCTCCTCCACTTACCATTTATGACAGATGCATTAGCGCGCAGCGTCCACGCGCAGCGGGCGCGCCCCATGCGCGCCGAAGTCGCGCCAAAGGTAAGCCCGTCTACGCCCGTCCGCGCCTGGACCGCGCCCAGAGCCAGACCCCCTGGTCCCCGCTTCACCCATCCTCCCCGCATTACATACGACGCCTCCTCCCTCTTTGCACTCAACCCCGGCCGACTCACTAACTGCGCCCAAGCAGCACCAGGACACACCCATGGACCCTTCACCTGCCACTCCTGCAAATTCACCGGCGTCAAGCCCCAATCCAAATCCACAAACACCAAACAGAGAGCCAACACCAACCACCTCAAATGCATCCTTCTCAACACCCGCTCGGTTCACAAACACGCCATCGACCTTTGGAATCTACTCGACACCATTTCTCCGGACATCGCCTTCCTATCAGAAACCTGGATGAATGCCTCTTCAGCTCCAGACATCACCATAGCCATCCCAGACGGCTACAAGATCATCCGTAAGGACCGCCCCATCCAAACAGGAGGAGGCATTGCCATCGTCCACAAGAACACCATCCGCGTCTCAACCAGCTCAGATGACAACCTCGCTATCGCCGAACACCTTCACTTCCAGATCCACGCCGACCCCAAGACAACACTTAGGGGCACCCTCCTCTACAGGCCACCAGGACCCCGTACAAAATTCAGCGAAGACATCACTGACTTTATCACCCCACACGCCCTCCCTTCGGAAGAATACATTCTACTGGGAGACCTCAATTTCCATCTGGAAAAGAGCAACGACAGTAACACCACCACCCTTCTGGACAATCTCGCCAATCTTGGACTCAAACAACTTGTTAACACCCCCACACACTATGCAGGACACACACTCGACCCTATCTTCACTTCCAGCAAGCATATCTCCTTCACTCATACCACACCCCTCCACTGGACAGACCACAGCTGCATCCACTTTATTTACAATAAGACCTCGATCCACAACCACCCTCAACCAACTCTGCGAAGAAATTGGAACAAAATCACCATCGACCAGATCTCAACATCGCTTCTTCAAAATCCCCCTGCCTATTCAACGAACCCTAACCAAGCCGCCATCAACCTCACACAATGGTTAACCCAAACCGCCGACAAATTAGCACCCTTGAAAAAACATCAAATCAAGCAAGGAAGCAAGAACGCCCCCTGGTTCAACGATGACCTTAAGAAATCCAAGAAGCTCTGTCGTTCCCTTGAGAAAACTTGGAAAACAGACCCAAACACTATCACCCAAGCCACCTTCAAAAACGCCACCCGCAAACACCACCAACTAATCCGGACAGCCAAGAAATCAGCACTCAAAGACAGACTAGACAACAACGCCCACAACAGCAAGGAACTTTTCAACATCATCAAAGAATTCACCAACCCCACCGCCAGCTCTAACGACATCACCCCCTCTCAAGTCCTCTGCGACTCCCTTGCCTCATTCTTTCATGACAAAATTGCCGACATCCATAACAGCTTTGACAGCCAACCTGTAAACCAGTCCACCCCACTCACCTCCGAACCGTTACCTCCTCCGAATATCCTTTTCGAATGGAACCCAATCACCACAGAAGAGACCATTCGCCTGATGAACTCCATCCACTCAGGTTCCCCTACAGACCCATGTCCCCATCACATCTTCAACAAAGCAAACTCCATTATCGCACCCCATCTCCGAGATGTCATCAACTACTCCCTTAACTCCACCACATTCCCAGAAAGCTGGAAACACGCCGAACTCAGCGCCCTTCAGAAGAAACCCACAGCTGACCCCACCGAACTCAAAAACTACCGCCCCATCTCGCTCCTCCCATTCCCTGCCAAAGTCATTGAGAAAGCCATTAACAATCAGCTCGCCACCTTCCTCGAAACCAACAAATCACTCTACTCCTCACAGTCTGGCTTTCGAGCCAAACACAGCACCGAGACCGCCCTCATCGCAGCAACAGACTACATTCGATCACTACTGGACAACGGAGACACAGTCGCCCTTATCCTCCTTGACCTCTCCGCAGCCTTCGACACAGTCTGCCATAGCACCCTGACACAACGCCTCAGAAACATCGGAATTCAAGGAAAAGCATTGGACTGGATCATTTCGTTCCTCGCTGGAAGAACTCAGAGAGTCCGCCTCCCCCCTTTTAAGTCAGAGGCCACCAAAGTCATCTGCGGCGTCCCACAAGGATCATCACTCAGCCCCACCCTCTTCAACGTCTACATGAGCCCCCTCGCAACCATCGCACGTCAACACAACCTCAACATCATCTCCTACGCTGATGACACTCAGCTGATCCTCTCACTCACCAAAGACCCAACCACCGCCAAAACCAACCTACACGAAGGGATGAAAGAAGTAGCCGAGTGGATGAAGCACAGCCGTCTGAAACTGAACTCGGACAAAACGGAAGTCCTCATCTTAGGCTCATCCCCTTCCGCCTGGGACGACTCTTGGTGGCCAACGGCCCTAGGAAAAGCCCCCATACCGACGGACCACGCACGGAACCTGGGCATCATCCTGGGCTCCTCACTCTCGATGACCAGACAAGTCAACGCCGTCTCATCTTCATGCTTCAACATCCTACGCATGCTCAAAAAAACCTTTCACTGGATCCCCACCAAAACAAGAAAAACGGTCACCCACGCACTGGTTACAAGCCGTCTGGACTACGGAAACACCCTTTACGCCGGTTCCACCGCGAAACTACAGAAAAAACTCCAACGCATCCAAAATGCTTCAGCCAGACTCATACTAGACATCCCCCGCACGGACCACATTTCCACTCACCTGAAAGACCTTCACTGGCTCCCCGTCAACAAGAGAATAACGTTCCGTCTCCTCACCCACGCACACAAAGCCCTATACGAACTTGGACCTGATTGTCTCAACACGCGCCTTTCCTTTTACACCCCCACCCGACAGCTGCGTTCGTCCAACCAAGCCCTCGCCGCTGTACCGCGCATCCACAAAGCCACCATGGGAGGAAGATCCTTCTCCTACTTAGCGGCCAAGACCTGGAATTCCCTTCCCATCCACCTCCGCCTTACTCAAAACCACCTAGCCTTCAGAAAACAACTTAAAACATGGATATTCGATAAGTAAACCTCCCCCCCCTTCCTCAAGCGCCTTGAGACCCTATGGGTATGTAGTGCGCTATATAAATTCTGACTTGACTTGACTTGACTTGAGGGTGGGTATAACAGAGATACCCCTACTACAGAACTGGAGTTACAGGTAAGAAACTACTCCTTCTGTAGTAGGGCATCTCTGTGTATAGTCATAATCTGTGAATAGAATGGCAAGCCCATCCCAACAAACCAAATCCAGCGGTGGACGAAAACAAAGAAAAATCCTTACTGAGCAAATAAATTCCTCAGCGAAGCCTGCCCAACTTGCGCATCTGTCCTGGCATCAGAATCCAGGCAGTAATGTCTAGCAAATGTGTGGCCGTACTCCACGTAGCTGCCCTACAGATGTCTGCAATGGTAACGTTACGTAGCAAAGCCGCTGTAGCAGCTTTGCTTCTTGTGGAATGAGCCCTAGGCCTACCCCCTAGAGTCTTGTTAGCCTTCTGGTAACACAGTTGTATACAGGACACAATCCACCTAGAAATGGACTGTTTGGAGGTGGCAAGGCCAGTCCTGACTGAACCGTAATTCACAAACAACTGATCTGACCTACGAATGTCCTTGGTCTTATCCAAGTAAAACTTCAATACCCGCCTCACATCAAGTGAATGAAGGGACCTCTCCGCCGGAGAGGAGGGATGTTGAAAAAATGTAGGTAACATGATCGTCTGGTTGACATGGAAATCAGATATCACCTTAGGGAGAAATTTAGGGTGAGTCCTCATGACAACTTTGGAAGCATGAAACACTGTATAAGGCTCTTGACAACACAGAGCCTGAATCTCACTCACCCTGCGAGCCGATGTTATAGCCACAAGGAAAGCAGCCTTCCAGGACAAATGCTGTAGAGAAGCCTCATGAATAGGCTCAAAAGGCTCCTTCATCAACCTGGACAGCACCACATTCAGCTCCCATGAAGGCGAAGGACGCCTAACGGGGGGAAACACCTTCTTCAAACCTTCCAAAAAATCTTCACAGGTATCTGGAAAAAGGATGTTTGTGAAGGACTTTTCCTATACGCAGTTACTGCTGCAAGGGGAACCTTAATAGAATGGAAATTAAGGCCAGATTGAGCTAAATGCAAGAGGTATGGAAGGATGACATCTTTGCAGGAGATTGGATGTACACCAGATGCAGAACCTTTTCCACTTGTAGGCATAGGAAGTCCTGGCGGATGGCCTTTTAGCCTCCTTAAGTATTTCCATGCAGTTGTCAGGTAAGTTCAAGTGTCCATACTGCACTATCTCAGAAGCCATGCCGCCAAACTCAACAATGAGAGGTTGTGGTGCACCATCTGCCCCCCGAACTTCGTAGAAGGTCCGGCCGACATGGAAGCCGCAGATGGGGTTGGAGAGACCGGTGGAGCAGGTCTGTGAACCACTACTGTAGAGGCCACTCGGAGCAATGAGGATCATTCGCGCTCTAGATTGAGACAGCTTGATGAGCACTGCCGGAATCAGGGGAATGGGTGGAAAAGCATACAGAAAGCTGTTCGACGAGCTGATCCATAGCGCATTCCCCAGAGTCCACGGTTGGTAAAACCTGGAGGCGAAGTCTCGGCATTTGCTGTTTTCGGTGGTGGCGAACAGATCTGTCTGGAGTGCCCTATCTTTCGAAGATGTTTCCTAGCACCTCGTCATTTAAGACCCACTCGTGGTTCTCCTGAACGAGTCTGCGGAGTCCATCCGCCTGAGCATTCTGCACACCTGGTAGATGGGTAGCAGTTATCGTCAGTCCTCTGGCTAGCAGCCTGTGCCAGACCGCCTGCACTTCCTGTGACAGTGTGCGCGATCTTGAGCCCCCCTGCTTGTTGAGGTAATACATTGTGGTCGTATTGTCCGTCTGTACAAGCAGGGAATTGGTCTGGAAGGATGGATGAAAGGCCTTCAGTGCCACATGAACAGCTCTGAGTTCCAGAAAATTGATTATGGTACTCGGATTCAGCCAAGTCCCCTGAATTTGCAGATGGTCCGAATGCGCTCCATAGCCGTGGAGAGAACCATCTGTCACAATGGTCTGTATTGGAATGTCCTTGTGGAATGGAACCCCCTTGAGAAGGTTCTCCGCTGAACACCACCATTTCAGGGACTGTTGAGAGTGTTGAGACAGTCGGATCCTGTCCTCCCAGCTCCCTCGTTTCTGGTCCCATTGATCCTCCAGACATTCCTACAGCGGTCTCATGTGGAGGCATGCATGTGGTGTGAGGAAGATTCAAGAAGCCATCAACCCCAGGAGGGAAGACACGTCCTCACGAACGTTGATGGAACAGACATGAGAGTCTGAGCCTTCCGAAGGATCGATCAGCGCCACTCCTCTGCAGGACACACGCTTGCTCTGAGAGTATCGATTGAGGCTCCCAAGTACTGCAGACACTGAACAGGAGTCGGAACAGACTTGGACATGTTGATGTGCAGACCCAGTTGGCTCAACAGAACAGCCGTCCTGTTGAAATGCAAATGCGCTTCCTGGAAGGTGGACGCCTTGATCAACCAGTCGTCCAGGTACTGGTAGACAAACACCTTGTTCTTTCTCAGGTGCGCTGCCACCACTGTCATGCATTTTGTAAAAGTCCTGGGTGCACACTTCAGACCTAACGGAAGTACGGTGTACTGATAGTGGTTGGTGCCGACTAGGAAGCGCAGGAACTTCCGATGTTTCTGTACAATGACTACATGGAAGTACGCATCCTGCAGATCTATTGCGCAAAGCCAGTTACCTCGATGTACTTGAGGATAAATCTGGTGCAAGGACAGCATGCAAAACTCCTCCTGCGAAACCATTTGTTTGCTTGTCGCAAATTCAGAATTGGCCAGAACTTGTTCTTGTCCTTCTTGCGCACCAGAAAGAACCTGGAGTATAGACCCTTTCCCCTTAGAGACAGAGGGACTTCTTCTATCGCCCTTTTTCTTAACATGGTATCGGCCTCCGCTTGAAGCTCGCACAACTGGTATTGCGAGAGGACGGGTGGAATGGCCGGAGGCGAGCTGACAAAACGAAGACTGTATCCCTTGCAAATAATATTCAGCACCCATTTGTCCAGAGTAATTTTTCTCCACTCTGCCAAGTACTTCTGTATGCTTCCCCCCACCGGAGCAGGTAACAGAAGAGGGGGAAGGAATCCTTCAGGGCTTCGACCCATCAAGACCCTTACTCCCCGAGGAGGATTGTTGGCCACCTCTGCCCCTCTGACGCCTCTGGAAGGGCTGTCTCTGATATTGTTGCTGCTGCTGGCCAGCCTGGCGACCCTGCCCTCGCTGGAAACGTTGAGAGGAGTAACGCCTCTGAAAGGGGGGGGGGGGGGTGTAGAGGGCCAGGGGGGAGGCAAGACATCCGCTGGTCCTTTGGTTTCTCCAAACCTACAGCCTTCAGCGTTTCAAATTCCGCCTTCATGCGGGCCTTTACCTCATCCGCATGAGTCCAGAAGAGGGTAGTGCCCGAAAAGGGCAAGTTGGCAATACGCTGTTGTGCCTCTGGTTTAAGCGAGGTAAGCCGTAACCAGGAGTGGCGTCTCCGGTTTACTCCAGGGCAGTACCCATGAGCGGCAAGGAGAGAAGTGTCCGCCGCCGCGCTGATGACCTGGTTAGAGACCATCATGCCCTCATTCAGGATTTCCTGGAAATCTTCCCTTCTGTCCCTCAGAAGAAGCTCAATGAATTGTTGCAGGGACTCCCACAATGAACGGTCATACCGACCTAAAGAACAAGTTACTTACCTTCAGTAACGATATATCTGTAAGAAACAGTAGTTCGTATTAGATTCCTTACCTTAGAATATCCCCAGGCGTCAGACTGGATCCGGAAATTTTTGCGTAGCAGTACCCTTGCACGTCGGTAGGCGTCGTCTGCGGCTCCACGTCCGGCGTCGGGATGACGTCGTCGGAGTACTTAGACGCCGCCTCCGCGTGCTGACGTCAGTTCCTAGAGACAGCTTTTCCGCGCCAGAAACGCAGAGCCATATTAAAAACCAACACTGGTGCCATTGAAACTAGGGCCCTTAAAGGGGACGACCTTAACCCTAGATATCAGTTCGCAGAACGGGGAGGATGGGTGGGGCGGTAAGGAATCTAATACTTACTACTGTTTCTTACAGATATATCGTTACCGAAGGTAAGTAACTTGTTCATCTGAATAAAAAACAGGTTAGTATTAGATTCCTTACCTTAGAATAGATACCCCAGCAATACCAACCCCGGAGGTGGGTCTGAAAACCAATAATCACACCAGAAAGTCCTGGAGGACGGAACGGCCAAAGAAGCCATCCCTCCGGACTTGGCTGTCCAGGCAGTAGTGTCTTGCAAACGTGTGCAGGGATGCCCACGTAGCTGCCTGGCAAAAGTCCTGCAAGGGGACGCCCCGGCACCAGGGCAGTGCTAGCCGCCATGGCCCAAGAGGAATGTGCCCTCAGCCCACCTTCCTTGCCAAGGAGTAACATGCCTTGATACACAAGACGACCCACCGAGAGATGGTCCTCTTGTGCACCGCCCGTCCCTTCTTAGCGCCCACGTAACCAACAAAGAGTTGCTCATCCACTCGGAACTGGCGTGTGCGATCTAGATAGAAAGAAATCGCACGTTTTGGGTCCAGTCGGTGGAGCGGCTCTTCCTCTTTAGAGGGATGCAGAGGCGGAAAGAAGGTGGGCAAGGTGATAGACTGCCCGATGTGGAAGGCCGTGACAACCTTGGGCAGGAAAGATGGCCTAGTCCGCAACACAACCTTGTCCGGATGGACAGAAAAGAAAGGGGGTTTAGATGAAAGAGCCTGGAGCTCACTCACTCTCCTGGCAGAGGTGATGGCAACCAGGAAAGCAGTTTTCAGAGTAAGAAGGCGGAGAGGACAGTTATGAAGTGGCTCAAAGGGAGCGCACATCACAAAGGTAAGAACAAGGTTCAAGTCCCACTGGGGCATCACAAACGGAACAGGAAGGAACATGTGTGTGAGGCCCTTCAGAAAACGAGTCACAATAGGGGACTTGAACAAAGAAGGTTGATCAAGCAGCCTTAGAAAGGCTGAAAGGGCAGAAAGGTAGATCTTGATGCGTGTGCAGTGTGTGAACTCACACGCGAGATGCGGAACAAAGTCAAGAGGCAGAACAAATTACGAAAAGGTAAGTAACAGACAGTTACGACTAGTTACGACTAAAACGACAGGATACCTGGACACTAGGAGAGTCAATCTACCTATGAGCACCGAAATGCTCTCGTTACCTCACCCACGGGCTGCGGGTGCATAGGTGTGAAAGTGTGTCGGGTTTCCGCGTTGAAGTCAATGGAGCCTTGAAGAAAGATGCTGCAGGCAACCAGGAGGAAGATGTCCTGTGCGATTCAAGGGTGGATCGAGGAAGAAGAGGACCTGAAAGCAGAGTGGACAGTGTTCAAAGTCACTAGCCAGTGACCGGTGTGGAACAATGAAGGAACCAGATGCTGTCGTCGCGATCAGGTGAAGAGTCGACGCTTGACTCTGCAGCCACGTGGACCAGGAGGTGTCTTCGATGACCAGGATGGAGGCACGAGCTGTCCCACGCAGGCTCTCGCTGTCGGCGGTGTCGGATTTGGATTTGGAGTCAACAGGCCTTGGCAAAGGCAACCTACGCGGTGAGTGGAAATGGCATCTGGTGCGGACCAGGAGGGTCCGGGGTGCTCCTCTTTTGGAAGGGAGCAAGGGCCAGTCTGGAGCAACCAGACCAGCGGTGTAGGTTTCGTGGATCGTCGTCTAGGAGGCCACTACCCAGCCGGTAAGTGACCCGACAACGCGTTGAGCAGCAGTCAAGCAAAAGGTCCCCACGCAGATCTTGTGGATGCTGGAGGGCTGATCTTCTGTGCAGGAGCTGCTCGGGGCTGGGGCTTCTCAATCCCCAAAGCACTTACTCGAGGATGCCTCTGAAGTCGTGCTGGAAGCGAAGTGCAGTTTCTCCAAGATGGCCGGTCCCGCGTGTCTCGTCGCACCCACGGGTCTCAGCTGTGCTGCAGATGTGGGTAGAGGTCGGAGAGGTCTGGGAGTCCGGGTCTTGTCGAGCTCTGAAGTCTGGTTCCGGCAGGAACGACGACAAAGTGAACCGCTAGGACGCTTGATGGTGCCTGCAGTTGCAGGGTGGACACTCCTTGCCCACAAGGGAGATTCTTCAGTCTTCTGTGGAGCAGAACGTCGAAGTCCAGAGTTTGTTCTTGTAAAGTTGTTCAGGATAATCTAATTTGGAATGGGACCAGCTCCTACCTTTATTCTGCTAAAGCGGGCTGTACTAGTGACTAGGTCCCTCCCATGGGTGGGACCAAGAAGGGGGGAGCTTACACCCCCTATCCTTTGTCCGGTTTCGCGCCAGAGCTGGGGCTGGAGTGCCCCGGCAACTGGTTTGAACCGGGGTATGCACAGGGACACCTTGTGTGCCCCAGGCATGTCTCATTCCTTTCAACCCTCCCTACCTCAATACACAAAATCCTGTCTTTTGTGGTGCTAGCTCCCAAGGCAGGAAACCCTTTGTCCAGGCCTCCCTCGCTGGAAGGACTCCCAGCAGCAGGAGGTCAGACTTGTGTCTGTGGTGGCAGCATCCAATTTGTGATGCTGAGGCTCTGTTTAACTTTAACCGGGGTTCACAGTTACATACATGTCGTGTCCCTCCAAAAGGGTGGAATGCTACCCCCGTCGCCAGAACTGGCGAGGGGGTAGTATTCCAATTCGTATGACACCTTACTCGACATGTTTTGATAATGCTATACCAAAGTTAGCAATAACCACGAGGATTATAATGCACTTAAGAGTATATGGTATAGCGTTATCATGGAACAGCTATAAGGACTTGGTTCCGCAAGCTGCAGACAGGCTCAGCTTATGCTAGAGCACCATCTCACATAATTCCAAGCACTCTGCCTTCAGGATTGATAAGGCCTGCCATAGGAGTGACTGATAGGAATATATGTGTCCACTTTGGGGTTAGATATAGGTATACTAGATCTACAGCAAAGGGTGATTACACCACCTTGCCCCAGCTGTCTTACCAGCCAGTTGTGTCTATTTAGATGGCCAACCAGGGGTGGCATAATACATGCTGCAACCACTGATAGGCCTTGGGTACACCTATGCCCTGGGTACCTAAGGTACATTGTACAGGGGCTGATAAGGGGTCCCAATACAAATTGGTAAATGCACCTAAAGTACATGTGTGTCAATTTAGAGCGAGAACAGCTAGGCTGTGGGTCTAATTAGCAGGCCCACAGCCAGGAAAAGTCGTAAACCAGTGAAGCAAAAAGCAAAAATCTGGGGAGACCATAGGATTGCAGACCCTACTCTCCTACACCGAGAAGTTGGCGGACCTCAACCAGGTGTTGCGACGAATCACCACCGTCGTTGCCATCGCTCTGCCCAGTGAGTCGGTGGTATCCAGCCCACACCGGATAGAATATCGTGCTGCATCCCGGCCTTCCACAAGGGCCTGGCCGAGTTTAGCCCGTACCTCCAACAGACATTCTGGCAGCACTTCCGCAAACGTGTCCCACAGAGAGTGGGTGTAGCGGCCCAAGAGGCATGCGGTGTTGGAAGACCGCAGTCCCAGCCTCTGCGAGGAGAATACCTTCTTGCCGAACTGCTCATACCGCTTGGATTCCCTGTCCGGTGGGGTCGACGGGAATGCGGACTGGGAATTTGAGGCCTGGATGACCAGGCTCTCGGGGGTGGGATGGGTGGACAGGAAACAAGGGTCGCCCGGGGCCAGGCGGTGGCGTCTGGCCACGTTGCTATCTACAGCCGAACCCGTAGCGGGGCTGGACCAAGTGCCCAAAAGAACATCAGACAAGGCCTCATTAAACGGCAGCAGAGGCTCAGTCGAGCATGACTGCGGTTTAAGGACCTCAGTGAGGAGGTTAGTCCTCACCGCCGCGACGGGGAGCTCAAGGACCAAGGCCTTGGCCGCCCTCGTCAACACCACACTGTAGGTTGCCCCCTCCTCCGTGGCCACGGTAGGAGGCGAGACAAAACCAGTGTCTGGCGAGGTGTGCAGACCACTGGCATCCCTAAGTCCACCTGCCAGTCCTCCTGGGACTGACACTCCCGTGTCAGAGGGTCCTCAGACCCCTCCCAATACTCCTCATCACCCATCTCCTGAAACTCGGGGTTGACAATGGATGGGGCCAGTTCGTACAAGTAAAACTCCCCAATCGACGTCTAGAGCGGCGCCGCTCCGGCGCCAGAACCGGATCAAGGGAGGCATCGGGGACGGCGCCGCCCAGAGGCGGCGCCGGAGGTGACACCTGAGGGACCGGCGCCGGTGAGGGCGTCAAGTCAACCGGTGACGACCCGGATCCAGTGGTGCCTTCCGGCGCCGAACCCGAAGGAGTCGGCGGCGGCGGGCCGGAGCCCCCGAACCGCTAGGGCCCGAAGGCGCCACGGACCCCGCAGGAGTGAGGGACCTCATGGCCATGAGGAAGCGCTCTATCTCCTCCGGCGACGCGTGCTGCCCAGGGACCGGAGGGTATGGAGAAAGCTGCGACGCCCGCGACTCCGACGGAGCCGTGTGGGTGGTGTCACCCGAACCCCTGGCCGCGTCGGGGGTGAGGGGGTGTCAGAAGAGCGATGACGTCTCTTCTACTTCTTGTGCTTACCTGACGACTTTGAACCTGAGGAGTGATGGCTCCGACCCCACGTCCGGTCCCTCAACCTCCGTCCGGACCGGGACCTCTCACGGCGGGGGGTCGACTGCCGGAGTTCGAGCTGCTGCGGTGACCGACATCAGGCGGTCGCAGTCCTCACACGGTTTAAAACCTGGCATCCCTACCGGCACCGATCGGAGTCAAAGACTCGAAAAATGATCAAAAGGGATCAAAAAAGTTTAGTAAAAAAATGATTAAGGTACCACTTTTTCCGGATCTGCGCTGCTGGCGCGGAAAAAAGAAGAATTGACGTCAGCACGCGGAGGCGGCGACTAAGTACTCCGACGACATCATCACGGTGCCCACGACGCCGACGACTGATGCGGAGCCGCAGACGATGCCTACGACACGCAAGGGTACTGCTACGCAAAGATTTCCGGATCCAGTCTGACGCCTGGGGATATTCTAAGGTAAGGAATCTAATACTAACCTGTTTCTTTCAGATAGCGCTGCTGAACTCGCTTTAGGAGAGTAGGGTCTGCTTCCTATGGTCACCCCCACTTTTTGCTTTACTGGTTTTCGACTTAGATGTGGCTGAGGGCCTGCTAAATCAGACCCACAGCCCAGATGCACTCTCTCTAAATGTACACAATGTACTCTAGGTACAACCACAATTGGGAATTGGTTCACCTTATCAGCCCCTGTACAAGTGCACCCTAGGTGCCCAGGGCATAGGTGTAACCAAGGCCTACCAGGGGCTGCAGCATGTATTATGCCACCCCTGGCTGGCCACTCAAACTGACACAACTGGCTGATCACTCAGCTGGGGCAAGGTCGTGTAAGCACCCCTTGCTTAGGTATAGTATTCCTATATCTGCCCTTATATATAGACACACAGTAACCTATTAGTCACTCCTATGGCAGGCCTTAACAATCCTGGAGGCAGAGTGCTTGGTTATGTGTGAGATGGTGCTCTAGCATGAGCTGAGCCTGTCTGCAGCTTTCGGAACCATGTCCTTATAGCTGTCCTATGATATCGCCATTTATCCACTTGGCTGTTGTTTTTTATAAATGTATAATCTTATTTGTGCTAGTTGTTTTTAATTGTGTCATATGTGTTGAAATTTTATGTATTAATTTGTTTATTGATGAACTATGTATATGTTCTTTTTATTTCAAAATATAATACTCTTTGTGAAATTTGTTAAATAAATTTGAATTATATGAAATTGTTATATTAGCTTATTTGTCCTGTACACTGCTCCACTATACACCATTATTGTGTTCCTATTATCATTGTGTTTTTGTACCCGATATCTTAGCAGGACCCTGAAGTTGCCTAGGTATTGTTATTTTGATTAACTATGATATCGCCATACCATATACTCTTAAGTGCATTATAATCCTCGCAGGTGAATGCTAACTTTGGTTTGGCTTTATCTAAACATGTCGTGTAAGGTGTCATACGCTTTGGAATACTAATCCCTCGCCAATTCTGGCGACGGGGGTAGCATTCCACCCTTCTAGAGGGAGAAGACATGTTGCTGCTGACTATCCCGGTTAAAGTTAACCAGAGCCCCAGCGTCACAAAATGGAAGCTGCTGCCACAGACACAAATCTGTCCTCCTGCTGCTGGGAGTCCTTCCAGTCACGGAGGTTTGGACAATAGGTTTCCTGCCTGGAGAGGTGCGAGCACCACCCCAGACAGGACATTGTGTATTGGGACAGGGAGGGCTGAATAGATTGAGACCATGCCTGAGGCACATTAGGTGCTTCATGCATACCCCAGTTCAAACCGGTTGCTGGGGCACTCCAGCCCCAGCTCTGGCGCGAAACTGGACAAAGGAAAGGGGGTGCAACCACCCCCCTTCCTGCTCCCACCCAAAGGAGGGACCTAGTAAGTAAAGCAGCCCCCTTTAGTTGTATAAAGCTAGGAGCTGACCCAGGAGACTAGATTTATCCTGATATCGACTTGAAACGAAACTCTGGACCCTTCGACATTCACCTGAGCTGAAGACTGAAGAATCTCACTTGTGGCCAATGAGTGACCACCCTGGGCAACCAGGCACCATCCAGCAACTCGACGGCTTGCTTTGTCCCCGTTCCCGCCAGAACCCGAGCACAGAGCCTGAAATGACCTAGACTCCCGGACCCCTCTGACCCCACTGCACGACTCCAGCACAGCTGAGCCCTGTGGAAGGCGTCAGACCCTGTAGAACCAGGCAACTTGGAAAGTCTTCAACTTGGTAACAGCGCAGCTCCTGAGGCATCCTCGAAGCTGTGCACTGAGGACTGAGACACCCCGACACCGAGCTCCACCTGCGCCGAAGACCAGCCCTCCACACTCCACGAGATCTGCGTGGGGCCCTTCTGCTTGTGTTCTGCTCGACGCGTTGCCCCGGTTGCTGGCCAGTTGGCTAGTAGCCCTGTGACGAATATCCTTTGAAAATCCATCGCTGGTCTGTTTGCTCCAGACTGGCCATTGCTTCCCTGAAAAGGTGAAGTACCTCAGACCCTCCTGGTCTGCACCAGAAGCTCTTTGTGTATCCTGCGTGGGTTGCCTTTGCTTAGGCTTGTTAGCTCCGATCTTGAAGTCGACCCCTCCATCTGCGAGAACCTTCGTGGGACAGCTCCTCTCCAGCACCTGGTCGTCCTCGATGCCTCCTGGTCCGCGTGGCTGCAACGACAAGCTTCACGACAGCTAGTTTTGTTAGTTGTATATTCCTAGTTAAACCGGAAGTGTCCTAAATCTACAATTACTTCCCTTTTAAGTTCCCATTGACTTTCTATTGACTCTCACGTGACTGACACTGCACGCGCCGCTACTCCTAACCTAAGGGTCAGATAGTGTAGCCCCAGCGATTCTCTAGACCCTAGGCCTTTCCTTTTCCCGTGGGGATGGCGCCGGAGAATGTACCGGAGACAGAGCCGGAACCTGCGACTCCAAAGGCGACGCCTTACCTTCCTGTCTTCCTCCGGAGGAACCACCTTCGAACGTACCTTCTTGGGTGACTTCGACCTCGAGTCCGAATCCCTACCGGAGTGACGTCGGGACTCATGTCTTCTTTTCTTATGCCTCTTCCTTGACTTCGAAGCATGATCTGATGATGACTTCGAAGACAACTCCGCTTGAGGCCTTGATCTCGACGCCGATCTCGACCTCGCCCTTCTCGAACGAGACCTCGAAGACTTTTTCCCTCTCAGCTTCGCCACCAGAAGTTTGGTCTCTCTCTCTCGCAGAGCCTTTGGGTTCATCTTCCGACATGAAGAACATTCATCAACATCATGATCCGAACTTAGACACCAGATGCAATCTTCCTGCGGGTCCGCAATGGACATCATTTTCCCACACTCTCTGCAAGGCTTGAAACCGGTCTTCTTTGTCGACATCGTGAATGACACAAAGAAATAGAAAAGTGAAGAAAATAGCAACAAAGTTACTAACAGGCTACAGAGATTCCCCGAAACCTTTAGCGTCGACGACGCGGAAAAAAGGGAACTGACGTCATCACGCCGGCGTGGGCCTATTGTAGTGTCAGTGGCGTCACCGGAGTCGCGTGCGATGCCGTGCCTCTATGATGTCGTCCACGTCGGCGCGAAGCTACAAAAGAATTTCCGAATGTTGCTGACGCAAGGGGATATTCACAAGGTGAGGAATCCACTGGCAGATGTATCTATCAGAAACCTGTCTTATGGTGGCTGGCTGGTGTGTACCAGTCAGAAAACCCACCAGAGGCTGGTCGTTTTTCAGGAGCCTCTCTAAGATGCCCTCTTCGTGCATTTTTTATTAAATCTCACACTGGCATCAGTGTGGGTTTAATGTGCTGAGAAGATGGATACCAAACTTTCCAGTTTTCAGTGTAGCTATTAAGGTGTTGTGGATTTTGTAATGACAAGCTCCCAGCACCATATACTCTTAATGGCAGCACTGGACTTACAATGTCTAAGAATTGGCATAGACACTGTAGGGAAATAGGGCTCATGCACCTGTACCCTCACCACTGGCATTGGGCACCCAGCTAGAGGGGTGACTGATCCATGCCAGGACAGTGGGTTGTAGGCATGGCACACAGGGATGTGTACAAACAACAATCGGGTGAAATGGGGTCCTAGGGAAAGAAGTTTAAAGACCAGCGAGGAGAATTTCCCCAAAATGTAACTGTGACACTATACTATGTACGGTCGACATGTTTCAGCCAAATGATCATTTACATGTATCGGTGGCTTTCTTCAGGACCAATAAGAAGATGAAATCGCTGCTGCCAAAAATAAAGTGCTCAAAGAAATATTTGAAAAAATATTTGAAACAGATACAACACCAGTAATCCTCTGTGGCTGTATCGGGATTTACTGGGACAATCCTCTACTGTAGGATAAGTCACCTCACCTCCACCTTTCTTTGAGCACTTTATTTTTGGCAGCAGCGATTATCTTCTTATTGGTCCTGAAGAAAGCCACTGATACATGTAAATGATCATTTGGCTGCAACATGTCGACCGTACATAGGGAGCAGTTTTAAATCCATACTGCTCTACGCACTGCATTTTTAATCCTGCCAGTGAGAGCTAACTAATAAAAATAGTATTTTGCATCTTCCTAGGCAGTTTTAGTCATCTATTAGGTCCACCTTTGTATAATTTTTTTGCGCTGCGCCCTCACCACATTATACTTTCACATATGGGATTCCAGCATCCTAGTCACATTAGGGAACATCTAAAAAAACATCCCTGTGCTCCTCCCTCACAGTGAGGGAGTTGTAGCCCTCAGCAGGACCAGGTTCCCTGGTGGGAGGAGGAACCCATATGATGAACCATGTCACCTACGGGTGAGTGAGGGTTCTAGTCCTCAAGGGATAATCCCCCTTTTAGGCTGTATTTTTTCCAACATCAGTACAAGAGGTTATCCGTATGTATATCACACACAATTGCACGTGTTAAGTAGTAGACCGGAGGTGGTATAGTGTCACACAGGGATGTGAGCCATGTCGACTCTTCACTTTGTTCTGCACCAAAACGCACAGCCTGCAAAGACAGAGTGTGTGTGTAAAGGCAGAGGGCCTATAAGGTTGGCACAATGAGTGCTGCATCCCTTTGAGGTCTTCCCTGGTCACAGTGCTCTGGGGGTCCCTGTGGTACCATTTACCAGGGGCTGACCTGTGGCCAGAGATGCCAATTGGGTTAGTTTGGGGGAAGGAACACAGGCCAAGGGAACCTGATTGGCAGGGACCCAGGGCACATCAAATGAAAGTGCATCAGTAGTCTGGCAAAAAGTGGGGGGTGTTTACTGCAACAGAAACCCACTTTCCTACATTGTGGGCATAGCAGAGGCCACCAATATGGGGTACCCCGACCACTTTGTGGAGATACTGCTCTCTGAACTCTTCGAACCCAACATTTCATGGCTACATTTGTGGTGGATAGGGCCTACAGGTTGCTGGGTCCTCACCCCCCTCTCCCTTCAGGGAGCACCCTGTGTCCCATTGTGTGCGGGAGGCAGTAATCTCCTTACTGATCAAACCTGGTACTGGCCCATGCCATTGTGCCGCCTATAGACTGCTCTCCTTGCTTAGTTTTGACAATAAGATCCTTGTCAAAGTAGTGGCCAACAGATTGTCCCTGTACTAGATCAGATAATTTCGTTGTTCACCACTACCAGACATATTTCCTTGTAGGTCAGGCCCAGTTTGCATATCATGGTACCATCCAAATGCTCGTCTACCTTATGACAAAACAGAGTTGGACTTGGCAGCTCTATTACCACAGGGCCTAAGGTAAGACCCTTTGGTTGTCTAGACCATGTTTACCACATGCTGGGCCTTGCAAAAGCTTAGTCTGATATTGGGTTGTGACTTTACACTCTCCTGACCTTCTTCTCCCACAAACTCCATGGCTGCCCTTAACCCTTGAGAAAATTGGCCAACAAACGACCTTCATATACTGGGAGATTTATACCTGGTTGGCCATGTGCTCTCACACTCTGATAACATCAGATTTGTGGACATTACTTACATGGACAGATTCATATTTCGGCAGCTACATGGGACGCTCCGCTCCCGCAACCCCACTTATCCCCTGTATCCAGACGACTTCCTCCGGTGTTAAGAACACTCAACGGGGACCCATAGGGTTGCTAAACTTTATTGTGCATACATGACCCTCCAATGTCCCCCAGGACAACAAGGTCCGATTGCATTGGGAGAAAGATTAATGTCATTCTATTTCTGACACGTACTAGCCCTCTTGCTGTGCGCAAACTAAACTTATATCCCCCAATCTTCGTCACAAGCGTCTCCACTTTCGGATTTTGTACAGATCGTCCATCATCCCATCTGGCCTTGCCAGACTTGCCCCTTCTAGGTCCTCTGTGTTCCAAATGCACATTCCCTGAGGAAAACTTTCCTCATTTAACGTGGACATGTCCCCATACTGCAATTGTTTGGACTGAAGAGTTTAACACCCTCTTCCGTATGATTTCAGATGCTCTTACCTTCCCACACGATGGACCTTTCAGGCAATGATTCTGCTGTCCCAACAAATGTCCGTAGGTTCACAGCTATAGCTTTGTTACTGGCAAAGAGAGCTTTCTCTCCACTGAGACAGTGTGTTTCTCCCAACTGTCAAGACTTGGATCCACAGCATTACGTATTGTGCCATAACAAGTGAAGTATATGCCACATTGCAGCCCCCCCTCACGCCCCCCTGCCAAACCGAAATTATATTTGGCAACCATTCAGGCCCATTTGCTTACTTTGGAATCTGAACCCCAGCGCCAGACCCTCCCTCTCTCCCCTCCGCCTCTTCCTCCTCCTACTCTGCCAGTCAGGACACTGGTGCATAGAGCTTGCCTTTCCCACTGCCTTAATGCTCAATGTTGATTGTGCCCTCTTGTGAGTTTACGAAGTCAAGTGTCTTGATTTTTTTTCCCGTTATATGCTGCACTCTTCAGTGTAACGCGACAACTAGGGACCATTTGTTCCTTTAAGCTACATTGTCTGTCTCGTGTTGGCCATATTCAGTGATGGAAAATTATCGTGTTTGAAAAAGTTAGAAGTAGCCATCAGAAAAGGCCTCTGATAGTAGTGGCATTGACGCAAAGAAGTAGGATTAAAATCTAGCGTAATCTGAGTAGCTGCATTTTTGCAATCTCAGGCGATTGATCCTGGTGCAGGCCTGAAAGGAGTCGATACAGCTTGGAGTCAGAGACCAGCATCAACGTCAGATCTAGCACTGGTAAAGAAGGGACTGCAGTGGACTTAGAAAAGGAAATTTGAGCAAGTGTCAGAAAAGGCCAAGGGACGGGTACCATGAAGTCACCTGACCCTGACGGAGGACCACAGTAAGTTGACATTAGCCCCATGCAGCTCCATGGGTGCCCATAGACTATCCAGGGCAGCACTTTATCCTTGAAAGCAGCTATAGCCTGCAAGGTTGACGATGATCCAAGGAATTGGAATGCACCAGGATCAGTCGCCTGACAACATCAGAGTCAGAAGACACTCGAGAAGTATAATCCATTTAACGGACGTCCTTGTGCTGTCTCGCCTGTTATCAACTAGTGGGATGAAGTTCAGTCTCGCTTAGCTTTCTAGCGCATACACTTTCATTGACTGAGACGTACCATAAAGCTTAGTATGTGTATGGGACATCAAGCGGGGCAAGTTTCTTGTATGGGACAGCAAGCATCCCAGCGAGTTTAAGTGGGTCTTATGTTTCAACAGCATTTTTTCTTATGCTTTACCACCTACTCCCAGATCGCCTTTAGATGCATGAGGACTCTATCACACAACTTCAAGTTGTGGCTGGAGCCCACGTACCAAAGCCACATCATGCAAGTCAAGGACCGACATCTGCTTCCTGCAGCAGCGGCATGGCTGGACTCCTGTGTGGTTTTGAGGGAAATCAATATCCCTGAATGTCTGTGGTAGATTTTGAATTCTTCTGAAGGCCGAGAAATTTGGGAGTGGTGCTCCAGATCAGCACTGAAGGGTACAGAAGGAAGGGAACAGACATCAGCGCACCAGCATCGTGCTTCTATGCAACTCCGATCCATGACTTATTGGGCAGTAAGGGGTCACAGTGGAGCCACAAAGCACCATCTATAGCAGCGGAGAAGCACTGCTGCTACATTTTCCATATCCAGTCTGGCACCTGCAAATATTATAAAGGTAAGTAATCGAAGTCAGAAGAATCCATCAGAAACAAGCATTAGCGTCTGGCATTCTACAACACTGGCAATTCAACATATGTGATATCGAGGTTTTCAAAGTTATATAGAAGAGCCACGACTTTGATTAATACCTTTCAAAAAGGCCCACATATAGAGTCACAACCAGGCACCCTAGACAGCAATTTGCTTGGCCAACCAAAACAAAGGACAGTGAGGATGATGGTAACCCCCATTCATGAAAACCTCAGAGTGGCCAACTGAGTCTCCTTTTATGGATCACCAACCCTGTCTCAGATCTACACATTCATCGCCAAAGAGGCATGTTCTCAACATCAAGGAGGTCCTGCATAATGCAAGAAAGACTTTACGAGATCTGTCAGAGATATTAAGTGTGATGGGCAGAATGGAAAGTGTAGCTTTCCATTCTGCAATGTTTTAGGACTGGTGGGGAAAACAGATGATTCTAAAGAAATATGGATTCCAAGCCAGACATCAAACGTCATATTTTTCACTCAGCTTGTGCCTGCCTTTAGAGAAAAAACATGGTACAATCTATCAGCATGAGGGAACACTGCTGTAACACTCTTCAGCTTTTTACGCCTGGGGATATTCTAAATGTGATGAACCTGTGGTTACAAGTATCCATGAGAAACACTAAGCATGAAAAAAAGCAAGATCAAAGCTAAATATTGGACATAGAGAACCAAATAATAGGTGAACACCCGAGGAACACTGCCACAGAGCATGCAAATTCTGATACTTTGTACCAGTCAACTTGCTTGGAGTAACCATTAAAAAAAGTTTGTCTTGTCGCTAGCACACTACCACCACAATGCTATTTAGTTGCCTGCTAGTTTCCTAATATAGGATGGGGCTTAAATTTTATTTAATTTTTTTAATAAAAAGGTCTACACTGCACATCTTATTTAATTGCACAGACGAGCATGAAGATCAATCACTACATCTACTTCAGTTGAGGTACTATGATACTGCTAATCAATTTCATACCTACTTCTGGGTTAAAGTGTTCAACTTAGTATGAAACGTGAGTTTGTATGAGAGCTTTTCTTTTAAGTGAACATGTATGCCAGAGACATGAACTTACCTGTCCAAAAGAACCTTTGCCTATCAAAGAATCTATTTCATAACGATCCATCCACTTTTCGCCATTTTTCACAATGTAATCATAGTTGTCATCGTCATAGCCATCATTGTACACTTTCCTCTCCTTTTTATGACTAGAATCATCTCCTTGACCTTGTTGGTGCCGTCTCTTCTTTTTTGCATAGTAAACCTGTCAAGAAACACACTTTTAAAAATACTAAAAATGTTTGTCTTGAAGACTTGCTCATAATCAAGAAAAGTCAGTTGTACATAAAGTATAGCAAATTGAATGAAAGAAAAAAGGGAGCATATAAAACCGCTCAAGCACAAATATTGCATAGCCTGCAAATAAAAATAATTCTGAGTACTTTTGAAATGAAGAACTATAGTGAGAGTTGAGAAGGCATGCCCACATACACTGGCAATATGACTGTACTGCAAACTTCCATAATCAAATGCTCACACTTGTAATGATCAAAGGACAGGAAGTAGTCCACCTGAATATGCCAATAGAAAGTACTTTAAAGGGTAAGACTGAAAACCGAAAATGCAACAGTTTTCAAAAAAACTATATTAAAACTTCCAGATTAAATGCGAATTGTCAACCTATACATTTTATAAAAGTTATACTATTACCATCCCAAACAACGTTTCTTTGGGATGGAAACAATTCAATTTATCATAAATTATTATTTAAAGCAAAGCTTTCACTGTGTGCTGTGAAAGAAATACATAATCAAAGTATTTTGTATTTACTTTATTGGTAAAATACAACATACACTAGCACAAACTAGCTTCAATGAAACCCAATGGCAGCATGAGTTTTGAGATTGGACAGCAATTAGCAAATATATACATTTTTTAAATGTATTGATTGATTTTCATACAAAACAATCAAGGTGACAAGGAAAGTAAAAAGCACATATTAGAGCTATACACTGACAATACATTAAGGAGTAGAGAGTACATAAATGAACAGTCAAAAACATCCCAAATCCGCATGGTCAATGTGCATATTTAGAGCATAAGAAGAAAACAAAATTGTAGTGTAGAGAAAGGGTAAATATTATAGTAGGATAGGAAGGAGCAAAGAGTGGGAGGAAGAGGATTGCCGAATTCAATCTGTAGATTCATATTCAAGCGTGCGTAAATAATCTGTTTGAGGTTATCAAAAGTCTTTAGGGCAAGATGTGAGGGGTTGCAAGAGTACATAGTCCTCGCTGACGCTATCACAATACGTCATACTTTTGAGCCAGGCTGAAGGGTCAGAGACCCCGTTAGTGCCCAGTGGACAGCAATATCAGGCTTGGACAACAAAAATGCCATCAAAACCAATTGGCGCATGGACTTTGGTATAACCCCAGTATGTTCTGAAAGAGCTATAACGGGGTCCAGTGTCACCACTGAACCAGTCAATGCCGAAACATGAGTTAGGACCGACGTCCAATATGTGGATATCGTCGGGATAGTCCATATCAAATGCGTAAACTCTGCCTTGGGGGCCTGGCATTTGAGCCAATGGTGAGGACCGTGCAGGGTCGAATCTGGCAATATTAGAGGGGTGGGGAGGGGCATGATATAAACATTTAAAATGTAACAGCTTGTGTCTGTGACTAAGTGATATTCGTTGTGTGGTGAGCAACAGTAAGACCATATTTCATCTGTGATGGGGAAGAGATTCGCTGCCAAGGCCTCCTGTGAGCATTTAGTATCAGGCTTCATAGTGATACTGTTATATTCCAAATAGGTACCCTATATAGGTGAAGGTAACACTGCAACCTTTCACCTATATCCTTCCCTACATTACATACATAACAGTTCCTAGGGACTGTAATAGATTCATTAAAAGGAAGCAAGGGCTCAATGACTGTGGAAGGAGAATGAAGCACCTCCGTCAGAATATTGGACTTAAATTCTGTAGTAGGGAGTTGCAAGTTCAAAAGATCAGCAGCCTTACGAATCACAACATGGGAAGAAACCACATCCTTGGAAGGAACATCAGAAGGAGGTGAAAGTTGCCATTCTGGAGATAAATCCAAACCACTTGCCTCCCTTAGACCTTCAAAAAGGTCCTCAGACTCATGGAGCTCTCCTTCCTCCATCTCATTTTCTCTATAATGCTGCTCCTCCAGCAACCTCTGTGCCTCACGTCTGGACCTCACCTTCGGGGCCAACGGAGTCATACACGGATCCGATGGATTCGGAACCGGCGTCGAACTCGGATCCAGCGGCACCTTCGACGTCGAATGAGGCCGCGCTGATGGTGCCGGAAAATGCCATGAAGGAGCGGCAGGAAGAAATGGCATGAACAGAGCTGGAGCATAAGCTTCTGGAACTCCCAAATTGAATGCCATAGGATCCATGGGACCCTCGCAAAGACTCCGTACATCGCATTAAGGTAATGCGATGGATCTTGGCCTGGATCAGGAAATGGAGGATACTCGCCTGGCACAGGCGCCACCGGATTCGGGCCAGTCGGCGCCGACTGTGTATCCACTGGAGTCGATAGCCTTTCAGGTATCGGCACCTCTTCCACAGGAACCAAAGAATGTACCGGCGAAGGATTCGGCACTGGTGACTGCGCCGGTGACTGCTCCGTAGACCGCGCTGGTGACTGTGCCAGTGAATCCACTGGAGCAACAACTCTCACCGGGGACAGAGAGGGAGATATGTAATCCTTCCGATGTCGATGATCCTTCGAGGTCAACGACTGAACTTCCTCAGATCGGTGCCGAGAGCTATGCCTCTACTTCTTCTTATGTTTCTTGGACTATGAAACATGACCTGATGTCGACTTTGACTCGGATCCCGACCTCGACCTGGCCTTCGATTTCCTCCGACCTCTCTTCTCTTTTCGAACTTTCGCCATAAAAAGCTTGGCTTCCCTTTCTTTCAAAGCCTTCGGGTTCATCTTCCTACAGGAAGAACAATCCTCAACATCATGGTCAGATGACAAACACCATACACAATCGTCGTGTGGATCCGTTATGGACATATGTCCACCCCACTCCTGCAAGGCTTAACCGCATGCGTGCAGTGGCTGTTTTTGCGCTACGCTGCTTTTTTCAAAAAGCCGCGTTACATGACGAGCTGAGCTCGTCATGAGCGCCGAAGGGGTTAAAACCTGATTTTCCCGAAGAAATCCTTGAGCAGAAAGAAAAAGAGAACAGGATACAACTGAAAAAAAACAAAGTAACAAGCTACGGAGAGTCCCAGAAACCGTTGGCGTCGACGGTGCGGAAGGAAAATGCTACTTACCAGTATGCATCTGTTCTTGGCATGTAGGGCTGCTGACATTCATATCTTAGCATAGATCGCCGCCTAGTGTTGGGTCCGGATGTTTGCACCTTGTTGTCTTGGAAGAATCTTCGGAGTATCACGAGATAGGTGACTCCTCCCCTGGACTACAGTGCGCATGGGCATCTTCATCTTCAGATTGTTTTTTTGCCATTGTCGCAAAGATGGAGTATAGCAAAGTAAGAGATGACCATGTAAATGTATGTAAAAAGATAACCCTGCAGCTGTGACAGGCACCGGGGAGGAGGGTGGGCGATATGAATGTCTGCAGCCCTACATGCCAAGAACAAATGCATACTGGTAAGTAGCATTTTCCGTTCGAGGCATGTGGGCTGCTGAATTCATATCTTAGCATAGACTGTCTAGCAGTTTCTCCTCTAGCGGTGGTCGCCTGTATCAGCTGCAGTGGTTTGAAAAAGAGTTTTAAGGACAGCCGGGCCTACAGCAGCTTGTTGCTTAGCTTGCACGTCAACACAGTAGTGTTTAGTGAAAGTGTGTATGGTAGACCATGTAGCTGCCCTACATATGTTTCAATGAAAACTTTATTTCGGTCAAAGACCATAAAAGTGCAGATAAAATACATACAAGGCACAGTAGTTAAAACAATAAATATAAGCAATTAATATTAGAGACAAAAATTGATTAAGCAGAAAGTTATCAAGGAACAAAATTGATCCAAACTGTTGACATTAACTTTAAACAAAGCCTTTCCTTCGGCGCCACATATGTGAAAAAACGGGAAACAGCAAAGACAATAGGAGGCGAGGTGTCATACATTAAAACTCTACACGCCTGCGCACATTGCCTGAAGCCCAAGTTTCTACATAGTGGGATCAGCCAACATTTTCTTATTGTGATATACGCTGGGCAGAAGAACATAACATGGGCAACATCTTCTCGGGTTGTAATTACATGCCGGGCAGGTTCCATTTTCTGTTTTAGCCCATTTTGAGGTAAATGCCCTGATTGGCAGGCAGCCATGCCTCAATTGAGTATATAATTTCTTCGCAAGAGGGGGTTGGACTACATCTAGGAATTCCTCCCGCCGAGGTTCAGATTTTACTAAGAGGATCTCAACAGACAGCCTGCCCTGGGTTGTTGAACGCTGTAGTGCAAGTAAATTTTGCCGCCTCACCACGGTTAGCAATTGTGCCATAGGTGTCCTCGGGCAACTCAACTCGGGGATCTCCTATAGCTGGGGCAAGCCTACATAGGTGGTGAGGGCCTTGATATGAGATAGCCAAGGATTTTTTTATTTTTTTTATTTGCCCCGAGACCTCCAAAAATTCGGTTCTATAGGATGCCAGTTCCGGTGCTGACCAGAACCTCCTCCAATAGAGCAAGGGCCAGGCGGCTACCAGTTCCTCTATGGACTCCAGGCCCAAATCCAATTGCAAGGGGATAAGTGGTGTGCTTTGTGGTAAGCGCACCAGGTTCCTCATAAAGGACTGCTCAACCCTCAGGAGACTGGATGTATTTTTATGACCCCAGAGTTCAGCGCCATACATAGCTGCTGTCCTGGCCTGAAGTCCATAGATCTCAAGGACAGGAGCAACCGGTTTGAAGTCTGATGTTCTATGGAGCTTACTAATACCCCCTGCTATTTGCGATAGTGATTCGGTGACCCCAACCAAAATCTTCTGTCAGGGTAATGCCCAGATAGACAGAGGTTTTGACCCATTCCAGGGGAATACTGTTCAGGACAGGGTTTGGGCGGGTGTGCCTAGGGGGATTGAAGATCATAAAATTGGTTTTATCCAAGTTAACCTCCAATCCCCGCGACGCACAGAACGTTATAAACCCGTCCAGAACACGCTGGATGCCCGATGATGTTTTGGATAGCAACAGAGTGTCATCCGCAAACATCAGAACGGGCACCCGACCAGTAGCCAACCAGGGAGCGTCGTGGTCTTTTACACAATTTATGCATCCACGAGGCCATTAACCCCTTCCGCGCTAATGACAAAGCCAGCTCGTCATGGGCGTTACCTGCGCTACGCGGATGACGAGCTGGCTTTGTCATAAACAACGCGATTTTGAAAAATCAGCGCACAGCGGGAAAACGCGGTAGCGCGGTAGGGGTTAATAAAAAAGGCTAAAGAGCGTGGGGGCCAGGACGCACCCCTGTCGCACACCCCTAGATACAGGAAAACGGGCTGAAAGATCCCCATGTCTCCCACACCTAACCTGGGCATAATTACCAGCATGCAATCTAGTCAGGATGTTCAGTAGATATGGCGGGAGACCCAGAACTGTCAGTACTTTCCACAACTTTTCCCTGGGGACAAGATCGAAAGCGGCCCGCAGGTCCACAAAGACAAGGTAGACGCTGCCACCCTCCACTCTTGCCGTTTTCCAAAATAGGACCTGGAGCCGAAAAATTTGATGCAGGGTTGAAATGCCAGATCTAAATCCGGCCTGGAGAGTGGTTAATATTTCATATTCCTCCATCCACCCTTGTATCCTGTCCAATATGATCCTACCCATTAGTTGTTGTGTTGTATCTATATGGCTAATGGGCCTGTAGTTTGATGGGGTTAGCGGACAACCCTTTTTGTAAATGGGGATGATCTCAGCTCCCAACCAGGTGTCCGGTGGATCAAACCCCATAAGAACCGCATTAAACAGGATAACCAGGTATGGTGCCCATATTTTAGTTTGAGATCGAAACAGGTCCCCAGGCAATTTATCAAGGCCAGGAGCTTTGTTGGGGAGCAGCCTTGCTATGGCAGATTCTACCTCCTTCAGGGTGATGATCTCTGGTATTACAGGGAGATACACCTCCTGGGCGTCCAGGTGATCCAACCACGACCCCACGCCCGAGGCCCCCACCAGTCGATACTCGTGAAGGGGGTCTGGGACAGGGGATGGCCGCAGCTCCTTCCAGGGACAAATCAATCGTATCTGCCATACTATACTCTTGGGCAGGTTTGGAGCCTAGACGAGGAACATCGTCACACTCCAAAGTTGTATATAGTGCCCCGAAATGTGCCTCCCACACTGAGGGCGCAATATTCGGGGAAACGGCCTCCCCTCCCCCTTTTACACCTGAGCTGACAATGGCCCAGAATGACTTGGCGTCCTTTGAAAGGAGCGCAGATCTCAAGTCCTTCCACCTCGTTTGCTCCCAATCCTTTTTACCTCTAATAATTGCCTCTTTATAAAGCAGTCTAGATAGCCTAATTCCTACACTATCTTTGGATTTAATTGCCGTAAGGAGATCCCTTTTTGCTTTCCTGCAGGTGTCATCATACCAGGGGTGTGTCTTAGCCCCACGCCGTTTATTCCCACTTACTGGGCAAAACACATCCCCCAGTGCGAGAGCCAACTGCCTATGGATTTCTACGGCTTGACCGTTGGAGTCAGAATCACCCATCTCGATAATCAGAGGTACAACAATCTGGTATATTTCGGCAAGCCTGCTAGGGGAGTCTTGAAAGTGGGCCATTTAACCCTGCGCCTATTGTTGGCTACCATAAGGGGCAAGATCTCAGTATTGAGTTCGGCATCAGGGTTTGTCAACCCGAAGCTCCCTGCCTTAAGTGTTAAGACAAGGGCATTGTGGTCGCTATCTTGCCTCGGTAGGACCCTAAATTCCATCAATCTATCCCAGTGTTTTACTTCCATCATTATATAATCTATGATGGAAGTTTGTTCTGCCCTATTAAACGTAGCTGACCCCGGTCGGTCTGGGTCCAGCCTCCCATTGCACGCCCGCAGAGACGTTGCAAGGGAAAAAGATTTAATTTGCAAGACCAACGGGGTCCATGCCCTGACAGAGGGGATCTTGGGGTCAGGGATACGCCAAAAAGAGTCTTCATCATCCAGTTCGCCCAACTCGGGGATGACCAAAGGCTCGAATTGGCAGTTGAAATCGCCACCAAGGATTATAGCGATTGAGGGGTCAAGTGCCTGAATAAAAAGATCCAATACATTGATTGTATTTGATTCCTGTCCATTCTGACTGGCCTTGAGTAAATATTTATTATGGCTACTATAGGCATGTTTTGGGGTGTCAATAGCACACATTGGACATCTGGGAAATTAGTTGGTATTTGGGCTGCCTCGACGCCCAAATGCGTGCCTATCCAGATCGATAAACCACCCGATGGTCGACCTCTTCCCCTAGTTGTTGCCAGGATATCGAAGGTTGCATAACCTGGGCTAACACTCTCCTCTAATGCCCAGGTTTCCTGCATCAGGCAGATGTCATGTGATGCCATGAAGGGACCCCACTCAGGCGTAAGTAATTTATTTTTTAACCCAGCTACGAGAGGATTTTTATACTTCCATCGGCTACCTCAACATTAGCTTGTTGTTTCCCTATTCCTATGGCGGGGGAACGATCAATAGTGATGGTCCCTATCTGAATTATCCCTTCCCTTGTTTCCATACTAGGTACAGCCTCCATGGGAGCACAAACTCCCAACTGCTACACCATTTCCCCCTTTTCTCTCCTTCCCTGCCCGATCAGGGGATGAGGTACTGTTTCTTCTCCGGGGGTAGTAGTTATATCATTTGCCTCCGATGCAATTACAAGGGTAGGTGTTCCACTGGCAGTGTTTAGTAGGGGATTCTCCTTCACAGGGCGTCAATCCACCTGTTCCAACACACTGAACCGGTTTCTTAGAGGTAACAGTGAGAGTGGAGGAATATATGAATAAGTGTCCTCCCAGGTTGTTGCCCCCTGTTGCGTTCTATATGGGAGACTACAATGACCCTCACCATAGTGGACACTTTTACAATGGCCGGACCTCAAGTGAGGGGTAGGATAGAAGTATGACAAATGGAGAGGGAGGATTTGGGTATTTGATCTACTGGAGGATATACTACAGATGTATTCAACATCGCTGATATCCCTGAAATGTATTACTATGCTGTTTCCTGCAATAGTTTTAGGTCCCCTCCCGATCCATTCTATTCTTCTGACAAAGTATTTCCCCTGAAACATTTGGAGGTAGAGGCCTGTTGGCATTGAGCCATTGTATGCACTTATTTTTTAGGTCTGTATGGTCTTCAGTTTTTCCCTGGCTTAAGGGCGGTAGCCCCGTTAGTACTACGACATAGGGTAGAGATTCTGGGGTAGATCGATGGTAGGCAACTCCAATGAAATACTTTTAGGTAATGCCTTTCCGTTGGTAGGATTCCGATGATCAGGCGCTCCCCTCACCATTCTGTTTTCACTTCCTATTTTTCCATCCCTAGGCATGGGTTTTGTTTTACCAGAGATGGGAGTAGGATTTCTAGTTACCTGGGGATTTTCAGCAGGAATATTATTGCTGGGTGAGGGGCTAGCAGAATCAGGGACAGACTCAGTGATATTTGAAGCTAGTCTTGTAACTTTATTCCCAATAGCACTATTTTTGGGCGAAGCGATCCTGCCATGAGGAGTAGTCTTTGGAATACCACCGACCTCACTAGAAGCAAGCTTCCCCAATGGACTGGTGGACTGTGTTCTCCCCAAACCCATATTATTAAGGGTAGAAACTAATCCATCTATCCTAGATACCAGGAGTTTAATGTGTGTGCCAATAGTCTGCTCCATCAGAGCCTGAAAATCGGCAACAAGGTTGGTAACCCAGACCGGTGCACCCACAGTCGATAGAGAAGGGCCAGCAGTAGCTGTTACAAGGTCATGTTTGGGCATGATCCTTTTAATTAGTTTTTTTGGTAATCTAACTTTCTTACTTCTGGGACGCGGTTTGTTTGCTACAGTGATTACGGGGGGAAGGGGGGAACTAGGAGCATGAAAGCGGACTTCTACATCTATGGGAACCAAAGCACAAGGCAATTCAGCAATGGACGATGTGAGGAAGGAACTTGAATCGGGGGGTTAATTGTAATTGCCGAGTAATCCCCCACTTGCTGTGACAGAGGGGCAGCAGGAGTAGTTGATAATCTTCTCTCTGTGTTTTCTATTGCAGTTACCACTACCCCAATAGTTTTTTGAAGCATCTTGTCAATAGCCGTTAGGGTAGGGAGGGATTGTGTTGTCCCCACCTGCTTCCGAGTCATGGGGCGAGAAGCAGCAGGCTTTAGGATTTTACCCATAGGACTCATTTTTACAAGTAAAAGGGGACTAATCCTTATCTAGGCAACGCTCCCTCCTAGTACTGAGAAGAGGGATTGGAAGCAAGGGTAACCACGTATTGATGGTTTCAAGTAACAGTACCTTTAGGTATTTGTCCACTCTTCGTGGTTGTCCTTTGAAGATGTTAAGGGAGAGGCCCGTCCCGGCTTCTTCTGGCCCCTGACGGCCACAGACGGTACCGCCCTTGTCCCGGCACGCTCCAGCGCGCGTCCCGCGATGCGGGAGGCGTTCCCTTCCCTTAAGGCGCCTCCGTGCGCGCCGATGTCACTCCCGCGCCGGTACCTGGGGCAGCTGGGGGATGTAGTTTTACCCAGCCGTTGCCCTCACGGCGCTCGGGAGAGGGTGCAGATGGTGAACGCCGTTTCCCTCACGGCAAGGTCAGTGCGATAAGAGCCGTTGTCCTCACGGCGTGTCAGCATACGTTCTGGTGCGGCCCCCAGGAGCGTTCGGCGCTCCCTTCCCTTAAGGCGCGTCCGTGCGTGCCGATGTCACTCCCGCGCCGGTACCTGGGGCAGCTGGGGGATGTAGTTTTACCGAGCCGTTGCCCTCACGGCGCTCGGGAGAGCTTGCCGATGGTGAAAGCCATTTCCCTCACGGCAAGGTCAGTGCGATAGAGCCGTTGCCCTCACGGCGTGTCAGCATACGTTCTGGTGTGGCCCCCAGGGAATATTTCCAAGGAAAGCCATGGATGCCCCCATTTTGCGTGTTGAGTGGGCTCTTGGGGGAACTGTTAAAGTGCGCTTTGCCTTTTGATAGCATATTTGAATGCATTTAACTATCCATCTGGCTATTCCTGTCTTGGAAATGGGAATGCCCTTATGTTGTGGTGAAAAAGCAATAGTTGCTTTGTCTTTCTGAATGATTTTGTTCTGTCAATGTAATATAGCAGAGTTCTTTTAACGTCTGGTGTGTGTAGAGCTCTTTCATCCACGGACTGCGGGTTTTGAAGGAAACTGGCAATTCTATGGACTGATTGATGTGGAAAGTGGAGATAACTTTTGGCATAAATTTAGGGTTAGTACGAAGCACTACTTTATTGTGGTGTATTTGCCAGAAAGGTTCCCGAATGGTTAGTGCCTGTAGCTCACTCACTCGCCTGAGGGAGGTAATGGCAAATCAAAATGCAACCTTCCGTGTTAGGAACTGTAGTTCACATGCATGAAGTGGTTCGAAGGGAGGTCCCATGAGTCTGGTAAGTAATAAGTTTAAGTTCCAGACTGGTGAAGGTGGATGCCTTGGAGGGATAATTCTTTTAAGTCCTTCCATAAAAGCTTTGATAGGTGGTATTCTGAATAGGGACACATGTTGTCTGTTTTGCAGATATGCTGCTATAGCAGCCAGGTTGTAGCCTTATGGAAGAGTATGCTAGGTTACATTTTTGAAGATGTAGCAAGTAAGATTAAGTTTTGGATGGAGGCATCTAATGGATTGATTTGGTTATTATTACAATAAATTGCAAATCTTTTCCATTTAGCTGCGTAGCATGCTCTGGTAGTGGGACGTCTTGCTTCCTTGATAATGTTCATGCAGTCTGGAGGCAAGTTAAGATATTCAAACTCTAAGACCTCAGGAGCCAGATCGCTAGGTTCATCTGATTGGGATCTGGGTGCCTGATTTCTCCATGGATCTGTGTTAGAAATTGTGGCGAAAGGTGCGGTCTTTGGTGAGGAACTACTTAGAGTTCTAGGAGCATTGTGTACCATGGCTGTAGCAGGATCATTGAGAGTGACTGTTGCCTTAGTTAGCGTGCCACTAATGGAATCAGTGGGGTTGGTGGAAAAGCGTATGCAAATCTGCCGGACCAGTTCATCCATATCGCACTGCCTTGTGACAACGGGTGTGGGAACCTGGCGGCAAAGGACGGGCATTTTGAGTTTTCGTTTGTGGCAAACAGATCTATCTCTGGATGTCCCCACTTTTGGAAGAATGGTTGGAGAACTTGAGGGTGAATATTCCCATTTGTGTATCTGTTGACTGTGTCGGCTTAGTAGATCTGCTATCGGATTGTCTATTCCTGGGAGGTGTTCTGCCAGGAGGTAAATGTTTTGTGGAATTGCCCACTTCCATATGCTCTGTGCTAGGTGAGATAGTTGCAGAGAGTGTGTCCCTCCTTGTATTTGGATGTAGTGCATGACGGTCATGTTTTTTGTCCGGATTAACACAGCCTTGTTGCACAAGTATTTCTGAAAGGCTTTAATTGCTAGAAATACTGCTAGTAACTCTAAGTGGTTTATATGTAGTGTCTTTTGTTTGGCTGTCCAGAGACCTTGTACTGTGTATTGAAGGGGATGGGCTCCCCAACCGGTCAGTGATGCGTCCGCTGTTAATACTACTTGTGGAACTGGCTCTTGGAACAGTCGCCCCTTGGAAAGGTTTTGTGGGTTCCGCCACTGCAGAGAGTTCTAAGTGCGACAGTCTACCAACACTAGGTCTTTTAGTTGTCCTTGAGCTTGGTTCCACTGGCGTGCTAGGCATTCCTGTAAGGGACGCATTTGAAGCCGAGCATGAGGGACGATGAATATGCAGGAGGCCATCATGCCTATGAGCTGCATGAACACTCGAGCAGTCAGGGAGTGTTGTGGCAGAAATCTTTGAGTGAGAGATTGTATGCTGGCTATCCTGGCTGGATTTGGATATACCTTCGCCACTGAGGTATCTATAGTTGCTCCCAGATATTGTTTTATGTGGGAGGGTTGCGGATGTGATTTTGGGTAATTTATTGAAAATCCCAGACTGTGTAGAAGCTGGATTGTCTGTGAGGTATGGCTGGCACACTGTGCGTACGAGTTGGCTTTTATGAGCCAATCGTCGGGTAGGGGAACACATGGATGTGTTGCCTGCTGAAGTGTGCTGCTACTACTGCTAGGCATTTTGTAAAAACCCTTGGTGCCGTAGTTACACCGAAGGGGAGAACTTTGAATTGATAGTGGTGACCTATTGTGAACCTGAGGTATTTCCTGTGAGCTGGGTGTATAGCGATGTGAAAGTATGCATCTTTGAGGTCTAATGTAGCAAGGAAGTCCCCCTGCTGGAGTAGTTGGAGTACTTGTTGTAGAGTGATCATATGGAAATGCTCTGAGAGTGTGTATTGGTTCAGAGGTCTGAGGTCTAATATTGGTCTGAGGGACCAGTCTTTTTTAAGAACGAGGAAGTATAGAGAGTATACTTGTGTCCCTTGATGTTGAAAAGGGACTGGCTCTATGGCACCCTTTTCCAGCATGGATGGCACCTCTTGTTGTAACAGCGTGATGTGTTCTTTGGACAGTGTTTGGGTGGTATGTTGGGTGGAGTAGAAGTGAGTTCCAGGCAGTAACCATACTGGATAATTTGTCTCACCCACATGTCTGTTGTAATGGCGTTCCAGACTGGTAGGAATTGTTTTATTCTGCCTCCGACTGGTGTTAGGTGGTCTCGAGGGAGCGTGGTGAAGTCACTGTTTGGTGGTGTTGGAGGCTCTGGTGTTGTTTACCACCACGTTCTTTGCCCTTGTTATTGTTTCCTCTATAACCTTCTCTATTGGAACCTTTATTAAAGGTGCCTTGTGTAGTACTTTTGAATGATGAAGAGGTTTGAGACGTGTTGCCTCTGCCTGAGCCTCGAAAAGAGGAGCGACGAAAGGATTGTTGAAATCGAAGTGCACCCATGGACTTAAGTGTCAGTATCTTTTTCATCTTTTCTAAGATGGTATCAACTGTAGGGCCAAACAAGAAATCTTGGTTAATGGGCTGATTGAGTATTGTAGATTGCACTTCATTCTTAAAATCCGAGATGCAGAGCCAGGCATGCCGACGTAGCAACACACTAGTGTTGACAGACCTAGCGGCTGTATCGGCTGCATCAAGGGCACATTTTTTGGATGAGTTAGTGATAAATTTCCCTTCCTGTATTAGGTCATTTGCTTTTGCCTTATAGGGTTCTGGTAGGTGTTGTAATAATCCCTCCAGTTCATCATAGTGTGCTCTGTCACAGCGTGCTAGGAGAGCTTGTGTATTGGCAATTCTCCAGGTATTTGCTGCCTGAGAGGCCACTTTTCCCTGAGGCTTCTAAAATGTTTGACTCCATGTCGGAAAGGGGGGGGGGGGGCATCTCCTGTTTGCGAATTTGCCCTTTTCCTAGCTTTAGATACAACTAGAGAATCTAGTGGTAGCGGAGACTTGATATAAGAGGGGTCTGCAGGGGCTGGTTTATATTTCTTTTCAATTGTTGGATTGAGGACACGCGCCCTTGCTGGGTCTTTAAAAATGTCTGGTGCGTGCTTCAATACTCCCTTCAGCATAGGGAGTATACGTACACTTTTCTCTGATGTTGGGAAGGTGTTAAATAGGAAATCCTCTTCTAGAGGGTCAGTGTGCATGTTTACGCCATGATACTCAGCTGCTCTGTCTACTAGCTAGTTAAAAGCGACAGTGTCGTCGGTAGGAGACTGCTTTGTGGGGTACGGCGAGGTATCGGGTATGGGTTGTGTATCATATGGGTCATCAGGGTCATTCTGATCGTCCCATGTGTCATCCTGGTTTCCTTGGTCATCAGGGTCTATAAAGTCCTGTTGAGGATCTTCACCCATATTTTCTACCTCATCATAGTGTCGTGGTGTAGGAGAATATGGAACATAAGGCATGTTAGGAGTGAAAGGAGGAGGTGTGAAAGGTCTAGAAGGGGATGTCCCAAAGTCCTTTTTCTTATGGGGAACAGAAGAAGGTGCTTCAGTGTCCAGTCTTTTGTTCTTATTATAAACTGATATATGTCCTGTATCAGGTTCTATATACAGTCTGTTTTAGTCTGGGCTCACTGGATCAGGGTGAAAAAGTTCTTCTTCCACTGTCCGTGGCTTTGGCGCCGAAGTTTACGGATCGGTCGCTTGCTTGTTTTTATTTTTCTGTAGAGCTTTTTTTGGCTCGACGTCCTTTGTCGGCTCGACGGTTCCTTTCGGCTCGACGTCCTTTGTGGCTCGACGTGCTTGTGTGACTCGACGACCTTCTTCGGGTCGACGGTCTTTTTCGGGTCGACGTCTTTTTCGGGTCGATGTCTTTTTCGGGTCGATGGTCTTTTTCGGGTCGATGGTCTTTTTCGGGTCGACGGTCTTTTTCGGGTCGACGGTCTTTTTCGGGTCGACGGTCTTTTTCGGGTCGACGGTCTTTTTCGGGTCGACGGTCTTTTTCGGGTCGACGGTCTTTTTCGGGTCGACGGTCTTTTTCGGGTCGACTACTTTTTTAGGTTAGACTGCCTTTTTCGGGTCGACCACCTTCTTCGGCTCAGTGGCAGTCTGGGTCGACGACTTTCTTTGCGTCGATTCCCTTTTTTCTGGTCGATGACCTTTTTCGGGTCGACTTTCTTTGCGTCGATTCCCTTTTTCGGGTCGATGACCTTTTTCGGGTCGACTGTCTTCTTTGGATCGACGCCTTTCTTTGAGTCGACAGTGTTCTTTGGGTCGACTGTCTTTTTCGGATCGACGACCTTCTTTGGATGGACGGCCTTTTTCGGATCGACAACTTTTTTAGTGTGGGTGCCCGTTCTCGGCTCTGCGGCCATTTTTGAGTCGACGGCCTTTTTGGGAAGTGGTTTGCTCGGTACTGGGGTACCGGAAGGCTTTGGTATGGTCTTCGGAGCCGGGCCGGAAGGCGGGGCTTCTGAAGCGGTGTTTTGGTTGCGGCTAAGGCTTTTAGGCGATGCTTTGACAGGAGCCTTGTCTGGAGGTGGAGGCAAGGTAGGGGCTTTGGTACTCACGGTTTGCCCCGGTGGGATGTCTTGATCGGAGTCCGACTGGTCTTCTACTGTGACTAGCTCTAGGTCGGAGTCCGCTGCCTCTGGGAGTTCATGTTAGTCGTCGAAAATATTAACCGGTTCTGGTGCCTGTCGCTGCATCTCTTGTCGAGCAGCTCTTCGGTTGCAGATAGTTTTCTTCGACCGGAATTGAGCACAAGCTGGACAGTTTTCTTTGTTGTGCTCCGGAGATAGGCACCTGTTGCATACTGTATGCTTATCGCTATGTGAAAACTTGGATCGACATTGTGGGGTCCTTTCCATCTGCAGGAGGCCCATGTGGCGTCGAAAAGGCCCAACGGCCCGCGTCGACTACCAGAGATAGATGGAAAGAGTTGTCGAGGGATACCGAGCGTAAACAATACCGTCGCATGAATACGTTTTTTGGCCTTTGAAAGTTGGAAAACTTCGGTCCCGAAGTTGGAGTTGTCGAAGTGCATCCGAACCCAATGACGGAGAAAAACAATCTGAAGATGGAGAAGATGCCCATGCGCACTGTAGTCCAGGGAAGGAGTCACCTATTTCGTGATACTTCGAAGACTCTTCCAAGACAACAAGGTGCAAACAACCGGACCCAACACTAGGCGGCGATCTATGCTAAGATATGAATTCAGAAGCTCACATGCCTCGAACAAAAGGGAACTGATGTCATCACGCCGGCGACTCTCTCTTATGGGTCCAGTGACGTCAGCAAGGTCGCGAGCAGAGTCGTGCCTTTGTGACGTCGTATACGTCCTCGTCAGCGTGGAGAGCTACAAAAGTTTCCGAATTTTGCTGGCGCAGGGGATATTCACAAGGTGAGCAATCCACTGGCAGATGTATCCATCAGAAGGTAACACTGCAACCTTTCACCTATATCCTTCCCTACATTACATACATAACGGTTCATAGGGACTGACCTTTTACCTAGATACGACACTACATTAAGAAGGCAGGTTTTTCCCTAGCTCGAAACTCTTATATTATGCATGAGGCTTCTTGGAAGCACAGCAGGACGAACATCTCCTGTATAATATCTATGTATAAAGTTCATGCATGACGTCATCCTTTAGGCAGACACAGTAACACAGCGAGGTATGGGATTCTAACTTTGCCTACCTGCTGGTCGACTGAGGACTGGTTTGCTGCTTCTGCCCGGGTGTTGCCTTTGAAATACCCACATCTCAGCGGACCCGCTTCGCGGGTCCCGCTTCGCGGCACCCTCCGTGAGCTGGGACTGAGGAGGAGGGGCTGAGTCTTCGTGCATTACTGCATTGGGCTGTGTGGTTCTGAGCTGGGATGGGGCAGTGAGCTAAATAATGGTGATGGATCAAGCCCTGATCCTTGGACTGGGTAAGAGTGGTCTGCTTAATTCAGACACTCTGTTCATCACCACCCCCTTTTCTGAATCGTTTTTGGCCACTATAGGTGTGGCAGGGTATACTCAGACATGAGTCCCTTGCTCACTGCTCCATCAGGATTCAAGCAAGCCGGGCCGACGACGGCTGAAATGCCAGAAACCGGTCCCCGGAAGCTTGTCTCCTTTCTGGTGAAGAATTGGCTTGGTAGTTTGGTCTGCCCTGTTCCCATGATGCACTGGGCCAGGGACAGACTAATTTGCATATAGCCAGGTTCTGAGCTGGGATGGGGCAGTGAGCTAAATAACGGTGATGGATCAAGCCCTGATCCTTGGACTGGGTAAGAGTGGTCTGCTTAATTCAGACACTCTGTTCATCACCACCCCCTTTTCTGAATCGTTTTTGGCCACTATAGGTGTGGCAGGGTATACTCAGACATGAGTCCCTTGCTCACTGCTCCATCAGGATTCAAGCAAGCCGGGCCGACGACGGCTGAAATGCCAGAAACCGGTCCCCGGAAGCTTGTCTCCTTTCTGGTGAAGAATTGGCTTGGTAGTTTGGTCTGCCCTGTTCCCATGATGCACTGGGCCAGGGACAGACTAATTTGCATATAGCCAGGTTCTGAGCTGGGATGGGGCAGTGAGCTAAATAACGGTGATGGATCAAGCCCTGATCCTTGGACTGGGTAAGAGTGGTCTGCTTAATTCAGACACTGTTCATCACCACCCCCTTTTCTGAATCGTTTTTGGCCACTATAGGTGTGGCAGGGTATACTCAGACATGAGTCCCTTGCTCACTGCTCCATCAGGATTCAAGCAAGCCGGGCCGACGACGGCAGAAATGCCAGAAACCGGTCCCCGGAAGCTTGTCTCCTTTCTGGTGAAGAATTGGCTTGGTAGTTTGGTCTGCCCTGTTCCCATGATGCACTGGGCCAGGGAAAGACTAATTTGCATATAGCCAGGTTCTGAGCTGGGATGGGGCAGTGAGCTAAATAACGGTGATGGATCAAGCCCTGATCCTTGGACTGGGTAAGAGTGGTCTGCTTAATTCAGACACTCTGTTCATCACCACCCCCTTTTCTGAATCGTTTTTGGCCACTATAGGTGTGGCAGGGTATACTCAGACATGAGTCCCTTGCTCACTGCTCCATCAGGATTCAAGCAAGCCGGGTCGACGACAGCAGAAATGCCAGAAACCGGTCCCCGGAAGCTTGTCTCCTTTCTGGTGAAGAATTGGCTTGGTAGTTTGGTCTGCCCTGTTCCCATGATGCACTGGGCCAGGGACAGACTAATTTGCATATAGCCAGGTTCTGGGCTGGGATGGGGCAGTGAGCTAAATAACGGTGATGGATCAAGCCCTGATCCTTGGACTGGGTAAGAGTGGTCTGCTTAATTCAGACACTCTGTTCATCACCACCCCCTTTTCTGAATCGTTTTTGGCCACTATAGGTGTGGCAGGGTATACTCAGACATGAGTCCCTTGCTCACTGCTCCATCAGGATTCAAGCAAGCCGGGCCGACGACGGCTGAAATGCCAGAAACCGGTCCCCGGAAGCTTGTCTCCTTTCTGGTGAAGAATTGGCTTGGTAGTTTGGTCTGCCCTGTTCCCATGATGCACTGGGCCAGGGACAGACTAATTTGCATATAGCCAGGTTCTGAGCTGGGATGGGGCAGTGAGCTAAATAACGGTGATGGATCAAGCCCTGATCCTTGGACTGGGTAAGAGTGGTCTGCTTAATTCAGACACTGTTCATCACCACCCCCTTTTCTGAATCGTTTTTGGCCACTATAGGTGTGGCAGGGTATACTCAGACATGAGTCCCTTGCTCACTGCTCCATCAGGATTCAAGCAAGCCGGGCCGACGACGGCAGAAATGCCAGAAACCGGTCCCCGGAAGCTTGTCTCCTTTCTGGTGAAGAATTGGCTTGGTAGTTTGGTCTGCCCTGTTCCCATGATGCACTGGGCCAGGGAAAGACTAATTTGCATATAGCCAGGTTCTGAGCTGGGATGGGGCAGTGAGCTAAATAACGGTGATGGATCAAGCCCTGATCCTTGGACTGGGTAAGAGTGGTCTGCTTAATTCAGACACTCTGTTCATCACCACCCCCTTTTCTGAATCGTTTTTGGCCACTATAGGTGTGGCAGGGTATACTCAGACATGAGTCCCTTGCTCACTGCTCCATCAGGATTCAAGCAAGCCGGGTCGACGACAGCAGAAATGCCAGAAACCGGTCCCCGGAAGCTTGTCTCCTTTCTGGTGAAGAATTGGCTTGGTAGTTTGGTCTGCCCTGTTCCCATGATGCACTGGGCCAGGGACAGACTAATTTGCATATAGCCAGGTTCTGGGCTGGGATGGGGCAGTGAGCTAAATAACGGTGATGGATCAAGCCCTGATCCTTGGACTGGGTAAGAGTGGTCTGCTTAATTCAGACACTCTGTTCATCACCACCCCCTTTTCTGAATCGTGTGGTTGGAGGAGCAGGGCTGCGAGCGGTGTGGTCAGGGACTCCATCTCCCAGGAGCCCCTGACAGCCTGACCCGAAACACCTGGGCCGCTCTCCCTGCTTGCCCCGTCCCCCCATCTTCGCCATCAAAAACTCACGCTTTCAAGCGCTTCCTGGGATTCTAGCTTTGCCTACCTGCTGGTCGACTGAGGACTGGTTTGCTGCTTCTGCCCGGGTGTTGCCTTGGAAGCACAGCAGGACGAACATCTCCTGTATAATATCTATGTATAAAGTTCATGCACGACGTCATACTTTAGGCAGACACAGTAAGACAGCGAGGTACGGGATTCTAACTTTGCCTACCTGCTGGTCGACTGGTTTGCTGCTTCTGCCCGGGTGTTGCCTTTGAAATACCCACATCTCGCCGGACCCGCTTCGCGGATCCTGCTTCGCAGCACCCTCCGTGAGCTGGGACTGAGGAGGAGGGGCTGAGTCTTCGTGCATTACTGCATTGGGCTGTGTGGTTGGAGGAGCAGGGCTGCGAGCGGTGTGGTCAGGGACTCCATCTCCCAGGAGCCCCTGACAGCCTGACCCGAAACACCTGGGCCGCTCTCCCTGCTTGCCCCGCCCCCCCCCATCTTTGCCATCAAAAACTCACGCTTTCAAGCGCTTCCTGGGATTCTAGCTTTGCCTACCTGCTGGTCGACTGAGGACTGGTTTGCTGCTTCTGCCCGGGTGTTGCCTTTGAAATACCCACATCTCGCCGGACCCGCTTTGCGGGTCCTGCTTCGCGGCACCCTCCGTGAGCTGGGACTGAGTCTTCGTGCATTACTGCATTGGGCTGTGTGGTTGGAGGAGCAGGGCTGCGAGCGGTGTGGTCAGGGACTCCATCTCCCAGGAGCCCCTGACAGCCTGACCCGAAACACCTGGGTCGCTCTCCCTGCTTGCCACGCCCCCCGCCCTCGACCTACCCCTCATAACAGGTCCAGCATTCTGCTGCCCGGGAGTGCGCAGGAGCGTCCCGGGAGAAGCCCCGGACAAGGGCGGGACCGTCTGTGGCCATCCGTGGTCGGGCGAGGTTGGGTTGGGCGACTCCCCCTGGTTCTGTTGTATTATACCACCTTGCCGTTGGTATAATTAATTATGTCACTACGTTCTGGCAAGGTACGAACTGTTCAGTTACAGACATCCAGGGGGGTTGTATCTGGGCCCCTGGATGCTTTTATTACTAGGGCAACAGGCATATTGGAAAAAGAGATAGCCATGGTTGAAAAAAGGTTCTCTATCGACCTAGTTAGTGGGAAACGTTCTTCGTTGGGCCCAATTGCTTCAATACTCAGTCCCGAGGTACCGGAACCGAGTGCTAGTTATCACTTGGTTGTAGCACCGGTGGATGTGCATTGTGAGGAGGGGGGGGCTTGTCCCTGATCTCCTCCAATATTGATACAAACCCTGGTAATTCGCACGGAAGTGGGGCTGAGGACAGTGTGCTTCTGGCTAGTCAATCTCTGCCGGATTCAACCTTCGACGAGGTCCCCATGAGAAACTTTTCGCGCAAGAGGAAAAGATGCAAGAGACGTCAGAAGGGAGGGGTCACCAAGATTCCAAAAATGTATGGTTTACCCCATCAAACCATTACTTCTGAACTACCTACCAATCCACTCCCTGTCTTGGCTATAAATAATTCCCCGCGCCCTCCTAACATCCCTTTTGGGTCCTCAGATCCCTGCCCCTCGTGTCTGAACAGTGATGATGGCTTGTTGGGTAAAATAGAAGCTTTATTTAAATCCCTTTTACTGCCCGTTTTGGATAGAGCCAGAGCGATGTCCTCAAAACTGGATGCTCTCGAAAACCTTGCTAATAGCAATACTGGACTTTTAAAAAAATTAGTCAATACTAAAAGTGTCCAAGTGAATCATATCCCCTTTAGTAATCTTAAATCACAGGGACCAGTGGCTATAGGTGAATTATCTCCCATTGCATCTGCTAGGCCAGCACCCATTAGGTCAGCCCTGAATAACCCCGTAGGGAAGGGGGTAGGGGGAAGAATTATAAATAATTATAACATACCCAAACTGGCTATGACTTCACAGGCCCCAAAGCAGGCTAGCACGAATTCTAACCTCCTGCGTCAACCGAGTACCTTGAAGCCGCCAGTGGTCAAGCCAGCTCAAACTCAAGTGAGGGGTGACTCCAACACTTTCATACAACCCAAAATAAGTAGTGGGGTTTTGGGGAGTGGAACTATCAATTCCTCTATTCCCTTTGCGAAGGTCTATAAACAGGGACCCCCGCACGGATTTACCAGTTGAAGCCACCGCATACACGATTGTCCTAACAGGTGTCGCACCCATTAGGGAGGGCCAAACCAACACTATCAGGATCTTAAAAATAAAGTCGTATTTTGGCTAAATAAACATCGTCCCCTCCCTCGCCCCTCTTCCACAGATATATTGAATGTGAGAAGAGTTGACTGGGTGGGCCACTCTATTAAGGACTTAGAAGGGGAATGTATCATCATATCTTTTAAGGACCCATGGGAAGTAGATTTTATACGCAGGTAGCGAGGTTTGGTAGGCTGGGTGATGTGCAGACATTGGGCCTTGGGTATTTTTATCCCAAACGTTCTTGTGAGTTCCCCCCCAACCATGTGATCCCAAGAAGACCCTCCAGAGGTTTCCAAGCTAATAGAATCCCTTCTACCCCGTTTTATTTTTTATTGTTCACTCGCTTCGAATGCCTCTCTGGTCTGGAGGGGATCGACTGACTTTTCTCTGTGGTCGGGAGCGTTTCCAGTAATCATGCCGCTGTGGTTAACAAAGACTGTAACACGGCATCATTGGTGGGGTTTGGTACCCAGGATTGCGAGAAGGGGACAGCCCTCATTCTTAACAAGAATGTTACTCTGGAGGTGGGTCCCCAACCAGCAAGCGTGATACGTCGGGAGTGGTTCACTGTGTTCAGAATGTCACCGTACCCCTCAGCCAGGCTGTGTCACTCAAATTAGCCTCATGGAATATAGTGGGGTTAAAGGGGCGCATGGGTTCAGAGGACTGGGTAGACTTTATCGACAACATTGATATTTTATTATTTCAAGAGAGTTGGGCTCCTGATCCAATTCATAGGGGCAGGTTTTTAAATTTTTTCAAACCAGCAGTAAAGGGTCATAAAGGTAGAGCTTCAGGGGGCCTAGTTACTAGTGGCTATAGACCAGTGGAAATTGTTGTGGATAACCCGGATCTCCTGGGAATTAAACTATGCAAGGAAAATTGTCAGGAGGTTGTAGTTATTAACATCTATGCCCGAGGTTGCCCCGGAGGGCGTTGTCCAGCCATATTAAATGTATTGGATTCTTACCTTGAAGGGATTGGGAGAGATAAGCTCCTCCTCTTAGCTGGGGGATCTCAACTGCACTTTTGAACCCCTGCTCAGTGCGGGGGGGGGACCTGGGCATGGAGGATGACATAGTGTGGAATATCCCGATGTTGTCCCTGACTAATATCAAAAGGAGTACAGAGGCGGCCTTACATTGGATGGGGTTGTGTTTGGATTGGGGCCTGTGAGCAGCCAATGGGCGTACGGCCTCTGATAAAGCCGGTAAACCCACCTTTGACAATGGGGTTAGTAAAAGCAGAAAAATTATATTTTGTTAAAAATTGAATATTGGTCTCTTCTGGTCGACATGGAAGTCATGGTTCGCCCCGAAAGCGATCATAACCCATTGTCCCTTAGTTTAAGACTCCCGGATCTTACCGTTGGGTCTAAATCCACCGTATACCTAACGGGTGATGCCATCTTGACTAATGACAGAAGAAGGCTCAAATGGTCCAGGGTTGTGGAGGATTCCTCCCTCCTAGATAGTATAACGGAGCTAGTTTCGTCGACCCTGAGTGACATCTTGGAATTATCCTCCACCACGGCTGCCACTGACCAGATCTGTGACCTTCATGAACAGTGTTTTAACAAACTTAAGGCCCTCTTAACCATTCCATTAACTCAAGGAAAGGCGAAGGTACAGGGTTGTCAAGATAAATGGTACAACAAATTCTGCAGAGTTGCGCAAAGCGAATTATTCACAGCAGTTATATCTAGGATCACAAGCGATATAAAGGAGGCACGCTTAAGGTATAAAAAAGCCCAGTGGGTGGCGAAAAAAGAGTGGGATGAACGCCATTGGTCTGATCTTTTAGAGGCTTGTACTTCCCCTAATCAAGTCAAATTTTGGGAAATAGTGAAGTGGGGTAGGAACCCCGATTCTCAAATACCTGCTAATCATGCGTCTGTGGAAGCATGGGTTGAATTTTATTCTAGACAGTTTTTGGAACCTGTTTTGGAATCCTGTCATGCCCAAGTCAAATGGGAAACTTCCCACCCCAATCATAACAAAGTGTTAACTTTTACTCCATTAGAAACTGAGTCTGCACTTCGCTTGGTTCAGTGTGGGAAAGCGCCAGGGATGGATTCCATCCCGGCTGACTTATTTAAAACCAACATCCAACTCTGGGTTCCTTATATAACCTCGGTATCCAATGCCATTGCTAAGGGGGCACGGATCCCTGTGTCCTGGAAGGGGGCGGAAATTCTCCCCATATTTAAAAAAGGGGATCGTTCGGTCCCGGGCAATTATCGCCCCATAAGTCTGATAGATTCCATTAAAAAAATCACTGCCAGGATGGTCCTCGCCAGAGTCCAGGGTTGGATGGAGCTGGAAAGTATCCTTTCCCCACTACAGGCCGGCTTTAGATCAGGCACCAGCACCATCGACCAGGTCTTCAGATTTACTATGATCTACTGGAAGGTGGTTCTGTTGGGTGACGGATCCATCTATGCCGCCTTTGTCGATCTAAAGTCGGCCTTCGACCTCGTGCCAAGGGCCAAACTGTGGGCTGTCCTGAAAAACCTGGAACTGCCATCGGAATTGCTTGACCTGGTAGTAAGACTACACGAGGGCAATTTTGCTAGGGTGAGGTGGGGATGCCAAGGACAGGTGACGGACTGCTTCCCCGTAACTCGAGACGTCCGGCAGGGTTGCGTCTTGGCACCCACGCTCTTTTTGTTGTTTATCGACCAGGTGGTTAAGTTTTTTGCTGACACTCCCTCTGATGCTCCCTCACTGGGTGGGACTAAGTTTCCCATGCTCATCTTGGCTGACGACACTTTGCTCCTCTCGAAGACCCGTAGTGGCCTGCAAACTGCATTAAATAGGTTTGACGAGTTTTGCAAGGCCAACGACATGAAAATCAATGTGGGCAAAACCAAATTGATGGTGTTAACTAAAAGTCGCCCCATTAAAAGCTCAGTGAGCATGAATGGCGAAAGACTTGAACAAGTTGAAGTCATGACCTATCTAGGAGTAACCTTGGATCACCGCCTTAGCTGGAAATCACTGGTTGACACACTTCATTTAAGATTTGCACGCCTTACTGGTTGTCTCCTGCAGGAGCAAAAAAGGTCTTTAACAAAAAGGGTTAAACCCGCCCTTAGGATCTATGATACCAAGGTCAGCTCTGCTATCCTATACGGGGCTGATCTATGGGGGTATATGGACTTATCATCCCTGGTAAAAGTCCAAAACAAATTTATGCGTAAACTGGTAGGACTTCCCCAATCTGCTACGACTAAACCACTCTGTCTGGACTCGGGTTGCAAATCTATTAATGAGATGGCTCGATATCGGCTTTTAGCTCTGTGGAGACGCAGCTGGACGTCCCCAGATTTAAGCCTCTTTGCCAGGGAATTAGAGGAAGTAAGATCAGCACGGGGGTCCAGTAGAATACCCTGGTTACGTGAAGTTAAATTAATCCTGGAAGACATGGGTTGTAACCAGCTGTGGGCATCCCCAGGGTCTACTATTTTTCCCTCCAAACAAGACTTCAGAGCACTATATTGGGCCTTTGTTCGACGGGAATCTGTTATTAGCTCAGATGCTACTAGCTTAACAGGTAGATTCTTGTCTCACAAACTGGATCCCTCTTATGAGATTTATTGGGATGCTATAACTAAGTCACTTGATAAAAAACTGTACCACCAGTTTCGAGTTGGGTCTCTCCCTTTAAGGTCCTTTACTAAGAAGTGGTCGACTTCTACATCTGATTCCTGCCCAAGGTGTACTCTCCACATGGATGAGTGCTGGTCATTTTCTATTTGCTTGCCCTGCTTCTTACGTACCAAGAAATAAATGGCTTAGGCCTATCTGCCGACAGCTTAAAGTTCAAGGGAGTGCTGAGGCCTTGTGGGCGCTACGTACCACCACCTCAGAAGTGGTAGTCGTAGGAGTTGCCAAATACCTGGGGTGGGCATGGGTTATAAGAGCAAGACTTTTGTATGCATCTCGATCTTAACTCTTTCTAAATGGTTTTAAAATATGAGGTCTTTATTATACTGTTTAATTCTTTATTATTAATGATGAAATGTTCCATGTAATTACGATGATCTTAATACAGCACTTTTTTAATATATGCCTTTTATTTTTTTTGCTATAAGATGTCTTTTATGATGTAAAAATCGCAATAAAGACTTTAAAACTTGAACTTGAGACCTGTGGGTAAATATACATCATGTCTTGCTTAGACAGACATAGGAGACCGTGACTTCCCGGCTGACCAGAGACACTGAGGTTCCTGCATACAGACACTCCCGCTCGCAGTGGTCTAACATCCCTCATGGGGTGTCAAACTCGACACCAGGACGGGGACCCAAATTCTATCCTTTCTCAGGTAATGGGGTTGACTAGACCTTTGAGGGATTGTAGATATAACACCTACACAGATGCTAGGTACATTTAGGTACATCTAGTTAGGGAGGAATCATAGGAGTACGCACTTTCTTATCATATGTTTCATGGACTTGTATACATTCATGAATACTGCAAAATGGTGGAACGTTACCATCCATTTACTTACGTAGAACGGCTAATCATATATCTCTGCTACTGATGGTTGTTACAGCAAATCTATTCTACACTAGAAAACAAACTGTTCAATAAATTCTTATTGAAACGCTGAGGCTGTTTATTCTGTGCATTTCTGAGACCGGCTAAGTGAGCATGAGTGAATGAGCGAAAAGTAATATATTTTGTTTCCACGATCCTGAGGGATAAGGATTGTCATGTTCTGAAGTTGCCAGAAACTATTTTCTACCCCAGTAAGAGGAGATTCTAGTGGCACTGTGAGATACCTAATGCAAACAGGCTAACATATCCGGTGGGGGTGCTCAGAACCAGTCTGCCACCAAACCTACAGTTTGTTATATGAACGTGCAGATCCTGTATAGGATATATAAGAACTACATGACAATACAGAGTCAGTATATTCTGGCCATCAGCCGGTTTCACTCAGTCTCTGCTACAATGAATGTTAATGATGGAAAATCATCTGGGGCCAAGGGGTGGTAGGGGGAAGAAAATATAAGGTATTATGAAATCGCTGGAGTACATGCATGGCTACACATTTCAGGTTTCAAACAGGAAGTGCAAACAACTATTTTAAACCAAATCATTTGATCAAGAACACCTCTTTGAGCCAGTTGTAGACACAGCTCTAGAAAAAAAGACACTGACACTGCTAAATCTATGGGAGCATTACAATTTCAAACAACACGGGGGATCTTTTGTTGCTCCTTCTATAGGGGCAGATCCAAAAACATTACCACAGAGGCTACGACTTCCTCCTATTTAAATCTTCCACAAACATCCCCCAACAGGGGATATTTTAGGGGTGGGTACAGAGGAAATAACAGCAAGGGGAGAGGGAGAGCAAGAGGTAACTATAACCGAACCTCCCCTACTATCAAACAATGACTTCCCTCCGCTTCCTCCAGACCACTCCACTCCAGTCGGAGGAAGACTATTACAGTTCCTACCTGTCTGGAACAATATCACCACAGACAGGTTGGTGAGACAAATTATCCAGTAAGGTTACTGCCTGGAACTCGCCTCTACCCCTCCTCACATACCACCCAGACAATGGCCATTGTCCACAGAACATCTTGTGATTCTAAAAAAAGAGGTTCTCTCTCTCTTGCAAAAACACGCAAGAGAACCGGTTTCTCCATTCTATCAAGGTACAGGGGTTTATTCCCTTTACTTTCTCATCCCAAAGGAGGACGATACTCTCAGGCCAATACTAGACCTCAGAACCTTTATACCCATACATACAATCCGTCCACTTTCACATGGTCACTCTGCAACAGGGCCTTCCACTGCTCCAGCAAGGTGATTTCCTTGCCACTCTAGATCTCAAGGACGCCTTCTTTCAGATTCCCATTCACCGTGCTCACAGGAAATACCTACGGTTTGTAGTGAACGGTCAACACTACCAGTTCAAAGTCCTCCCATTCGGAGTGACAACAGCACCCAGAGTCTTCACAAAATGGCTCGAGACACACTCCCTACAGCTTTCACAGCTAGCACAAAGCATATGGAAATGGACCATTCCACAAAATATATACCTCTTAGCAGAGCATCTACCTGGGACACACAATCAGATAGTGGACCTGCTCAGTCGTCCGCTACAAGTGGGAACTTCATCCCAAAGTTCTTCAACCCTTTTTTTCAAATGTGGGGCCATCCAGACATAGATCTGTTTGGCCCACACCTAAACACAAAATGGCAATGCAATATGGATGAACTGGTCAGGCAGATTTGCGTAAGCTTTTTGGCTTTCCACTCATTCCGCTACTAGTCCGCTAACTGAAACAGTTTCTCACAATGATCCTAGTTGCTCCAACTTTGCCCCGGCAACCATGGTTCACAACAGTACTGGAACTCTCAGTAGTTCCACACCAAATTTTACACCTTTCCCCAAACCTTTTCACACAGAACCATTGAGACATAAGGCATCCAGATCCAGCTCAATTGAACCTAGTGATCTGGCTCCTGAAGTCTTAGAGTCTTGGAGTTTGGATACCTCAACCTCTCACCAGACTGCATGAATGTGATCAAGGGGGATAGACGTCCTACTACTAGTGCTATGCAGCTAAATGGAAAAGATTTGTGATTTACTACAATAACATAATCAATCCGTTAGGTACTTCCATTCAAAACATTATTTGTTATCTCTTGCATCTACAAAGATGTAATCTAGCATACACATCTATAAGATTACATCTTGCTGCCATAGCAGCTTACCTAGAAAACCGACAACAGTTGTCATTGTTTAGGGTTCTTGCCATTAAAGCATTCATGGAATGTCTCAAAAGGATAATTTCTCCCAGAATTCCACCCTCTCCTATCTGGAATCTAAACATGGTCCTTACCAGCTCATGGGTCCCCCATTTGAAACTTTACACACATGTGAGTTACAATTTCTCACATGGAAAGTGGCCTTTTTTGTGGCTATCACATCTCTCAGGAGGCTTAGTGAACTCCAGGCATTAACCATTCAAGAAGGATTAGTTACTTACCTGTAATCCTATTTCTCTTCCAGGGGTATCCTCATCAAAGTCATAAGCATTAGAATATTCCCGCACATGCGCGGGACCCCGGAAACAATATATTATATGTGCCCCACATATATATAGACATATATATATAAATATATATATATATATATATATATATATATATATATATATATATATAAAAATAAGCAATTGCAGCCAAATAAAACAATAGAGCTGGAATATGCAGTGAAGAATTTCCACAATACAGTGTATTTTGCATTAGAAACATGAGAAACAACACCAATGCTTGTTTAGAAACTGTTTTAATGCTTAGAAAACAGTAGAAATTCTCATAACACACTGTAAGCATATACAGCTCCCAGGCTGCATTGCAAAATCCCAGTCTAAAAAGACTGAAAAGCTAACCTGTAGCTGAATGTACTAAAACTGACGCTGTGCCTTTAAGGCACCTCAGCCCCTAGCTTCCCATCATGCCTCAGGGGTTACAGTTAGGTCAGTTGTTCTTTTCGGAGACTGAAAACCAAACCATGGTAATAACAGGTTAAAAACCATCTCCTATGTAATAAACAAAGTCCTTTGCCCGGGGAGGCGGGAGGGTTGCTTATGACTTTGATGAGGATACCCCTGGAAGAGAACTAGGATTACAGGTAAGTAACTAATCCTTCTCTTCCAGGGGATCCTCATCAATAGTCATAAGCATTAGAATAGAGTAGCGAGCCTCACCTCATCCCTGCGGGCAAAGGAATCAACAGATAACATTCATATCCGTAGGCCCAAAAATAGGCCTTATTCTACCCAAATAGGTTTCTCAAGGAGGCTTGCCCTACTTGAGAATCCGCTCTGGAATCAGACTCTAGGCAATAATGCCTTGTAAAGGTATGGACTGATTTCCATGTCGCAGCCTTGCATATTTCTGACATAGGAATGTCATGCAAAAAAGCTATTGTGGCTGCTTTCCCTCTAGTGGAATGAGCTTTGGGTGATTGTAACAAAGGTTTGCCAGCCAGCTGGTATGCTAGTTTGATACAAGAGACAATCCATCTGGAGATGGATCTTTTGGCTGCTGCAAACCCGGTCCTCATAGCACCATAATTGACAAAGAGTTGGTCTGTCTTTCTGGTGTCCTTAGTTTTTTCTAGGTAAAACTTTAGCACCCGTTTAAGATCTAACGAGTGCAACGACCTCTCAGCTGGGGTCGATGGGTTAGGAAAGAACGAAGGAAGGGTAATCGTTTGATTTATATGAAAATCCGATACCACCTTTGGAAGAAAAGATGGGTGAGCCCTCATTACTACTCTGTTGTGGTGAAACACAGTGTAAGGTTCCTTGGTGCAGAGTGCTTGTATCTCGCTAACCCTGCGCGCAGAGGTTATTGCCACCAAGAAGGCCGCCTTCCAAGTGAGATGCTGCAAGGAGGCCTTGTGTATAGGCTCAAACGGTGTAGACATCAGCCTGGAGAGAACCAGGTTCAACTCCCAGGGAGGAGAAGGATTTCTCACAGGGGGATAGACCTTCTTTAATCCCTGAAGGAAATCTTTCACCACTGGGACCTGAAAAAACGATGTTTGTGCAGGTGATTTTCTGTACGCTACTATGGCGGATAGATGAACCCTAATAGAAGCGTATTTCAACCCTGATGTCGCTAAGTATAGGAGGTATGGAAGAACTACCTCTTCTTGTCCTTTGCTGGGATCAAAGCCATGGTCCTTACACCAAATGAAAAAACGTTTCCACTTGAACGCATAAGACGCCCTTGTGGAAGGTCTCTTTGCCTCTCTTAAAATATTCATACATTCCGGAGGCAGATTTAAGTGTCCATATTGCAAGACCTCAGGAGCCATGCAGTCAGGTTCAGCGACGGGAGGTTGGGATGCAGGATCCTCCCGTTCATCTTGCTCAGCAGGTCTGGCCTGCACGGAAGACGTCTGTGTGGACACAGCGACAGATGTAACAGGTCTGGATACCACCATTGTCGCGGCCAATCCGGAGCAATTAGGATCATGTCCATGCTCGATCTGATGAGCTTGGCCACCACCTTCGGAATCAGTGCCAGAGGGGGAAAAGCATAAGCGAACATTCTTGTCCACTCCAGCAGGAGAGCGTTCCCTTGCGTCCCTGGCCGGTGGAACCTGGACGCGAAGGCGTGGCATTTGGCGTTTTTCGTCGTCCGCAAATAAGTCTATGTCTGGACGACCCCAGCAACGGAAAAGTTCTTCGACTACTTCGTCGTGTAGCACCCAGTCTGGCTGATCTTCGAAGTGCCTGCTGAGTGCGTCCGCTTTTGTGTTTAGCTCGCCTGGAAGGTGCACTGCCACCACCGACCGTCCCCGAGCCAGAAGCCAGTGCCAGATTGTCTGGGCCTCCAGAGACAGAGGGCGAGATCGAGTTCCTCCCTGCTTGTTCAGATAGAACATAGTTGTAGTGTTGTCCGTCTGAACTAGGATTTTGTCCGTTGATATTGCTGGAAAGAACGCTTTGAGCACCAGATGAACTGCTCGAAGTTCCAGCATGGTGATGTGGTATGTCTGAAGGTTGGTCGACCAGCGACCCTGAATCTGAAGATGACCCATGTGAGCACCCCAGCCTTCTAGAGATGCGTCCGTTACCACAGACAGCGAAGGAAGAGGTTGCTGAAAAGGGACTCCCTGCAGGACATTCCGAGGGCGAGTCCACCACTTTATTGAGGTCAGTGCTGATTGAGACAGGATGATTCGGTCCTCCCAATCTCCAGTCGCTTGGCCCCACTGATCCTCCACAGACTCTTGTAGAGGCCGCATCCTCAACCTGGCGTTCGGTATTAGGAAGATGCAGGACGCCATGGAGCCCAAAAGAGACGCTACTTCTCGCACCTTTGGACGAGGAGACTGAAGTAACTTTTTGCATTTTTGCCCCATGGAAGACAGTCTCTCCTGCGAAGGAAACGCTCTTCCTAACTTTGTGTCCAGAACTGCACCCAGATAGTGGATAGTTTGCGTGGGCTGCAGGACTGATTTTTCTGTGTTCACGTGGAGGCCGAGCCTGTGTAGTTGTTGGAGACACAGGTGACAGTCTTTGGTGGCTTGACGAGGGGACGGACTCTTCAGGAGCCAGTCGTCTAGATATGGGTACACAAAGAGACCTTTTTTGTGTAGACACGCCGCTACCACTGCCATGCACTTGGTGAAGACCCTTGGTGCGGATTTGAGCCCGAAAGGAAGCACTTTGAACTGGTAATGCTTGGTCCCTACCAGGAACCTCAAGTACTTTCGATGACCTGGTGTAATAGGAATGTGGAAGTACGCGTCTTGTAAATCCACCGAACACATCCAATCTCCGATTTGTAGATGAGGACATATTTGGTGGAGTGCCAACATGCGAAACTTCTCTTTGACCACCACTTTGTTGAGGAGTCGAAGATCCAAAATCGGTCTGAATTTTCCTTCTTGGTCTTTTTTGGGGACAAGGAAATATCTTGAGTACACTCCTTTCCCCCTTTGGGATAGGGGTACCTCTTCGATTGCGTTTTTCTGTAAGAGGACGCTCACTTCCCTTTTGAGGAGCTCTAGTTGGTACGAGCAAGACTTTTTTGGAGGAGTCGGTTGTGGTTTCTTCCTGAAACGTAGCGCATATCCATTGCGCAGTATATTCAGCACCCACCGATCTTTCGTGATGCTGACCCACTCTGCCAGATGTTGTGCAGCACTTCCTCCCACTGGAGTGGGTAACAGTGTCAGAGGAAGCCACTGCTCAGGCCTTGCCTCCTCTAGGTGTGGTAGAGGACTGATGATGTCCGCCTCTACCTCTGCTCGACCTTCCACCTCTGTATTGTGGCTTTCCTTGTGGCTTGTTTTGAGACCATTGAGGGGTTTGAACCCTCTGTTGGCCTCCCCGGTTCTTGTTGGTCTTGAAGCGTCGTTTGAACGGTGCTTTCTGTTTTTCCAGACCTACTGCCTTTACTGTGTCTAACTCAGTCTTCATACGGGCCATTTCCTGATCGGCATGCTCCCCGAAGAGTGAAGATCCGGAAAAAGGCAGATTGAGAATGCGCTGCTGTGCATCTGGTTTGAGCCCACTTAAACGCAGCCAAGAGGATCTCCTCGCACATATCCCATGTGAATAGTTATGTCCAGCTAGAAGGGCGTTATCTGCTGATGAACTAATCATTTGGTTTGCCACCAAACAGCCCTCCGTCACGGTCTCCTCAAAGTCCTTCTGGTCCTCCTTGGGCAATTTCCCTTTGAATCGTTCCATGGAGCCCCATAGGGCTCTATCGTACCTTCCCAGAAGGGCTGATGCACTAGAGACTTTCAGGGATGAAGCTGCTGTGCTGCATACCTTGCGTCCCCAAGAATCTTGCGTCTTGCTGTCTTTGTCAGGAGGAACTGATGAAGAAGGAGCGACTGTGTGATTCTTCCTAGCTGAGGCTACAATAACTGAGTCCGCCGCAGGCTCACCTTTAACAAAGATAGGATCTGAGTCAGCCGGCCTATATTTTTTCTGGATACGTGCCGGTACTGCCCTGATCGTTGCTGGCGTGAGGAAAACCTCTTTGATTGGGTCCATTATTCCTGGAACTAATGGGAGCAACGGCCGTGTATATGATTTGTGATGAAGAGTCTCAAAAATCACAGTAGTGGACACCTCTGGAGTGGTCATTTCTATATTCAGCTTGTGAGCACCCCTTTGCAAAACGTCCAGATACGTGCTGACGTCGTCAAGAGGGGAAGCTCTTGAGCGAGGGCTGTCTGCCAGCGTCGGAGAGTAGTCCCCTTTAGAAGATCTAGACGAAGATGGAGGAGAGGATGATGGAGTTCTTCTTCTCCTGTGGTGAAAATGCTCCTTCCTCACCGGTGATCTCCTAGGTCGTTCCTCCCTTCGAGGAGAACGTGATACCCTCTAATGTACTGGAGATCTCGATCTCTCAGTCCGTACCTCCTTTCTCGGTGTTCGAGATTTGGGTTGCTCCCTCCTTGGCGATCGGGAGACCCTAGGGGCATGCGACCTGTCCGCTCTTCTCTCTCGTGAGCGTGATCGGTGAATGGCAGGACTCTGTCCATCTGCCTCTTCTGCTTGCTGAAGAGGAGACCCGTGGACTGGACTCAAGTACCTTTGAAGTCTCTCTGGAGCCTTAGAATCCTTCCAATTACTCAAAGGAACATACCATCTTGGCGAGAGTCTTATATGTGAAGTGTAACCCCGCTGGGGATTCTTCTGAACCGGACTCCTACTCCTAGAAGATGACCCCGTTGAACCCGAGGCACTTGAGGAGGAATGGAGTGAAGCAGATTGTGTCACTAGGACTGTCGAAGGCACCGAAGGAGATCTCCGTCTCACCGGTGTTGGAGGACGTCTCAAAAGCCTTTCCCTCGACGTCGAACGCCTCTGCGGCGTCGACGGGGTGATAACCTTCGGCGTTGAATGCTTTGACGATGATCTGCGGTCCCTCGACGTCGATCGGCGATGATGCACCGACGACGGAGTCTTCTCCCTCGACGCCGAACGGCGTTGTCCTGCCGTCGACCGACGTTGATCTGTCGGCGACGGAGATGTCCTCGACCTGGCATGTGGCGACGGCGGAGGATCGGACATCCTCGACGACGAGCGCCGACGTGCCTTCGATGATCCCTTCCTCGACGACGATCGTCCGAGGGGGCTCTTGCTCCTCGACGCCGAGCGCCTCCGTGGAGACGTCGGCGGAGGTGTCACACTCTTCGAAGCCTGTCGACGTCGAGACGACGGCGAGTGTGATCTGTCTCTCGACGCCGACCGTCGCCTGGTTGACGGCGGTGGAGTTGACTTATGTCTTGACGTCGAACCTCTCGTCGACGGCGATCTCGTGGCTTCTCGACGCCGATCGTCGCCTAGTTGACGACGGCGGAGCTTTCTTCGACGACGGCGAACCTTTTTTCGACGACGATTTCCTCATCGACGTCGACGGAGCTTTTTCTCTCGAACTGTCCATCAGATGTCGTTTTTTCAGCGCCGAGCCCGGTGCTGAGGTTGATGGACGCTCTGACTTGCCTTTGGAGGGAGTTCTGGGTCTCTTTGAACTCTTCCTCTCTGCAGATCTTCCTCTCATGGATCTCTGGGCCAGACCATAGAGCCTGTTCCTCACTCTGTCTTTAAGAGTTCTGTCAGACAGATTTTTACAATGAGAACAGTCTTTAGGATCATGATCCTCTGGCAAGCATAAAATACAGACCTCATGAGAGTCCGTTTTTGCCTTCTTGTGGCCACAAGAAGGGCAATCATCAAATAATGAGGGCATCCTGAAAGGAAAACCTCACAAAAAATTGACTGCTAAGCAGTTATTTACTTGACTCTGATGTGAAAAGTCAAAGTAAATCAAAAAATTGTTCTTTTGAAGATTTTCTGACTGAAAAAGGCAGAAAAGTGTGGAGCTGTGTATCCAGGGTCCTTCCTGAAGGAGCCGGAAAGAACAACTGACCTAACTGTAACCCCTGAGGCATGATGGGAAGCTAGGGGCTGAGGTGCCTTAAAGGCACAGCGTCAGTTTTAGTACATTCAGCTACAGGTTAGCTTTTCAGTCTTTTTAGACTGGGATTTTGCAATGCAGCCTGGGAGCTGCATATGCTTACAGTGTGTTATGAGAATTTCTACTGTTTTCTAAGCATTAAAACAGTTTCTAAACAAGCATTGGTGTTGTTTCTCATGTTTCTAATGCAAAATACACTGTATTGTGGAAATTCTTCACTGCATATTCCAGCTCTATTGTTTTATTTGGCTGCAATTGCTTATTTTTATATATATATATATTTATATATATATGTCTATATATATGTGGGGCACATATAATATATTGTTTCCGGGGTCCCGCGCATGGGCGGGAATATTCTAATGCTTATGACTATTGATGAGGATCCCCTGGAAGAGAACCATTTTTACAAATACATCCCAACAAGTTGGTTCTTAGGACAAACCCTAAATTCTTACCTAAAGTAGTCTCTCCAATTCACCTTAACCAGTCGGTTGAGCTCCCAGTCTTCTTTCCTCAAAGAGACTCAGTAGCAGAACGGGCTCTTCATACGCTTGACGTTAAAAGAGCTATTCTTTACTACATGACGAGGGTGGGTTCTGCCCGATCGATACTGCTAAGACGTCATCCTTGGTGTAGGAGAGAAGGGTCTGCTTTCCTATGGTCCCCCCCATTTTATTTTGCTTTTTGCTTCACTGGTTTTCGACTCAATGTGGCTGTGGGCCTGCTATTCAGACCCACAGCCCTGCTGTTCTCTCTCTAAATTTCACACCATGTACTTTAGGTACATCACCAATTGGGATTTGGGTCACTCTTGTGAGTGACTGTACAGTGTACTATAGGTACCCAGGACATGGGTGCACCCAAGGCCTACCAGGGGCTGCAGCATATCTTTGCTACCCCTGGCTGGCCATCCAAACTGACAACTGGCTGATCACTCAGCTGGGGCATGGTCGTGTAATCACCTCTTGCTTAGGTGTAGTATTCCTATACCTACCATTATATATCGACAAATATGCACCTATGGCAGGCCTTAACAATCTTGAAGGCAGAGTGCTTGGTTTTATGTGAGATGGTGCTCTAGCATGAGCTGAGCCTGTCTGCAGCTTTCTGAACCATGTCCTTATAGCTGTTCTATGATATTGCCATACCATATACTCTTAAGTGCATTATGAACCTGGCGGTTAAATGCTAACTTTGGTTTGGCTTTATCTACACATGTTGTGTAAGGTGTCATACGCTTTGGAATACTACCCCCTCGCCAGTTCTGGCGACGGGGGTAGCCTTGAACCCTTCTAGAGGGAGAAGACATGTTGTTCCTACTAATCCCGGTTAAAGTTAACCAGAGCATCAGCATCACAAAATGGATGCTGCTGCCACAGACACAAGTCTGACCTCCTGCTGCTGGGAGTCCTTCCAGCGAGGGAGGCCTGGACAAAGGGTTTCCTGCCTTGGGAGGTGCTAGCACCACCCCAGACAGGATTTTGTGTATTAGGTAGGACAGGCATGAAAGGAATGAGACATGCCTGGGGCACACAAGGTGCCCTGTGCATACACCGGTTCAAACCAGTTGCTGGGGCACTCCAGCCCCAGCTCTGGCGCGAAACCGGACAAAGGATAGGGGGTGTAACCACCCCCCTTCCTGGTCCCACCCATGGGAGGGACCTAGTCACTAGTGCAGCCCCCTTTAGGAGAATAAAGGTAGGAGATGGTCCCATTCCAAATTAGATTATCCTGAACAACTCTACAAGAAGAAACTCTGGAATTCGACGTTCTGCTCCACAGAAGACTGAAGAATCTCCCTTGTGGGCAAGGAGTGTCGACCCTGCAACTGCAGGCACCATCAAGCGTCCTAGCGGTTCACTTTGACGTCCTTCCTGCAGGAACCCGACTTCAGAGCCCGACGAGATCCGGACTTCCAGACCTCTCCGACCTCAACCTAAATCTGCAGCACAGCTGAGATCCGTGGGTGCGACGAGACACTTGGGACCGGCCATCTTGAAGAAACTACACTACGCTTCCAGCATGACTTCAGAGGCATCCTCGAGAAAGTGCTTTAGGGATTGAGAAGCCCCAGCCCCGAGCAGCTCCTGCACCGAAGACCAGCCCTCCAGCATCCACGAGATCTGCATGGGGCCCTTCTGCTTGCCTGCTGCTCGACGCGTTGTCTGGTCACTTGCCGGCTGGCTAGACGCCTCCTAGACGACGATCCTTGAAATCTACACTGCTGGTCTGGTTGCTCCAGACTGGACCTTGCTCCCTTCCAAAAGAGGAGCACCCCGGACCCTCCTGGTCCGCACCAGACACCGTTTCCACTCACCGCGTGGGTTGCCTTTGCCAAGGCCTGTTGACTCCAAATCCGGATCCCACACCGCCGACAGCGAGAGCCTGCGTGGGACAGCTCTTGCCTCCATCCTTGTCACCGAAGACACCCGCTGGTCCACGTGGCTGCAGAGACAAGCGTCCACTCTTCACCTGGTCGCGACAACAGCATCTGGTTCCACACCGGTCACTGGCTAGTGACTTTGAACACTGTCCCCTCTGCTTTCAGGTCCTCTTCTTCCTCGATCCACCCTTGGATCGCACCGGCCATCTTCCTCCTGGTCACCTGCAGCATCTTTCTTCAAGGCTCCATAGACTTCGACGCGGAAACCCGACACACTTTTGACACTTATGCCCCCGCAGCCCGTGGGTGAGGTAACAAGAGCATTTCGGTGCTCAAGGGTAGATTAACTCTCCTAGTGTCCAGATTTCCAGTCGTTTTAGTCCTAGATAGTAAAGACTGTCCGTACTCACCTTTTTCGTAAACTGTACTGTCCATTGACTTTGTTCTGCATCTCGCGTGCGAGTTCACACTCTGCACACGCGTCCCGTGGGCCTCCTATTACTTACCTAAAGTTAGGATAGGGTAGTCCCAGCGATCCTACAGCCTCTGGACAGCTCCATTCCTTCTATCGATTTCCTTATACCATTTACTTAGTATATGATTTGTCGTGCCCCTAGGGCACCATTGTAATTTTGTGCAACTTATCGTATTTTTCCTAAGAGATTTATTTTATTTTATTTTGAAAGTTTTATATAGCGCGAACAAGATCTTTGCAGATATCAAAGCGCTTTACAAAGCCGGGAATACAACAAGAGAGTGAGTAGTAGGTCATTAGGTATAGCGAAATTAAACGTAATAAGTGAGATGGGTAGGTACGTGAGGGAGCAAAGTAGAACAGGTACATCAATAATGCAAGTATTACAGCTACATGTGTGCATAGATAGTCAGGTAAGTCAATAATACAGGTGAGACACAGTCGTAGAGTTCGAGCAAAATAATACAGATCGGTGTAGAGTCTTTACAGATCCACGATAATAGGTCAAGTGTATTTGGCCATGACAATCGCTTTTACTTCTTTCTTAAAAAGTGTGATGGAGGAGATGAGCCTGGTTTCAGGAGGAAGTGAGTTCCAGATTCTGGGTGCCATTCCCGAGAAAGAGCGTTTATAAGATTGTCATGTGCGTAGCCCTCTGATCTCATACAGAGTTCAGAGGTGTTTGTTATTAATAAATATATTGTTTATTTTCATAACAACCTGTGTGGTGTCCTTTCATCTGGTAATTAAGGGGTTATATGTGGTGAAACAGCTGGCTTCACATGCCAAAAGAGTTTAGCCTAAGACTGCTTTGTCCATGCTACCATTAGGATAGCTGGTCTATAAGGTTGACTTACAACCAATCACCATAAGGGTTGCTTGGACTGATACAAGGTGATCACTAGAACTAGTGAACATCATATATCAGGCCAACTTCTCACATTGGTGTGCAGCGGTTGGGATTTGAGCTGGTTGTTTTTACCAAATATAATCTTGAAATATCATTTGAAAGATCACATAAGGTGCCATAGGTACATATAACAAGTTAGAAATACTACTGTCTACTGAACCAGCTGTTGTAGTAGAAAGGGCCTAGCACACCCTGACTACAACTCTTAGCAAGGGATCAGTAAGAAAACCCATAGTGTAGGTAAGTGCATCACTTGCACCTCACTAGAAAGCATATCTACCCATGGGGAGACCTCAGTGACTCCCCTAGTGGTTAGTGAGGGAGAGGTGTGCCGCCGCGGCCAGGGCGACTGACGCTGGAATCTGGGGACCACGGTTCGATCCCCGGCTCCGGCGGCAGGTTAGCCCAGCACCATGTGACTCTGGGCAATAGCTCGCTTAATCTTCCCGACGGCCCCCAGCCCCTAGAGACCCTTACGGGTGATTGTGTGCTTTACAAATGTTGACTTCCACAGGTCCTTTCCAGATATGCAGCACTCAGCTTCCAGGAGATGAGACAATTGTGTACCTCCAGGAAACTGAAACAGGGTTCTAACCCTACCACTCCTTTTCTGTTAGGTCTCTTAGAGACATATGATGCTAGAAGGGCTTCTAACACAGGCCCCTCTGATCCTGCAGATGGGAGCCTGCCCCCCTTAGAAGGTGATGCAGGTGATCCAGACTCTAACCTACCTGAACCAGAGAATGTAGATCGTAGGGAAGAAGGGGATGTATCTGAGGATGAGGCAGAAAATAGCCAACCTTTAGTCAGCAGACTTACAAGGGCCAACTTAGACCTACATAGGGAAGGAACTGGGAGAGCCCCAGTGCCATCCACAGGCAGGCCTAACCTTGGGATTAGAAGAGATAGGTCTCACTCTAGGGACTCCAATAGATCTATTAACTCCCAGGGCTCTCATGCATCTGATCAGAGGATGATGACTTCCCCTCAGAGGAGAGAGCATCAGGCAAAGATGAAGGAAGTTAATCTGAGGATCCAAAGGGAAGAACTTGCCCTTGCCAAAGAGAAACTTGCTTTTGCTAGAGAGCAACAATTGAGTGGGTTAACACCCACTGGTGGCAGCAATATCCCTAGGGATTAAGACAGGGGTTTTGATAATAGACACCTGAGTAAAATAGTGCCCTCCTAGAAGTCAGGAGATGACATCCACAAATGGATGACTGCTCTGGAGAGGGCCTGCAAAGTACAGCAGGTACCCCAGAGTCAGTGGGCAGCTATATTGTGGCTCTCCTTTGAAGGTAAAGGCAGAGATAAGCTTCTCACTGTTAGAGATGAGGATGCTACTGATTACCAAATCCTGAAAACTGCACTGATTGATGGATTTGGCATAACAACTGAACAGTACAGGTTGATGTTCAGGGACACCCAGAAAACTGAGGCTCAGGATTGGACTGACTTTGTTGATTGTGCCACTAAGGCTTTGGAAGGCTGGTTACTGGGAAGTAAAGTTACTGATTACACAGGATTGTATAATCTAATTATGAGAGAGCAAATCTTAAATAATAGTCAGAACCAGTTGTTCAATCAGCACCTGATTGACTCAGATCTGACCTCTCCCCAAGAATTGGGAAAGAAGGCAGACAGATGGGTCAGGACAAGGGTCAAGCAGCAAAACCAGAACCAGGGTGGTGGCCAAAAGAAAGCAGACCAGAAGGGTAATAATGAGAATAAGCAAAATGACCAGAAGTCTTCAACAGGGCCCCAACAACGTAAGGAGGGTGGGTCCCAGAATCCCCAAAAGAAGAATAATGATGGTCCAAAGAAACCATGGTGCCAATACTGTAAAAGTAAGACTCACTGGTTTAGTGAGTGCACCAAGAAAGGCCCAACTCCTACCACTACTGTCCCTAAGACACCTGCACCCCCTAGTACAGTTAGTAGTGGTAGTGTACCCCCCAAGGCTCTAGTAGGGTTAACCCTGAGAACTGAGGTGGGTCACGACTTAGTCAGGATACCTACTCAGGCTGTTCTTGTTTGTACTGGGGACATGGATATGACCCCTACTGTAAGTCCCAGTACTCTGGGCAAATACAGGCAAACGCCTTTAATTAATGGGAAAATGGCTCAGGCCTACAGGGACACATGTGCCAGTGTCACTATGGTGACACCAACCTTTGTGGACCCTGATCAGATCATGCTAGGTTCAGACTACCTAGTGACCAATGCTAGCAACGTCACTACCAATCACAGTATGGCAGTTGTTAACTTCTCCTGGGGAGGGGTAACTGGCCTCAAAAGGGTTGTAGTTAGTTCAGACCTCCCAGTAGATTGTCTCTTGGGCAATGATTTGGAATCCTCCATGGGGTCAGATGTGGAGTACAGGACTCATGTAGAAATGTTAGGTCTCTCCTCACAAGTCCTTTCTGTGACCAGGTCACAGGCCAAGAAATGCCCAGCTGAACAGGTGCTGGATCCTGGAAGAATGGACCAGACACTACCCAAGAGGAAGAGCAGTAGGGGTAAGGCAGTGCCTTCCCCCCTGCCTCAGGTTGAGGATCAGCCCTCTCAGGAGGCTGACCCAAAGACCCCAGAAGGAACTGTCCTAGAAGAGCTTGAACCTGAACAGGTTGAGTTTCTTGGGACAGGGAGACTTTCCAGGGCAGACTTGAGGCAGGCACAGTTAGACTGTTCCTCCCTTGAACCCCTCAGACAGCAGGCTGCTGCTGAGGCTGCAGGGAATGCTACAGGTGCCCACAAGGTATATTGGGATGAAGGACTCCTATACTCTGAGGCAAGAGACCTCAAGCCTGGTGCTACCAGGAGGCTGGTCATCCCCTTGTCACTTAGAGGTTTCCTTCTCACCTTAGCCCATGAAATTCCCCTTGCAGGACACTTAGGCCAGAATAAGACTTGGGACAGGCTTGCCCCTCACTTTCACTGGCCTCACATGTCTGAAGATACCAAAGAGTTTTGTCGCTCATGTGTCACCTGTCAAGCCAGTGGCAAATCGGGTGGCACAACAAAGGCCCCCCTTATACCACTACCTGTGGTGGGGGTGCCCTTTGAGAGAGTGGGGATAGACATTGTTGGACCAATGGACCCCCCCAACAGCATCTGGGCAGAGGTTTATACTGGTGGTAGTGGATCATGCCACCAGGTATCCAGAAGCTATTCCCCTTAGGACCACTACAGCTCCTGTTGTGGCCAGGGCCCTACTTGGAGTTTTCTCCAGAGTGGGGTTTCCTAAGGAGGTTGTCTCTGACAGAGGTGCAAACTTCATGTCAGGATACTTGACTGCAATGTGGAAGGAGTGTGGTGTAAATTACAAATTTACCACACCCTATCACCCACAGTGCAATGGGCTTGTGGAGAGATTCAACAAGACCCTAAAAGGGATGATAAAAGGGTTACCTGAAAAGCTTAGGCGAAGATGGGACATCCTTTTACCCTGCCTCCTGTTTGCTTACAGAGAGGTCCCAGAGAAGGGGGTTGGCTACAGCCCTTTTGAGCTTCTGTTTGGGCATCCTGTAAGATGACCCCTATGTCTTGTAAAGGAAGGATGGGAGTTACCTCTCAAAAAGCCTAAACTTGACATAGTGGACTATGTACTTGGTCTCCGCTCCAGGATGGCAGAGTACATGGAGAATGCATCCAAAAACCTTGAGGCCAGCCAGGAACTTCAGAAAGCTTGGCATGACCAAAAGGCTGTCCTAACTGTTTACCATGCAGGACAGAAGGTGTGGGTGTTGGAGCCAGTGGCCCCAGCAGCTCTCCAAGACAAATGGTCTGGACCCCATACCATCATTGAGCCAAAGGGAGAGGTCACCTACCTGGTGGACCTTGGAACTCCCAGGAGCCCCCACAGGGTGCTTAATGTTAACAGGCTCAAGGCACTTGTCAACAGGGAGGACATGGGCTTGCTCATGGCCACAGATGAGGGGCAGGAGGAAAAGAGTGATCCTCTCCCAGACCTGCTCACTCAGAACCCTGATGATGGGTCATTAGATGGTGTAGTCTTTTCTGACAGCCTCTCTGAGCATCAACAAGAGGATTGCAAACAGGTTCTTCAATCCTTTAGACAAATGTTCTCACTGACACCCAGTCAGACCAACTAGTGCTCCCATGAGGTGTACACTGGTGACAGTCTGCCTGACAAGAGTAAAATCTACAGGCAACCTGACCACGTCAGGGACTGCATAAAGAAAGAAGTACAAAAGATGTTGGAATTGGGAGTCATTGAACCCTCAGAGAGCCCTTGGGCTAGTCCTGTAGTTCTAGTGCCAAAACCTCACACCCAGGATGGTAAGAGAGAGATGAGGTTTTGTGTAGACTACAGGGTTTTCAATGCTGTCACTAAGACAGAGTCCCATCCAGGAGGAAAGTTTTGGAGGCCCTGCAAAAGGCAGGCCTCACTATCAAGGCCACCAAGTGCCAGATAGGGCAGAGTCAGGTTGTGTACCTGGGCCACCTTGTAGGTGGAGGCCAGGTTCAACCATTGGAGAGCAAGATACAGGCCATAAAGGACTGGGCTCCTCCAACCACCCAGACACAGGTCAGAGCTTTCTTGGGCCTGTCTGGTTACTATGGGAAGTTTGTCAAAAATTATGGGTCCATTGTGACACCACTTAATGACTTGACAAGCAAGAAAATGCCAAAGAAAGTTCAGTGGACAGTTAGCTGTCAAAAGGCATTCGATGACCTGAAGCAGGCCATGTGTACTGCACCTATTCTCAAGAGTCCTGACTACTCCAAAACCTTCATTGTCCAAACAGATGCATCTGAGTTGGGTGTGGGAGCTGTTCTATCTCAACTGAATATTGATGGTCATGACCAGCCCATTGCTTTTATAGGTAGAAGGCTGACCCCTAGAGAGAAACGTTGGTCAGCTATTGAGAGGGAGGCGTTTGCTGTGGTTTGGGCCCTGAAGAAGTTGAGGCCATACTTGTTTGGAACTCACTTCAAGATTCAGACCGACCATAAGCCCCTCTTATGGCTAAATCAGATGAAGGGTGAAAACCCCAAACTTCTTAGGTTGTCCATTTCCCTACAGGGGATGGACTTTACAGTGGAGCACAGACCAGGGACTGACCATGGCAATGCAGATGGCCTCTCCAGGTATTTCCACTTAGAACAGGAAGACTCACCTGGTAAAGGTTAGTTTAATGTCCCTTAGTTCGGGGGTGGGGGGGTATGTAGGAGAGTAGGGTCTGCAATCCTATGGTCACCCCAGATTTTTGCTTCACTGGTTTACGACTTTCCCTGGCTGTGGGCCTGCTAATCAGACCCACAGCCTAGCTGTTCTCTCTCTAAATTGACATCCATGTACTTTAGGTGCATATACCAATTGGTACTGGGCCACCTTATCAGTCCCTGTACAGTGTACCTTAGGTACCCAGGGCTTAGGTGTACCCAGGGCCTACCAGGGGCTGAAGCATGTATTATGCTACCCCTGGCTGGCCATCTAAACAGACACAACTGGCTGGTAAAACAGCGGGGGCAAGGTGGTGTAATCACCCTTTGCTATAGATATAGTATACCTATATCTAACCCTAAAATGGACACATATATTCCTATCAGTCACACCTATGGCAGGCCTTATCAATCCTGAAGGCAGAGTGCTTGGAATTATGTGAGATGGTGCTCTAGCATGAGCTGAGCCTGTCTGCAGCTTGCGGAACCAAGTCCTAATAGCTGTTCCATGATAACGCTATACCATATACTCTTAGGTGCATTATAATCCTCGCGGTTGAATGCTAACTTTGCTATAGCATTATCAAAACATATTGAGTAAGGTGTCATACGAATTGGAATACTACCCCCTCGCCAATTCTGGCAACGGGGGTAGCATTCCACCCTTTTAGAGGGACACGGCACGTATGTAACTGTGAACCCCGGTTAAAGTTAAACGAAGCCTCAGCATCACAAAATGGATGCTGCCACCACAGACACAAGTCTGACCTCCTGCTGCTGGGAGTCCTTCCAGCGAGGGAGGCCTGGACAAAGGGTTCCCTGCCTTGGGAGGTGCTAGCACCACCCCAGACAGGATTTTGTGTATTAGGTAGGACAGGCCTGAAAGGAATGAGACAGGCCTGAAAGGAATGAGACATGCCTGAAAGGAATGAGACATGCCTGAAAGGAATGAGACATGCCTGGGGCACACAAGGTGCCCTGTGCATACACCGGTTCAAACCAGTTGCTGGGGCACCCCTGCCCCAGCTCTGGCGCGAAACCGGACAAAGGATAGGGGGTGTAACCACCCCCCTTCCGGGTCCCACCCATGGGATGGACCTAGTCACTAGTGCAGCCCCCTTTAGGAGAATAAAGGTAGGAGCTGGTCCCATTCCAAATTAGATTATCCTGAACAACTCCACAAGAAGAAACTCTGGACTTCGACGTTCTGCTCCACAGAAGACTGAAGAATCTCCCTTGTGGGCAAGGAGTGTCCACCCTGCAACTGCAGGCACCATCAAGCGTCCTAGCGGTTCACTTTGTCGTCCTTCCTACCGGAACCCGACTTCAGAGCCCGACGAGATCCGTAACTTCCAGACCTCTCCAACCTCAACCTACATCTGCAGCACAGCTGAGATCCGTGGGTGCGACGAGACACGTGGGACCGGCCATCTTGAAGAAACTACACTTCGCTTCCAGCACGACTTCAGAGGCATCCTCGAGAAAGTGCTTTGGGGATTGAGAAGCCCCAGCCCCGAGCAGCTCCTGCACCGAAGACCAGCCCTCCAGCATCCACGAGATCTGTGTGGGGCCCTTTTGCTTCGTTGCTGCTCGACGCGTTGTCTAGTCACTTGCCGGCTGGCTAGTGGCCTCCTAGACGACGTTCCTTGAAATCTACACTGCTGGTCTGGTTGCTCCAGACTGGCCCTTGCTCCCTTCCAAAAGAGGAGCACCCCGGACCCTCCTGGTCCGCACCAGACGCAGTTTCCACTCACCGTGTGGGTTGCCTTTGCCAAGGCCTGTTGACTCCAAATCCGGATCTGACACCGGTGATGGCGAACCCTGCCCCCCACTGGCGTCGAATGGGCCTGAAAGCTCGGACTAGGAAGGCTTTGAGGCGGATGCTGCGGGGTTGAATGTGGACTGGCCTCGCCGCTGTCCCCTGGCACCGCCACAGCGGTTACCATGTCCGCCCCGCGCTGGATGTTAGTGTTCGGCCCGTGGCTGGCAGGGCGTGAGGTGTTGCCCCTTCCTTGGCCACGAAAGGCAATAGTTTGCTGGAGTCCTTGAAACGCTCAAGTGCACGGTCTGCCTTGGAGCAAAAAAGGCGACGGCCATCAAACGGCATGTCCATGAGGGAATTCTGGACATCAGCCGAAAAGTTGGTGGACCTCAGCCAGGCGTGGCGGCGAACCACCACCGTCGTGGAAATCGCCCTACCCAGCGAGTCTGTGGTATCCAGCCCACATCGGATACCGTGCTGCGGGGGTGGATGTGGACTGGCCGCGCCGTTGTCCCCTGTTACCGCCGCAACGGTAACCATGTCCGCCACCGTGCTGAAAGTAGCGCTGGGCAGAAGATTGCTGGCGTGGGGCCGACAGGCCCAAGGACGTAGCCGTAGCCCTGGAGTCCTTAAAGCGTTCCAGCGCATGATCTGCCTTGCCACCGCAGAGGTGGCTGCCATCGAACGGCATGTCCATAAGGGTGTTTATGACATCGGCCGAAAAGTTGGCGGACCTCAGCCAGGCGTGGCGGCGACCCGCCACAGACGTGGAAATCGCTCGTACTAGCGAGTCCGTGGAATCCAATCCACATCTGATAAGAGTACCACGCTGCGTCCCTTCCCTCCGCAAGGGCTTGAGCGATATTCGTCCGGGCTCCCTCCGGGCACTCAGGCAGCACGGCCGCAACAGTATCCCACAGAGAGTGGATGTAACGGCCCAAGAGGCATGCGGTGTTGACTGACCACAACCCCAAACTAAGGGAGGAGAACATCTTTCGGAACTGTTCATACCTCTTGGATTCCCGATCTGCTGGTGGCGTCGGGAATGCGGATTGGAAGGTAGAGGCCTGGATAATCAGACTCTCAGGGTGGAGTGGGTGGACAAGAAACTAGGGTCGCCCAGAGCTGGGCGGTGGCGCCTAGCGACGTTCCTATCTACAGGAGGACCTGTAGTGGGCCTGGACCAAGTGCCCAACAGGACGTCTGTGAGAGCCTCATTAAAAAGCAGTAGAGGCTTTGGGGAGCTCACCTGCGGTTTGAGGACCTCTGTGAGGATGTTGGACCTCACTGCTGCGATGGGGAGCTCAAGAGCCAAGGCCTTGGCTGCCCTCATCAGCACCACACTATAAGCTGCCCCCTCCTCCGTAGCCACGTAGGAGGGGAGACAAAACCAGTGTCTGGGGAGGTATCCAGGCCACTGGCTTCCCCTAGTTCCTGTGTCCAGTCCTCATATGACTGGCACTCACGTGCCAGGGGGTCCTCAGACCCCCCCCCCAGTCTCCCTCGTCGTCCCATGTCCTGAAATTCAGGGATAAAGGATGGACCCAGATCCTCGAAGAATTGCTCTTCGGCCAGCGTCGAATGCGGCGTCGAGCGACGCCGCTCCAACGCCGGATCTGGACCTAGGGTCGGACCAGGGACGGCATCGTCAGAGCGGCGCCGGGGGTGACACCCTAGGGGTCGACGCCGGCGGGGTCGTAAGGTCGACCAGCGGCGACCCGGATCCGGATCCAGTGGGGCCTTGCGGCGTCGGGACCGAAGTCGCTGACGGCGCCGAAGCACCCGCTTGGGCTCCCAGTCGGGTCCGCTGGGCCCGAAGGCGCCGCGGAACCCGACGGAGAGAGCGACCCCATGGCCATGAGGAAGGCATCGCGTTCTGCCCAGGGACCGGCAGGGATGGAGCAGGCTGCGACGCCTGCAGCTCCGGCGGAATGTGGGCGGTGTCACCCGAACCCCCGGCCGCGTCGCACGAGCGTCGTGGGTGAGTCAGAAGAGCGATGTCGCCTTTTTCGACTTCTTGTGCCTCTTACCTGAGGACTTGGAGCACGACGAGTGGTGTCAACTCGCCGAGCTGTGATGACTCCGGCCCTGCGACCGGTCCCTCGACCTCCTTACGGATCGGGACCTCGAGCGGCGCGGGGCCGACTGCCGGGGCTCGAGGCGCTTGCGGGACCGCTCCCGCCTAGCCTTCGACGTCAAGGTCCGCCAGTCTGGGCACGATTTGTCATCGCGGTTGGGCCACAGGCAATGTAGGCACCGGCGGTGGGGGTCGGTAACCAACATCAGTCGGTTGCAGTCGGCACAGGGCTTGAACCTGGGCATCCCTAACAGCACCGATGGAGTCGTAGACTCGAAACGGATCCAAATAGGAACGAAAAAGCTTAGTCAAAAAGTGACTAACGGGTACCACTTTCTCCGGACCTGCGCTTGCTGGTGCGTAAAAAAGAAGAACTGACGTCAGCGCGCGAGGGCGGCGTCTTAGTACTCAGACGACGCCATCCCGGCGCCAACGACGCCGACGACGGACGCAGAGCCACAGACGTCGACTACCAACGTGCGGGGGTACTGCTACGCAAAATTTTCCGGATCCAGTCTGACACCTGGGGATATTCTAAGGTAAGGAATCTAATACTAACCTTTTTCTTTCAGATAGGGGAAGTCTTTAAACCCTGCTCTGCGCAGATGAGCTGCGGCCATCACTTTCGTGAACAACCGAGGGGCACTGGTACGGCCAAAGGGGAGCACAGTGATCTGAAAATTTTCGGGGCCTACCGTGAACCGCAGGTAGCGCCTGTGGGTTGGCCAAACGGGAATAGGAAAATAGGTGTCCTGCAAGTGCAGAACCACCATCCAGTCGCCAGGGTTCAGGGCAGACAGGACCAGAGTTAACTTGAGCATTTTGAACTTCTCCTTCCGGAGGAAATGGTTGAAGGCCTGGACGTCTAAGACAGGACGCAGTCCTTTGTCCTACTTGGGCACCAGAAAGTAGCAGGGGTAGCAACCACGACCTACTTCTGGTGTCGGTACTATATCTGCTGCTCCCTTGGCCAAAAGAACAGAGACTTCCTGGCGGAGAGGTGCCAAATGATCCTCCGACAGGGAGTCGAAAGACTGTGGCATGGGAGGGAGGGATAGCCTTGAAGGGGAGGACTATTTGCAAAACCCACCTGTCTGACTTGCTGGAGTGCCGGTCCTCAACCAGGTGTAGCGTAAAGGGCTACCAACGTGCAATCGTTCTGCCTAGTGAGTCGGCAGTATCCTGTCCACATGGTATCGTTAATTTGGATGCATCTCTCCCACCGCAACTGCCTGGGAAAGAATGGCCTGGGCCTCCTCCGGTCACTAAGGCAGCACCCTGCACGAACATAT